>NC_067405.1:57803448-58109696 GCF_009764475.1 Pristis pectinata | reverse complement strand
GCAAAAATAGGCCATCAAAGAACTTATTATTGAAAATGAGGTGTTTGGTTATTCTCTTCAATATCAAAATGTGAACACTAATGTGTATAGCCTTTGATGGCCTCTCATCAGAACTGGGAAGTACCCTCTGACCTTTATTAGTCACCCCAGGCAACTTCTGTGATAGTGATAGTTTCTAAAGTGCTGACACCTTTGTCCTGCTCTGTAAGATTTGAACTTGGTCTGAAGGCCTGCGATTTTCCACTTCCAGAGTCACTCATCGAGTCTGACAAAAGCTAAGCTAAAAATCTTTATGACATTGGCCTGCACTGTTCCAGTGAAACCCAGTTCAAGATTCTGCATTTCATCCTTCCACTTGACACTTTGCAGTGCCTGTGCTTATGACTGAATTTTGTCAGAACGAAGACATTAGATGAATGGGAGGATGAACGTGGTAAGGAACAGGCTGATTCGTGAGATAGCAATGCTATTTGGGCACACTGTTGATAGGGTGATTTTCTGAGTCTTGACTTTCCATTTCTTTACATAAGACACAAGATCCACTGAAACTTGCTTCACTTTGGTAATTTTCACAATTTCTCTCTCCAACTTAGCTAACCAGCTTTAACTATTTCCTATCACTGGTTCTCATAGAAATAGCTTTATTTCTTTAATTTCCCTTATTATGACTTTCCATTACCTTGAACTACTTTTACTCCTTTCAGTAACCATCTTCAGTTCTCCACCTAATTATTTAATGCAGCTCATTCTTTTTCTGTTGCTGAGTTCTCATCCATGCCTTTGTTTGCTCCAATGCTTGGCACCAGCGGTTCTCTTCTGCCAGCTACCCACCTTCCACCAACAGACCGCATCCAAAACTCTCCTGCCTGTATCCTAATGGGACTCGAGCTCTGCACCCATCAATCTGCTGTCCATGGATCATTGGTTCCCTTTCCAGCAGTGCCTTGATTTAGAAATTCTCATCCTTCATGTTTATATTTTTTTTCATGGCTACATTCCTCCCTTTCTCTGTAATCTCTAAAGCTCAAACACATTTGTAGTCCTTTATTTCTGTCTTTCTGTGAGTCCTTGATATGCATCACACCACCATTTGTAGCTGCGCCTTCAGTTGTGTATCCTCCATGCTTTCGAATTTGCTCTTTAAATCTTTTTGCCTCTTTTTCTCTTTATGCCTTAAAGATGCTCTATTGGTGATTACTCCAGTGAACAAACTGTTCCAATGGCCCTTTATTTGGAAAATCATAAAATTTTATCTGATAATGGTTTTTGCATAGTGCCTTGGAATGTTGTTACCATATTAATGGTGCTGCCTAAATCATTAATGTTGTGTGAAGATTTTGCCCCTTTCCCTTTATATTTCTTCAAGCTATTGTCTAGTTTTGATGCCTCTGAAGTGTTTACATTTTCCTGAATTAACAGATGCTTTCTATTTTTGTTTCAGAATTAACTGTCTCAATAAAACTGTTAACAAGTCGGACCAACTCTCTTTCTCTCTCGTTCCCCAAAGGAACACGGTATGGACATGAACAGTTAACTTGAATGGAAAAATCAAGTTCTCTGTCAGTGACTGAGATGGCACAATGTCATTTAAAAGTGTACAGGATGTGTTGATTGTAAACATCACTTAGCTATTTCTAACTATCTATATATGATAATATTTGATAAATCACAAATGTACCCCGGTTTATACCAGCCAGATGTCACTTCAAAGATAACTTAAAACTATTACACAATGGAAAGTCATCATGTCGAAAAGTGAAGCTGAGCAGTTCACTTTGAACGCCAGAGGGAGCAAGTGTGCCAACTTGCTAAAATTACAAGTAACGCACATGTGCTGAATATAGCCTATTATTTATTATACCCCTGACACTAAATCAGTAACTTTGCACCTCCATTTTTCAGCTGATATTTTATAACTTTTTCCTTGGAATTGCACTTTGATGAGATGACTTTGAAAGCAATATTGGCAAGAGTATAAAACCTAGTGGAACCACCAGTTCTCCTGGTATTGATTTGTGAATCAGGCTAAGAACTTTTCATCATAGAAATAACTCTGAGGTAAAACGAGTATGTTATAAACTTGCAAATATAAAAGCCAATATGTAAGATCACAACCTGTTAAGACTAAATGACGTCTTCCATTACAAAAGCAAAATATGTTGGAAATCTGAATAAAACCAGGAAGTGCTGGTAATAATCAGGAGGTGTGGCTATGGAGTATTTATACCATCTGTTTTTTATTTATGATGGCTTCTAAAGCCTATTGTTGTTTTGCTTTTCCTGAAGTCAGGCTGGATTCCACATTTGCAAAGTTAATATGCATAATCTCTGTAACAATTTGCTACGAATTCTGTGCTGATTTGTCCATGATGTCCAGGATAGTATATTTCAATAAATTATGTATCTTACAAGTGTTATTTTCCAAATATGAAAAACCCATGAGAAGCATTAAGACCTTAAGTGAATTTTGAACTATGAAAGAACATTCTTTCCTATTACAGTATTCATTGTATTATATAGGGTGTTCTGTCATTCAGTGTTTAAGACTGTAAACATTTTTGTTGTATTACATTGAAGCTGGTAGTTAGAAAAACATGTTAATTAGTTTGCTGTCAATGGCCTTCTAGATATATGTCTGTTAGAAAAGAGATCAACATTTAAATCTTTACAGAATTTACTGTTGATTCAAACATAAATCGTAAAAATAAAAAAAATCAAATTATCACACTGTTTTTACAACAAAGTTTCAAGTGCAGCCACTGAATTTTTAAAAAAAAATTAGTCACTGTTGTCATGTGGGTAATTATGATCATGTTTTCCTCATCAATAATACACTTAATGTCCTGAGTTGATTGCCAGTCACAAATTTATGTGAAGTTAGGTTGGCTTATGGACTCAAATCCAGTTTAGCATCTGCTTAAAACTGCATATGCTTTACACCTGTGGCAAATTTGCAATATCAATTAAGTCCAAGCAACATTTTGTTCTGTAACATTGCTTTTGAGGTCACCAGTGAATGGTCTTACTGTTCTTCCATTGACGAAAAATATCTGCTGATTCCCCTTCAATAACACAGTTAAGTTAATCATTGTGCTGTTAAGTCTTATGATGTTTCCAGCTGTAAAATATTATATTAATATTGGCAATACCAGTTGGATATTATTTTATATCATAACTGGATAACTTTCTAAATTACAAATCTGAAAGATTCACTGATGAAGGCAAAATAAAATTAAATGTTTCATTTCACATTCTAATTTCTTCCCACTGCCCACCCAATTGTTTTAAAGGTACCACTGTTCTCCAATGAGCAGTGATACATAATTCAACCATGATAATGAAGATTACCAGAAATAATGAAGTAAGTTACATTTATGTCTTTTCTGTGGTACTTGCATGCCCATGTGCCCCACAGAATTTGGGCAAAACTTAAAATAATGACAGTCCAGTAGTACGCAAGGTAAGCCAATTAAGTAATGCAAAATTGCATTGCATTTAAAAAATATTTGCTAAACACAACACATGGCATTACAGGATGAGGGAGTTCAGAAGTGTGGAGAGACCAGAGTATCTTCAATTATTCTTCAGAGATCAGAAAGGTTAATGGGCATTTAATAGGGGAAATCATGAATGATTTAGTTTGAGTAACAGCAACATTTCCGAAGCTAATTCACAGGGGCATCATCAAACGAAAGTTATATGAGTCATATGAGGAAAACTGTTTGCACTGGCAGAAGGGTCTGTAATCAGACCGTATAGATTTAGGAGTAAATAGAAGAAGCAGAGGAGAGCTGAGAATCTTTTTTTTAAAACCAGCGGCTGGCTCTGATCTGGAATCCTTTGCCTGAAAAGATGCAGGAAACAGTTACAAGGAAACTTACGCCGAACTGCAGGGAAATGGCAGACAAGTAATTGGACGGCTGTATAAAAATGCCTGCCATATAGGCGCGACGGACTGAATGGCCTCCTTCCGCGTCGTGTTACGATGTTATGCATTTAAACGCTCGCGATGCCATCACGCTGTAAGAGAGGGGCTCTTCAGATTTCTTTCACCTCCGCGACATCCAATGTGTCATTTAAGAATTTTTTTTTGAATCCCTTTTGGTGCTTTGTTTGCATCCTAGAAGATGCATTTCGGACGGATGCATTTTCCTGCAATGCTTCCAAAGGAAGGGGTATTTAAATAAATAAACGGATCCAGAGCCCACCGGCAATGAATGCAACCGATTGCACAGATTTGGCAACAGACATTCCGTTGCAACGAACCTCTCAACGACGAAGAGGGGGGAGGGGGGGTAACGGACTAGAACGGGGCAAATTTAAAAGGCGAGCGCGACAGGCGTGTTCCCGCTGGGTCTGTGCGCGCGCGAGCCCGCGCTTCGGGCGGTCGGGATGACATCAGCCGAAGGGATTCCAATCAGATCCGGCTGATCGCGCGACTTCCGCTTGGTGGGACGCGGACCGGCGAGGGCGGGAGCGCGCTGCCGGGAGCGCGCGGGCGCGCGAGAGAGGGGGAGAGCGAGAGCGAGAGGACGAGCGCGCGCAGAGCGGCCGTTGCTTTGATCTCGAGGGTTTCTTCTTTTTTTTAATAAGAAGAAGCTCGTTTTGCACCGTCGGGGAAGGGGGCGTCGGTGCAAGGGAAGGAGTCTGGCGGCCGTCATCAGCCAGGGGGGTGTGTGCATGCGAGCGACGGAGCGATGGGTCTCCTCAAGCTGACGGAGCAGGTAGGAAGCCAAGGGACCAGAGGGGGGTGGGGGCAAGATGGAGGAGGGGGAATGGAGGGCGGGCAAGATACCGGGATTGGGGGGGGGGGGGATGGAATGGAGAGCCCTGCCAACCGGCGCAAGCGCCGAGCCGAGGGGCCGGTCCTGGGAGAGAGGGATCCCCCGTCCCCGGGACGTGGGGCTGGGGCTGTCTCCCGGGACGGGGGTGCAGAGCGATATTGGTTCATTTCTTTGCAATATAAGTGTGCCTGGGGCAAATGTTGTGCTCGGCTTTGCTTTTAAGGATATAAGACCACCCCCTCCCCTCCATTCCCCACCGCCTTCACCTCTCCCGGTTGAGTTTGCTCGGCTCAGATCTGCTGGGAATGTGAATGATTTTTTAAAAAAAAATCCATTTCATATATTTTCCTCTTTTTCATGTTTTAAGCACTGGGTTGCAACGACGTCGTGTTGCAGGGCAGCCCAGTTTGCAGTAGTTCAATGGCAAAGATAGTGTCACCAAGTTGAAAGCTCCACGAGCTTCAGACAGCTGTCAGTTCCGATCAGGGCCGGGCTGTGGAAATAAGAGTTGATTGTGTCTTTCTTTTCCTCCTCCTGCATTTTATTTCGCATATTATGATCTATACAAACAGTTATTTGTGTGTGTCAATACGAGGTATGATTTGAGAGTAACTCCTCCTGTATCAGAGTGTGAGTAGGGAATATTAAAATCGTGAAGATTTACCCACTTTCCATCGCCTGCATTAAAATGTCAGTTACAATTTGGGTGAAACGTCTGTAGTCATCGACTCGACTTCATTTCACTTCCTCTTTTGAAATGTACCGAAAAGTGAGATACGCGGTTTTTCAATCCTGACAAGCGGAAGGAACTGCAGCGGAGAAATGAATTGTGTAATTTAAAACGAGTGATTATATGTATTCTAATTCTTTGTTTCAGTTTAAACTTTAAAGCTTTTGACAATTAGATGCAGATGAATTGGGTTTAAAAAGAATCGGTTCTGGAATTGCTCCTTATTTTAGAGTCGAATGATTTGGATTTTGTGATGATTGCAGCTGGGGATCTCTTCCATGTTCATAAGAACAGTTATTCACAAATAAATGTTTGGCACTCCTCGGGTACAATTGGATGAATCACTGAAAATAATCTATTTTGCGATTAGAAATGGTAAACCTGGTATCTTAAAGTTGAAGTAATTGTTTCGAGGCAATGCCATCAAACATTGTTTGCTACCATTTTGTCATAATTCTACATAGTGTCAACAAGTCAAACAAATTTGACAGCTTTATAATGCCATTTTGCAATACTACAAAAAATTCCCCTCAGTGGAGTCAAAATCAGTAATGAAAGCAGAAAATATGTGATACACTCAGGTTGGGCAGCACCTATGAAAGGAAAGAAGTAATTTGGTTTGTGATCCAGTTCCTCAAGAAAACTTTTAATATTTAGAACATAGAAAAACTACAGCACAATTCAGGCCCTCCAGCCCACAAAACTGTGCCGAACATGTCCCTACCCTAGAAATTACTAGGCTTACCCACAGCCCTCTATTTTTCTCAGCTCCATGTACCTATCCAACACTCTCTTAAATGACCCTATCGTATCCGCCTCCACCACCGTTGCCAACAGCCCATTCCATGCACTCACCACTCTGAGTAAAAAAACTTACCCCTGACATCTCCTCTATACCTACTCCCCAGCACCTTAAACCTATGTCCTCTTGTGGTCATTATTCTGTTGAAGTGATCAGTATGTGCAGCAAGGTCCGTCAGACAACATGATGTGTGTCTGTTTCAGGAATGTAAGGCCTTTATCTGCTTGTGCTTGCCAACACCCCCTCCCTTTTTTTTTTGCTGCAATTGACTTTTGCAGCCCCCTGGGTCAAGTCATCCTCAAAGCCTCGCTTCCTGTGGCTGGCTGGGAGGTGGATTGAACGTGAGTGGTGGATCCAGAGGCTCAGCACCACAGCCATGATAGCCTTTACATAGCTTGAAACCTTATAAATGTCATTGATCTGATTTTTGAAGAACTATAAACAATTAGAATAAATTTATTGACAACTTAAGTGTTCAATAGTAATTGGAAACATCAAGATTAATTAAAAATGGAAATAAACACTTACCTGCAAGTAATACAAGAAATAGAAGCAAGAGTAGGCCACTTGGCCCTTTGCGCCTTCTCCCACATTCCGTAGGATCATGGTCTTGCTTGATCTTTGACCCCTGTACCCCCTTTACTGTACTAACCCCATATCCCTTTTTCTCATTAATATTAAAAATCTGTTTTATTTCTGTCTTAAGTTTATTTCGTGACAGAGCACTTAATGTCCTTTTTGGTAGAAAATCTCAAAGATTCACTTTTCAGGGTGAAGAAATTTCTTCTCATCTCTGTCATGCATGGCTGACCCCATGCTTATGAGATGGTAACCATGGTTCTGGACAGATCAACAAGGTGAAACTCTACTCTTCCAAGCCTCATAATAATTTTGTATGTTACAATGAGGTTGACTCCAATTCTTCTAAATTACAGAGAGTATGAGTTCAGTCAGTGTGATCTCTCTTTCGTAGAGCAGTCATCCCATCCCAGGGATCAGTTTGGAGCTCCTTCCTGTCATTTTCTGGTTTCTTAGATGGCTAATGTGGGAACTGCAGATTCTTCCACACAAGGGCAGGAGGGGGTCGATGGGGTGGGCAGGTGATAGTTTGAGAAGTGGTGCGCTGCTTATACAGGTTTCTGTGTGCTCCCAATGCATGGTCTTTCAGTTCCCTCCAGAATGTTCCTTGCAGAGAGTTGGCAGGAATGTTGTACTTCTTCAAGACAGTTTTGAGCATATCCTTGAATATTTTGTGTGTTCATTTGGGAATTTGCTCTGAATAGATTGTCCAGCTTGGGAGTCTGGTGTTGGCACATGGGTGACTCAGAGAAATGAGACTGCATATGCTGGAATCTGGAGCAAAAAAAACAAACTGCTGCAAGAACTCAACAGGTCAAGCAGCATCTGTGGTGGGAGGAATCATTGACATTTTAGGGTCGAGACATGGATGACTTGGCCTGCTCAACATAGTTGATATTGATCTTGGAGAGGATGCTGATGTCAGTTCACTTTCAGTGAATTTGGAAGATTGTGCAGAGACAGCTTTGGTGGTACTTTTTCTATGCCTTGAGATACCTGCTGTTGGTAGTCTCAGAAGTCCTTTCCTAGATAGCCAAATCCTCTTGCAATAAAAGCCAACATACTTGTGTGTTAACTTTCAGTGAGTCATGTTCAAGGATACCCTGGTCCCTCTGAACACTGATGCTTCTTGATCTCTTACTATTTGGGGGGAAAAAAACTTTTCCTGTTTATTTTCTACCATAGTGGATGGCTTTGATTATTTTCCACATAATATCTCAGTTGCTAGTTTTTGCCCAATTACTTAGCCTGTTTATATGTACTCTCACCTTTTCAATGAAGAGTATGCAGTCATGCAGTATCCCCTCCTCCCTCTCCTTGGACATTCCTTTGGGATTGAGGATGACTTGCTTTCACTCCATTTGCTTGGGTTCTGAGGTGACAGTTGTGGTCAAAGAGGGAATGGAAGACTCTGTCCACAGATGGGGCAGGAGGTGCCTGACTGGATGGGCAGATGGATAGTTCACGAGGTGTTGTACACCAAGTTTCTTTGTGTTCCCAAATATGAATGCAAGTTTTCAGTGCCATTCTGAATGCTCATTCCTCAGTTGGAGGGCAAGGATTCCCAGGAGTAGGAAGATATTTTGCATCTTTGGAGGAGGCTCTTGCATCGTTTCTCCTATATGCCTGGTAATTTCTGCCTCTGACAGAACTTGTCATGACTACCATAAAGCTAAGGGTCTGGATGAGAAATGTGCTTGGTCCCTCAGCTCTGTATGTTTTGGTATGGTTGTACTCTGCCCAAAAGTACAGCAGTAGAGTGGGAGGTCAGATACACCAATGTATGATCTGTAGCTTCCTTCTGATTTTTGATATTACCATGCAGAGGTGTGGAAGTTAGGAATGAGCTGACCTATGCACTACAGTTCATTTGCAGTTCTCTACCCAACAAGCTAAATATTGATGTGTTGCATTCCATTAGTTCTTAACTTTAGGAACCATTGCTTGTCTATTAATATAAAATTCAGAGAGATTCTTGCGGCAACAAAACTTTTAATTAAAAAGAAATGTTTGTGCTTTGATACAGATACAGTGCAATGTTTCCCTTTACAGCTAATAAATAGCTGCACAGTGGAATTTTGTAAATAGCTGCTCCTTGTTCCATGAGTAATCTGTCAAAATATTTTATCTCTCTAGAATTAGTTCTCTCTTTCCATATCAATATTATATAGGGATATAATATAAAGAAAAGAGAGCATCTCTCTTTCCATATCAATACAAGCACTGAGTTTTGATATCACTTCCTCTTCTCTTCTGAACTAAAAACGCTTTTTGAGAGGTGATTATCCCTTTTTGTCTATCTCTGGATTTGAGTAAGCCTGTGCTTAAAGGACCACAACATATTTGTGGACATCTGTAAGTGGGGTGAATGGAAAGTACAGGTTCCCGATCGCTAAGTACAAAACCTGGGTAATATAATTATTTTGGTGGGTTTTACTTTGATAGTTGTAGATTTTGAGTCTAGATGGGATACTGAGCAAGTTGTGATGTGAAAGTTGTATATAAGCTTTTAGTAATGTGTGCCTTTTTATCTGTTACACTTTTTAGATTTTTAATTTAAAGATGGTTGAAAATTTGAAAGAGATTATTGTGGGTAGAATAGTTTCCAAAACTGAATAATTTGAGATTTTTCAAAAACTTGTGACTGTCATTTTTTTTCCACATCCGGGTACTAAAATCTTAGCTCTTTGATTTCAGTCTGCATTTTTCACTGCTTTTAAAGGGGTAACACAAATGAACATTTTGAGTTTATTTTAGAAAAATAAACTTTGGTGCCTGAAGGTTTGGCACGAATAAATCAAATTTTTGGGTAAGATGGTTGATAGATTATTAAAATAAGGATGTATAAATAAGGAATTTGGTACTTTGATTAAATTGCCAAGATGGGCTGTTAATGCTTATTACCTTAAAAGTGAGGATTACATTAATTGTTTTTCATGAGTGCATAGCATAAAATGGCATTCCTTCTATAATTAAAACAAAATGTTTGAACTATTCACGTTGGGTACTATCTGTGAATCTATCTGTCTTACTCCACATGCCTAGTGTATTAATTTGCATTTTGTTTTGCATCATTTTGCCATTGCATATATTAAATTGATTGTACTCTTTGTTTGAATCTTTAGCCTATCCTAGGAGACATAGAACAGTACAGTACAGTACAGGAACAGGCTGTTTAGCCCATTATGCCTGTGCTGAGCATTATGCCAAATTAAACTAATCCCTTTTGGCTGCACATGGTCCATTTCCCTTCATTCCCTGCATATTCATGCACCTGACTAAAAGCCTCTTAAACACCACTATCACATCTGCTTCCATCACCACCCCTGGCAGTGCATTCAAGGCACCTACCACTCTGTGTTTTTCAAATAAAACTTGCCGTGCACGTCTCCTGTAAACTTCTCTCTCTTGCTTTAAAGCTATGTCCTTTAGTATTTGACATTTCTACCCTGGGGAAAAGTTTTTAACTGTCTACTGTATCTATGCTTCTCATAATTTTATAACTTTCTATCAGGTCTCCCCTCAGCCTCCAGTGCTCCAGAGAAAACAATCCAAGTTGGTCCAACCTCTCCTTGTAGCTAGTACCTTCTGATCCAGGCAGCATCCTGGTAAACCTCTTCTGCAGCCTTTCCAAAGCCTCCACATCCTTCCTGTTAATGGGGTGACCAGAACTGCACACACAACTCCAAGTGTGGCCTAAACAAAGTTTTATATAGCTGCAACATGACCTCTTGACTCTTATACTCAACACCCCTGACTGATGAAGCCAAGCACACCATATGCCTTCTTTACCACTCTGTCTATTGTGTTGAAACTTACAGTGAGCTATGGACTTGGACCCCAAGATCCCACTGTACATCAATGCTGTTAAGGGTCCTGCCATTAATTTGACCTCCCAATATGCAACACTTCACACTTGACCAGATTAAGCTCCACCTGCCAGTTGTCCGCCCATACCTGAAATTGATCTATATCCTGCTGTATCCTTGGACCACTGTCCTCAACTCCTCTAATTTTTGTGTCGTCTACAACTAACCAACCCATCTACATTTTCATCCAAATCATTTATATATATCACAAATAACAGATCCCACCACTGATCCCTGATGAGATATGCTGATTGAGATGTGCAGTCCTCAGATGTGCTGGATTTCAATGTGATTTGCAAACTCTTCATTTCCCTCCCTATGCTTAGGTGTTGCATACCTCACTTCCTGAAATAAAGGAATAAAATTTTTCCCAAGACCAACTATTAATACATCTTAATTGTTTCAAATTGTTTCTCCAATGAGATTATTTTGGAAAGGAGAAAATGTTTACTAAGATGAATGAGGTATCACAAGCAGCAAAAATGGAGGAACTTCCTGTTGTTGAATATTGTGGTTGATTGCTGATGTTGAAAGAAACTGGTGCCTCATGCAGCACTATAGGAACCAGAAGAAGGTGCTTTGTTTTAAAATTGTTCGTCATTGCATCTGTAATCTGTTGTTTTAATATACTTATGCCTGAAAATATTATTTCATCATGTGAACAAACACTTTGTATACATGAGATTTGATTATATACTAGCTATAATCAAATTTTTCTATTCACGGACCACTGTATCTGTTGGTTCATCGGCAGTTTAGACACTAATAGGAAAAATAGTGCAAAGATTGTTTGTTGGCTTCTAGCAGATTGTCGATACTTTTCTACCCCATTCTTTTACTTACCAAATGTTCATTGGTCACTGTACTTTCATTTGCACTCTATCAAATATATTTTTCTACCAGTAAATTTGAGACTGCAATTACCCAACTGCATATTTTGATCAGCATCTTCTTCCCAATGGCTTTGAAATGCTCAGGATATCTCTTTTAATTTGAGTGTCTGATGCCACTGACATCAACCTGAAATGCTCTTTGAACCATGTTTGGTTCAATTGCCAAGTTAAACTACTTCAACCCTTTCCCATTACTTCTTGTTAGATTTATGTAGAACTTTGATGCAGATTGGCCTCAACTGTTTTAGCAAATCATTGTGTTCTAATGAATCAGCCTGGACAATAAATTTTGGTGAGTTCCTTAATTGCTGCAGTCATGATTACTTTGACCTTGGCTGTATCAACACTTTTGCCGAGGGCTCTGATCATTTTTAATCAACTGTTTCTATATCTCCTTGCTCTCTGTCACAGACAGACATTGAGAAAGTAGCAGTCACATTTCAAAATTCCTTTCTGAATTTTCCAGAGAGTATCCGGGGTGGGGGGGGGGGGGGAGCGGGAAGTTTGCATAAATACATACAGTACAAATAAAGAGCAGGAGTAGCTCTTGACCCCTCAAACCTGCTCGCCATATAATAAGATCATGGCTCTTTTGACTATAACCTCAACTCTATATTCCCATCTACCTACTGTAACCTTTCATCTCCCTTATTAAAAACTTGTATATCTCTGCCTTAATATTCAAAAACTCTTTGCATCTCCCTTTGAGGAAATCAATTCCAAGTTCAGAATGTGGAGGAATTATTGCAAGTTGAATACCCAAATACTGTGGAAGTTTTTTATGAATTTCTGATGTATGGCTAGAAATGACATTGATTGATATAAATGAAATTGATCATAACTATTGCTTTATATTCACCTGCTTTGAATTGTACCATTTGAATATTGAGTATCAACTCTAATGTTTCCAACTGCTTGATTAATTTATTTGCAGAAAGATTTGAAGAAATACCATTATAAATACTTGAATGCAAGGTTTGAGTCATGGGGAACTGTGATTGTTATTTATTGTAGGGAGGGGTGCGAGTTATCTCTCTTTACAAAAAAAAGATCCCCTCAGGGAACAGCTTGTATCAGTAAGCCCGATTTGTGTACTTATGGCAGACCTAGGAAGTCGGGAACAAGTAAATCCCTTGATGACTATAAAAAGATTAAAAATGCCCTCCTGATTTCCCTCTTAAGAGTAAAGAATGGATATGAGATGGATCTGGCAGGTAAGGTTAAGGGAAGTCCCAAGCATTTCTATAGTTATATAAAGATTAAAAGGGTGGCTAGGGAGAGAGTAGGACCCCTTAGAGATCAGCAGGGCTGCCTATGTCTCGAGTTGCAAGAGATGGGTGGGATTTTTAACGAATATTTCTCCTCTGTTTACTGAGGAGAAAATCATGGTTGCTCAAGGGGTAAGGGAAACAAGTGGAGATGTTTTGGAGGACATTTGTATTACCAGGGAAGAGGTATTTGAGGCTTACAGCACATTAAAGTGGATAAATCCCTAGGGCCTGACCAAGTACATCCAAGAGAAGAAACTGAGGAGGCCCTTGCGGAGATATTTGCTTCATCATTAGCCACTGGTGAAGTTTCCCATTGGAAGGTAGCTAATGTTGTTCCATTGTTTAAGAAAGGTAGCAAGGTCAAGCCAGGGAACTACAGGCCAGCCAGCCTGACATCAGTAGTGAGGAAGTTATTGGAGGGAATTCTGAGGAACAGGATCTACCAGCATTTAGATGGATAGAGTCTGATTAGGAGGAGTCGGCATGGCTTTGTGTGTGGAAAGTTGTGCTTGATAAGTCTTTGAAGAGGTAACCAAAAAGGTAGATGAGGGTAGGGCAAGTGGATGTTGTCTATTTGGACTTTAGCAAGGTTTTAGACAAGGTCCCATGTGGTAGGCTGGTCTGGAAGGTTAGGTCCCATGGAATCCAGGGAGAATGAGTTAGGTGGATTGGCTTGGATGTAGGAAACAGAAGGTGGTGATTGAAGGTTGTTTCTCAGAATGGAGGCTGGTGACGAATGGTGTGCTGCAGGGTCGGTGTTGGGACCCTTGTTATTCGTTATTTATGTGAATGATTTGGATGTGAATGCACAAAGCTTGATCAGTAAGTTTGCAGATGACACGAAATTAGGAGGTATTGTTGATAGTGAAGAAGGTTATCTTAGATTACAGGGGAATCTTGATCAGTTAGGGAAGTGGGCCGAGGAGTGGCAAATGGATTTCAATACAGATAAGTGTGAGGTGATGCATTTTGGAAAGTCAAACCAGCGTAGGACTTGTACTATGAACGGTAAGGCACTAGGGAGTGTAATGGAACAGAGGGACTTGGAAGTATAAGTGCATAGTTCATTGAAAGCAGCATCACAGGTAGAAAGGGTGGTGAAAAAGGCTTTTAGCACGCTAGTCTTCACCAGTCATGGCACTGAGTATAGGAATTGGGACATTATGTTGTAATTGTATAAATCATAGGTGAAGGTGCACTTGGAGTACTGTGTACGATTTTAGTTACCCTGCTATAGGAAAGATGTTATTAAACCGGAAAGAGTGCAGAAAAGATTTACGAGGATGTTGCTGGGACTGGAGAGCCTGAATTATAGGGAGAGGTTGGGTTAGATAAAGACAGGCTCGGTAGTTATTTCTTGAAACCTTGGAGAATGAGGGGTGACCTTGTAGATATGTTTAAAATTATGAGAGGCATAGACAAATTGGATGTGAACAACCTTTTACTGAGGGTAGGGGAGTCCAAAACTAGGGGGCACTGATTTAGGGTGAGAGGGGTAAGATTTAAAAGGGAGCTGCCAGAGGAAGTGGTTGAGGCAGGTACAATAATATCACTTAAGGAGCACTTAGATAGGTACGTGGAGGGGCGAGGCTTAGAGAGCTGAAAGCAGGAAATTGGGACTAGCTGGGTGGGCACCGTGGTCAGCATTGACTCATTGGGCCGAAGGGCCTGTATCCATACTCTATGACTCTGAGTAGAATTTGCTGTGGTAACCTGACAGCTTCATAGCTAAATTAGGCTGAATTGTCAATAACTTGTATAATAGAATCGTACAACATGGAAATAGGCCCTTTGGCCCAACTGCTTCCATGCTGACCCTCTAAGCTAGTCCCATTTGCCTGCATTTGGCCCATATCTCTCTAAACCTTTCCTATTCATGTACCTGTTCAAGTACCTTTTTCAATGTAAATTTCTTTTTGCAGCTCATTCCATACACAGAATACCCTCTGAGTGAAAAGGTTGACCCTCAAGTGCCTATTAAATCTCTCCCCTCTCACCCTAAACCTATGGCCTCTTGTTCTTGATTCATCAACCCTGGGGAAAAAAGACTGCGTGCATTCACCCTATCCATGCCCCTCATGATTTTATACACCTTTTAAGATCACCCCTCATGCTCCTATACTCCAATGAATAAAGTCCCTGCCTGCTCAACCTCTCTCCATAACTCAGTCTTGGCAACATCCTTGTAAATCTCCTTGGCACTCTTTCCAGCTTAATAGCATCTTTCTTACAGCAGGGTGACCAAAACTGACCAAACCAGTATTTCAAAATGTGACCTCACCAATGTTTTGTACAACTGCAACATAACATCCCAACTTCTATACTCAGTGCCCTGAGTGATGAAGGCCAGTGTGCCAAAAGCCTTCTCCATCACCCTGTCTACCTGTGACACCACCTTCATGGAACCATGTACTTGTACTCTTGGGTCCCTCTGTTCTACAATACTCCCTAGGGCCCTACAGTTCACTGTGAAGGTCCTACCCTCACTTGTCGTCTTAAAATACAACACTTCACACTTATCTGAATTAAACTCTATTTACCATTCGTTGGCCCACTTTCCCAGCTGATCAAGATCCCTCTAATTCCTGATAACCATCTTCACTGTCTATGACACCAGGTATTTTAGTGTCATCAGCAAACTTACTAACCATTCCTTGTACATTCTCATCTAAAAAATATAGGTGACAAATAGCAACGGGCCTAGCACTGACACTTCTGGGGCACGCCATTAGTCACAAACCTCCAGTCTGAAAAATGACATTCCGCCATCACTCTCTGCTTCCTACCATCAAGCCAATTGTGTATCCAATTAGCTTGCTCTCTCTAGATCCTGTGCGATTGAACTTTCCATAGCAGCCTACCATGGAACCTTATCAAAGGCATTACTGAAGTCCATATGGACCAGGTCTTCCACCCTGCCCTCACTGACCTTCTTAGTAACTTCTTCAAAAAACTCAATTAAATTTGAGATGTGATCTCTGACGTACAAAGCCACCCTGACTATCCCTAATCAACCCCTGCCTTTCCAAATGCAGGTATATCTTATCCCTCAGAATCCCCTCCAGTAACTTGGCTACCATGGATGTTGGGCTTATTGGTCTATAGTTCCCAGGTTTTTCTTTGCAGCCCTTCTTAAATAAAGGCACAACGTTAGCCACCCTCCAATCTTCTGGCACTTCACCTGTCGCTAACGATGATGCATATATCTTAGCCAGGGCTCCTGCAATTTCTTCTCCAGCTTCCTGTAGTGTTCTTGGTTATACCTGATCAGGCCCTGGAGATTTATCTACTTTCATATGTTTTGGGACATCCAGTACCTCCTCTGCTGTAACTTGGACTATCCCCAAGACATCCCCATTAACTATCTCAAGTTCTGAAATCTTCATGTCTTTTTCCACGATAAAAACAGAGGAGAAATATTCATTAAGAATCTTGCCCATTTCCTGCAGTTTCATACAAAGATGTCCATTTTGGTCTTTGAGGGACCCTCTCCTCTCCCTAGTTACTCTTTCTCTTAATACATAAAATCTCTGGATTCTCCTTAATCTTTTCTTCCAAAGCTATCTCATACCCCTTTTTTGGCTTTCTGATTTCTTCCTCAAGTATACTTCTGTATCCTCTATACATCTCCAGGAATTCACTTGATCGCAGCTGCTGCGCATGACCCATGCCTCCTTTTTCCTGACCAGAGCTTCGATATCCCTCATCATCCAGCGTTCCCTACTCCTGTCAGCCTTGCTCTTCACTCTAGCAGGAACATGCAGACCTTGAACTCTTGTTATCTTGCTTTTAAAATCCTCCCACTTGCAGTCTTCCCTTTGCTCGCAAACAACCTACTTCAATCAACTTTTGCAAGTTCTTGTCTAATACTTGCCCCAATTTAGAACTTTAACTTGTGGATCTGTCCCTTTCCATGACTAATTTAAAACGAATAGAACTATGGTCACTGGCTATAACTATATTGTGCACAATATTTTTATAGCTACCTGTAATTTTTTTTTGCATCTTATCCCTCTTCATCCTACTCCCTGGCCCAGAGGTCTAGTTTGCTTCTATTTTTAAATATCGTCAGACTAGTGGCAGACATGTTTGGTTGTTGCATCATTTGTATTGCCATGGGAACAGTAGTTGTCAATTTTGTTGATTTGATTTGTGAGACAGTGGTGCAGCTAGTTGAGCCACTGCCTCATAGCACCAGAGAACCACGTTCAATCCTGACCTTGGGTGCTGTCTGCGTAGAGATGACATGTTCTCTCTTACTGTGTGGGTTTCCTCTGGGAGTTCCAATTTCCTCAAACATCCTAAAGGTGTGCCAGCCAATAAATTGGTTTATTATTGTTGTATGTACTGAGGTACAGTGGAAAAACTTGTTTTGCATGCCATCCATTACAATGTTCCTTTCATTACAACAGTGCATTGAGGTAGTATAAAGGAAAGCAATAACAGAATTCAGAATAAACTGTTACAGTGACAGAGAAAGTGCAGTGCAGGCAGATAATAAGGTGCAAAGTCACAAGGTAGATTGTGAGGTCAAGAGTCCATCTTATCATACGAGGGGACCATTAAGTCTTGTAACAGTGGGATAGAAGCCGTTCTTGAGCCTGGTAAATTGGCTATTGTAAATTGCCCTTAGTGTGTCGGTGAGTGGTAGAATCTGGAGAAGTTAAAGGGAAGGTGGGGAAAATTAAACAAAAAGTAGCATTAATTTTGGGATTAGTGTAGATGGGTGGTTGATGGTCAGTGTCAGCTGAAGGGCTGTTTTCCATGCTCTGTCTCTCCATAACTCTGTTTCCTTTGTGATTCTGAACAAATCATAAAGAAGAGTCCAATCTAGTTTAATAGATGATGGATGGTGCTGCATTTGTTGTTTTGATACGTGCTAGGCTGGTACATTGTCTTCCTAGCAGATTTCTAATCTGAATTCATTCAGCACAATGTAGGGCTTTTTAAAAAATCTTTGGAAACTTACTCCCTGGTGATTTAAGTATTTGTAGTCAGTTTTTAAAACAAGAAGTTTCTGTCTTGACCCTTAAGTTTCTGAGGTTAAACTGTAGAAATCTCATTGAAATAATTGTGAAGCAAATTTTAAGAAAGGGTAATATCTTTGCCTTTTGGGAAACACAACATGGTTACTAATACAACTTCACCAACCTGAACAAGGAGCCTTCCACTTGCTGTAACACATTTACTGCAGAGAACTGGTCTGAGATAAGAATATTACACATCCTACTGAACCTGTAGTGGCCTCTCATTTGTTATGTTCATCTATTATTTTACAAAAGATGCTATGTTTTTTCTTTTTATTGTCTTCCACAAAGTATGCAAGCACTTTTATTGTAATCTTGAAAGTCACTTACTGTTTTCAGAATTTTATTTTAATTTCTGACTATAAAGGAGTTAAGAGTTTGGGAACACCATGGAATTGGATACTGTCAAGCATTTCTCTTGGCCCATCTCAATTGGCTCTCTTTCTTCCTTCCTCCCCCACCCCACCCCACCCCACCCCAGCCTTAATCCTTTAGCCACTGCCACAATCCTGAGAGACTGTCCCCACCCCGTACCAATCGTAGAGTTCTCTGGTACTCCAATGATCTGAGCAAAAATAGAAGTATTACCCCCATTGACAATGTTCAAGGTAGGTATGCCCAGCCAAAGTTTGGTGTAGGACAAGGTCAGATTCATAAGTTTTGTCAAAATGCACAAAGTGCTGGAGGAACTCAGCAGGTCAGGCAGCTTCTATGGAAGGAAATAAATTGTTGACGTTCTGGGTCGAGACCCTTCGTCAAAGTCCCTGATTGTTATAAAAATGTTGCATTTCATGAAATCAGGATGTCTCAAAGCATATCACAGGCACTTAATATAACCCATTTTTACCCATTCGGCATAGTTTAGATAGAAAACTTATCAAATATACCATTCTTGTTTTTAATTTAAAAACACTTTAAGTCCTTAAAGTGAGACTTTAAGGACCTGTAGTGTTTTTAAACTAAAGGGATGGAGAAAGTGATATTTGAAACATAGCAATTGTAATATTTGTTGTCTGTTTCATTTTTACAAAATACAGCTGTGTTGGAAATATAAATGAGGTTTTTTTAGTTTGCCAAACTACTTGCCAACAATTGCAAATGTTCCGCTGTGGTAAAAAGTGTTTTTTTTAAGTTGATACTACTTTGAGTTTGATTTTGGGCATCTTGACATAACTCTGCAAGTAAATTACTCTTTTGGTCAGATGAGAAAAGGTCTTGTGTGGACTCGGAAGGTGCTGATTGATGTTAGCCTAATTTGAATTAGCTAATGTTGGCTGGCATGACATTTGTATCTTTGAGTCAATGAAAATGAAAATTGGCATATGTTTGCATTTTGTGATTGTTATCAAATGATCCTGCTCGTACTTTTTCACCCAGTGACTGAGGTGAGCACTAAGGAAAATGAGTATTTCCTGACTTTCCCTAAAATATTATTTTGCTCACAGTTCTTATTTCAAAGAGTATTTGGTTTTCAAATGTCATATTTCATCAGCTGCTGAATATGTTTCAAAATAAAACTAGTTATTTAATTTCAGTTATTGTGTTCATCAAAATTATGTTAATTGTCATTATTCTTTCAGACAGAAGTTGGACTTAAGCTGATATCTTTTCAATTACTAATGAGTTGTAGTTGTGATTAGCAGGTGTTTCCGATGCGGTCAGTGTTTCTTGTACTTTTTGTACTATCAAAGAACTGAATGATGATTGCCTTTGAATTATGATTCTTAATGAGTTAATTCTCGAACCCAAGAAAACGTCTAGTTGCCTCAATTCCATCTTGCTTTTTCAATTATTTGAAAGGGCTACCATGGTGCTCTTTTTTTTAAATAGATCACAAATGCCACATTTTGAAGGGTTCTAAATTGAGGTTATTCCCTGAATGCTTTAATTGACTTGCATTATTTTGTGGCTCTTACTTTTCTGAATAACTTTCTGTTACACTTGGGTGAAACTGCATGCTAGTGTAGCTTTTGAGTACAGATGTTTACAAGACATCTAACTCTGTTGCATTCACCATTTTAGTCAAGTCACATTTCATAAAGATTGCATAAAATCTCCGAAAAAGTTTGAATGGTGCAGCATACCATAATTTAGAAGAACAGTTTGGAAATGACTGCAAAAGTTACAGTTTTGAGGAAGATGAGGAGACTTGGTAATTTTTCTCCAGTTGCATTTCTGAAAAGTCATACATCTGCAATATTAATTCAGTTTCTCTTCCACAGGTGATGCTTTAAGTGAGTGTTTCTAACATGCTTTGTTTCTATTTCGGATTTCCAACATCTGCAGTATTTTGCTTTTGACGTAATTAATAAATAAATGTCAAGGGAAATCCTTGAGCTGGAATATTCTTCAGTGTATATTAATGCAAGTCAAATTACTCTGTGTGGCAGACTCATTGCCAGTTTTGGGTGAGGTTCCAAGGTTCTGACAATCTGCTCTGCATGAGATCCAAGGCATTGTGATATAATGGGTCTTATACATGTAAGCACATTAAAATGCCTTTCCTCCATGATGTTTCACAATTTTGGAAGGTGGAGATCAAGAAGGCACATTTAGGCATCAGATTAAAGATAGTGAAGATGAGAAATTATTATTGGAGAGGACCGGAAGTGTGCAAAGTATCACAGAGCTGTGGGGAGGGTTACTGGTGGGGGAGATTGGGGTAAGAATAAGGATATGAGAAGAGGGGAACCTCTTTGGCTGGGGGTTAGAGGTATGAATGAAGGAATAGGGGCAGATAATAGAGGTGTATCAATGGGATAGGTAGGGAGTTAAAGATGGATGCTTTGGATTATGCAGCAGGCCTTGTCTTTTAAATTGAGAACTGCTTCAGCATTTGAGGACTATAGCATTTGCGGGCCTCCATATATCAAGTAGAATTTTATGTGTGACCTCAAAGAGCAGTATTCACTACTTCACGTGCAGACCCCTGCCATTCTAACTCAGTGTGCCTTGTTTGACCTGACTTGAAAATGTGGAACAGTTTTGAAGCAGGCAAGTTTTTAAAGTAATTACGTTTCATTATACCTAAAACTCAGCCATCTGTGATTAAAATATCCATGCCTCAGTCTTTCCACTCCTCCCTGTTTCTTGTTCAACTGTGCCGGACTTGATTTACAACTGTCTATTTTAGAAAGCCTTAGTCAGTGGAATTCCAGATCCACCCCTTGCAGTTGTGCATGAGGATCTTGTGAATTAACCTTTTATTGTCCTTCACCACCCCCCCCCCCCCCAACCCTCCATATCTTCCCCTCAAATGTTGGTCATAAAATCAATATTTACTGATGTTTGTGTGAAATCACTGTGTTGTGCGGGAAGTGCATTGACCAGTGTGTGCATAGCAAGCTCTCATAAATGGCAATGTGATAATGATCAAATTTTAGTGATACTGGTTAAGTATTAATTTGGTTGAGTCACCTTAGAATCTTTTATGTCCACAGTTAATTAACTATGAAGTATTTCAGTGCTCTGTAAATCAAGTCTTTCATTCTTTCCAAGTGTATTGGATTATAGTGGTCTTGCTACCATCGCAATCCAGCTAGCAAGCCTAGTCCTTTCCATGGTACATTTTTTTAATTGCGTGCACTCACTCAGCCATGAGGATCAACAGTTGTTCACAAATATTGTTTTTACCTGTGGTGAAATGAAAGCAGTTCAGCTTTAAAGTCAGTTTAATTCATTTCAGAAAAGATTATGGAATGTTCCTTCACACCATTTTGTCATAGTTTAAAGAATTATGAAATGAGCGGCCTACGTCTCTGATTCAATGCTTAGGGATGCTGGTTTTTATATAACTTTTTATACAGTTTCTGACTCTTTCTGGAAGCTAATATAATGGGAACATTTGTGTTTCCAGAAGAAATAACCATGTCTCACTTGGATTTTAAAAAGAAAAATCAGGACTGATGCATGGTCTCAACCCAAAATGTCAACTATTCCTGTCTCCGCAGATCCGCTGAGTCTCTCCAGCAGTTTGTTTTTTGCTCCAGATTACAACATCTGTAATCCCTTGTATCTCCATGTCTCACTTGGGATCTGTCTTTCTAAACAAAAAATGTAGAAATATTGTTTTAAAACCCAAAAAATTACATTTGAAACATAGATAAGCACACATTGGCAAAATATGTTTATTCACTAAAGCAATTAGAAGCATTGAAACTAATTTACAGTAAAAGCTTGGTTATCTGTCACATGACAGTCTTGACAGCTGCTGGCATCAATGCCAATGTACTGATTATTGGGTTGGATGCTCTTCAACACTGTCTGATGTCAGTTTGGGTAGACCCTCTGAATGCTGGTTACTGGAGAGTGTTAGTTGATGAAGTGCTAGGTAACTATACTTTCACTATAATTTAGTTCCATTTACTTGTCCGGTGGCCATTTTTGTTTTCTCTTTCACTTGAATGGGACTACTTTGCTTACATCAGGCTTAACTTGGTGCTGGCTTAGCAGACAGACTTCCCAGCCTGTGAGAGTTTGCACTGCTCTTTAGGAATCCAATGACATAACATGGGGCAGATCAGAAAATGCCACAAATTGTCTTTGGCTCACCCAAGTTCTGGAAACCAGGACTTGCATTATAGACCAATAAAGCACGGATACGTGGCTGAGTCTCAATGGGATCAGACTCACCTGGATGTGCATTGGTCTGGAAAATGCTGGGTTTTGCCAGCTGTGCTCCTAAAAACTACTGGTATTTATATGGCAAGTTTGAAGCAAAAGCAGAAAATGCTGGAAAGACTCAGCATCTGTGGAAAGAGGAAAGTTAACTCTGTGTTTCACTTTCCATAGATGTTGCCTGACCTTCTGAGTCCTTCCAGCATTTTCTGTTTTATTTTCAGACTTCCAGCATCATAGTTTTTAATTTTTATTTGCCACCAACTTTGAAGTGCTTAATTGATGAAGCCTCAAATTTAATGGCAGAGCTCTATCTCTGCACTCCATGTGAAATTGAATGGTGGAACAGGAGCTTGCCTCAACACTTAGGCTGGGTAATCTTCTGTTGGACCCTGCAGCATGTTAGATCTGAGCACTCAAGCACATTCATTTGTATGCTAGTAATACGGTTTTGAGGATGAGAGAAAAGAATAAGATGTTACATTTTTAATTATTTGTGATTGCTTCAAGGTTTGGAGTTAAATGTTTTTAGCTGATACTTTTGACTTTTTTTATTTTAAATGTTTGAATTGTTTCATCTTTAAGTTTTTTTTAATGTTTCTGAATTTCAGGAACACTGAAAAACATTGGAAAAACCTTACAGCTTTGAGTAAGCTGGCAATGGGGTTTTGCCATCTGTCAAAGACTTTGAGATGAGTTTGTGGGTGGGGCTTGTTCTGGCCTGTTCATGTCAATTAATTAAATCATTTGATGCTCGTGCTTCATTTTGGGTCTTGCCATTAGGCTCCAGGGTTATCATGGCCAGCAAGCTCAGTCATTTGGATCCAGATCTGTCAAGTTGGTGGCAATGGGGAATGAGTGGTGAGTGCAAAGAATAAGTTGTACTTTGCAAAACTTTGGTTGTTGTTTTTCTCATTTGTTTTCTTCATGGTTATTATAGTGTTATAGGAAGGAAAGACTGGAAAAAAATAGTGCTTGACCAACTTGTGTGAAGTAAAATATATACCAGCAATTAAATACCAAAAAAGTGTTACTTTTTGGCTCCTTGCCAGAGCTGAAGTATGATGTAGATCCTGCACCTTAATGTATAATTACATGACTGTTGGATTACAGAAACAAATATGAAGTGACTGAAAGTGGCTTGAATAAATATGAGTATGTAATTTCATTAAAGAGAGGATCCTAACTAACGCATATTAAACTAGAGTTTATTTTAATGGGGGGGGGGGGGGGGTGGAAGCGACCACCACAAAGCCAGAAAATCTGAAATGGGATCAGAAAAGGCTGGGAATACTTAGCAGCTCAGATAGCATCAGAATAAAGAGAAATGGAGTTAACATTTTGGGTTGATGACCTTTGATTCAGCATCTGCATTATTTTCCTTCTGGATTGAAGTTTAATGAGTCAAAGTCGAGTTTATTGTCATATGCACAGGTGCAATGAAAAACTTAGTTGCAGCAGCATTACAGACACCTAGCATCATATAAGCAGCATTCACAAGAAAAACATAAATTGTACACAACTTTTACAAGAAAACACAATTAGAACAAAAAAAAGCAAAGTCCATTTTGGTGTGATGTGATCATAATGTGGCTAAACTAGTGATTAGGGTTTTGCTGGTTGGTTCAAGAACTGAATGGTTGAAGAGGAGTAGCTGTTCTTGAACCTGGTAGTGTGGGACTTCAGGCTTCTGTACCTCCTGCCCAATGGTAGCTGCGAAAAGATGGCATGGGATGGCTCAGAGTTGCTTCTGAGTAATAAGTTTTAAAAATTGAAGGTTTCATACATGAGGTCATTAAGGTGTTGATATGCTATCTTAAGTGTTATATCTTCATTGACTGTAAACAATTTGCTAGTTGTCATTAGGAAAAACCCTTTATTTATATTATGTTGAAAGGCTGTGATTCTGAATGGAAGATAAAACAGAGTCATTTGGGTTTTGAAGCAAAAAAAACTGCCTGGCTTCCAGCCCCAGACAAGAAGAGATCAGAGATGCTAAGGGACAGTTTAAAAATCATTTGTTGTCAAGTGATGTTGGGAAGTCTAGTTCATTTTCCAATGTTATAAGAGGTGTTTTACTGTTTCCAGTAAGTGAATCAGGTTGTAGCTACTGTTGTATATTCAAATGTTACCTGACAGAGCTAGTGATTTTTGTCATATCTGCATTTGTACATACTGTACACCCTCAGTAATATTGAAACAGATCCAACCAAAAGACAAATATTCACAAGCTCATAGTGGAATAAGGTGTGTAATTTTTTTTCAAGGAAGCTTTGAAAACATGAATCTTTTCCTCTGTCTATCTGATAAACTCTTGCTGTGGTGGAACTTGTAGTAGTGTGTCTGTTCGGGAGTCTGGCTGCAGGTATGTGATCAACTTGACCTGACTTGGGCTTCAGTGCTGGAGATATTGACCCGGGAGAGGATGCTGATGTTGGTTTGCTTATTCTGCCATTGGATTTGAAGAATTTTGTAGAAGTAGCATTGGTGATATCAATCCAGTTCTTTGAGATGGCTACTGTAGGTAGCCATGTCTTAAACATACACAGAACGGTAGGAATCACTGCTGCTCAGTAGATGTGCTGGGTTTGGGGTATTGATAATTAAATGTTCTTCTTAATGGGCCAAAGCTGCAGTATGTATTGCAGCAAGGATTCTTCAATAATACCTCCCCAACTCATGGTGGAAGGAGTGTGCAAACTCTCAAGCTACCCATCCTATCAAGCACCATCTGCCTCACCTGTGGCAGTCTATGAGTGTTATGTTGGCCTCATCAGCCAACACAGTATCTGCAGAACTGGGGTGGAAGCAAGTCATCCCCCATTCTGAGGGATTGCCTCATGAGAAGGGAAGAATATTTTGGGATGTAGACAGGAAGCTAATCAAGTAAGTTTCTTTGTCCTGGATGATTTTGAGCATTATTGGAGTGTCTTTCATCCAGCCAAAAACTAGACGTGCTTTATAGATGGTAAAAAGGGTTTAAACTATTCCTATAAGTCAGCATTACTTGACATGTGGTTTGAATGTTGCTCTCAAATAATGTGTTCAAGCCTGCATGGTGTCCAGGTCTGCATGTTAGTTGAAGAGTTGTGAACAGAGCTGAATGCTAAGCAATCACCAGTGGATGTTCTCGCTTCTATTGTTATGATGGAGGGGAGGTCATTAATGAAACAGCTTAAGATGGGTCAAGGAAACTGTCCTGAGCCTGCTGCAGTGCCCTTTCGGTGAGATGGTTGGAGTTGGTGCTGGGTGTGAATTCGGCCAGTGCCTAATTTTCCCCTTGATTCCAAAATACTTTGTTTTCACTCGTGCTCCTTAATGTTACGGCCAGTCAAATGTTGACTTGTTGATAATGGTAATAAGCCTCACTTCACCTGCACACATGAGCTCTTCTGTCCATGTTTGGACCAAGGTTGAGAGCTGAATGGACCAAAGTAGCATTATATAGCGTTCAGGTGAAACAGTGATTCACATGCACTTCTTCCAATCTAGTGTTCTGTATTTGGTGTTTACAATGTAGTCTTCTCTACATTGGAGAAAACAAACACCGATTGGATGACTGCTTTGTGGAGTACCTGCATTCAATCTGCTGGGGTGACCTTCAGCTGCTTTAATTCTCCACCTGACTTTCACTCTGACCTGTTTTTCTGTGGCCTCCAGCACTGTTATAATGAGGCCCAACATAAGCTTGTGGAACGGCACCTCATCTTCCATCCGGGCATGTTTGCAACCTTCTGGATTCAATATTGAATTATACAACTTAAGACAACTTAATTTCTCTGTCTGTTTCAGTCAGCTATTTGTGATATTGGCTCAGCTTTTTTTTCTCCTTTTTGTTTGTCTTTTCACTGGAATGGGAGTTGTCTAACTGCTCCCATTCACTCACTGACCAGATAAGCTTGTTTATCCCCATATCACCCTGGCTTTGCCCTTTCATAGAGATTTCCCCTCCGTGCAGTTTAACAAGCTTTGTTCCTCTCCTTCCTGGTCCTGGTAAAGGGTCTTTGACCTGGTCAGATGCAGCATGACCTGCTGTGTATTTCCAGCATCTTTTGTTCTTATTTTGGAGTTCCAACACCAGTATTTTTTTGATTTTCATTATATAGCAGATATACCTTTAGAAACAGGACATTTGGCTCAACTAATCCTTCGGTCAAGTTGTTCAGAAATGATTTGGAAATATTATCTATCATAATTGATTAGAAACTTTATAGCAGTAGTTGTAAATTATTGTTTGGGAACTGGGTAGAAATGTGCAATTACAGTCCTATCCACTCTTGAATTGGAGTTAGAAATTAAAGAGAGTAAAAGTTACCTAACCTAGTTTTCTGATTATGGTTGTAATGCGGTTCTTATTGGGTGCCACAGCATAATGCAAAATTGTTTGTACCTTTTTAATTTTTTTTAAATTGACAGTGGCACTCATGAAAATCAAATGCTGGTGAAGGCAATAATAAGAAAAAAATTCACATTAGTGCAGCTTCTAATGTTTTTGCCGTTGTCAGTTGTAAAGTTGACAAGCACGGGAACTTTGTCACAATTTATGTAATGTGGAAAAGTATTCTGGGGTAATTCACAGGGGTGTTCCATTAAAATACAAGGCAATCTAAAAGGATGACCAAATGCTTGGAGGGAGTGGATGGTTTTAGAGGAGTCTTTGTTTATTCTTCAAAAAAAGTGAGCAGTTGGGGACTTAAGTGATTTAAGATTGTGGATCTTGCTATCAGAAGTTATACTACCAGTGGTGGCATTGGAGAAGAGGACAGGGCCTTGTTAGTACAAGGTATGCCACAAGTGATGATGTAAAGAAGAAGAACAATGCACAAGGTCAGATTCACAGGAATACAGTTCATTCAAGTATCTTGGGAATGTCAATTATGTGAAATATGCTGTATACATACAACATCTATACTTCCTTATTTGATATGCCAGTTTACATTTGCTTATTGTTGCAGCAAAAATATAATGCTTGAGCTTTGTTCCAGTTTTTCTCATCTTTGTCAGTGTTGTCTGCTCAGGATTGTTAAATTTGCTCATCTCTGCAGAGAACCAGTTACAAATAAAGTAAATAATGACTGCAGATTGATATGCAGGCCACCTTGTAAATGTAAATTCTCCTTGTTTAAGAAGATCAAATCCCTATCATGATATAAAATGCTGCAAATATTCGGTATGTATGGCAACATGTGAGTTAACTATCCTTTTGCCTTTCTTGATGTAAGTACTGATAAGTTTCAGGACTTGTGCAGATATGAACTTACTAACTTGGTTATGTGGCAGGTTTCCTGGCTGTGATTGCAATGAACTCCACATTAAATCCAATGATGGATCAGATATTTGCTGAGGTTGCCTAGGATTGACCCTGGGGAGTCTTTCAGATTCTACTGCTGGTTTAGACCCATGAACCCATTTATTTAAATGGGATTGTGGGGTTGCAGGAAAGAAAGCTAAGAAGGTATTACCATTTCTTAAAAAAAATATTTGTTTCATTTAATATTCTAAGAATTTTTAGTTGATTTTGTTTTAGTTTTAGCATTTTGAAAAAGATATTTTTCATAGCTCTGGAATGTCGGAGCCTGTCAAATGCTTCCAGAGGAGTGTCCTGGGTGGAACTCGCTCGGATCTGCCCACGTCACTCCATAACTTTATTCAAGACCCTGCCATTGCTCAGTGCCTTGCTGCTTAGCTCCAGGTCCACTTTGGTTAGTGTGGTCAGTCTTCTGGATCCAGAGAACTAAATTTGGGGGAATGGAAAATGCAGGTATGGGTGCAGGCAGAAGTCTCCACTCATGAACATCTGGGTCAATTTCGATTGATGATTATGGAGTTTCTGATATTAAAGAGAAAGTACTTACCAGACTAAGAAGTTGAAAATTAGTAAAAACAAAATGAGCAGAAATATTTTTTAAAAAATATTTCAGCACTCAATAGTTTAAGTGCTCCATAATCTTTTGAGAAATGGACTATTTGAATCCAGTTCACCAGTACAGAGAGGACAAAAATACCTTTTGGATTTTGGAGGGGGCTGTTCATCGACTACAGCTCAGCGTTCAACACAATCATCCCATCCAAACTCATCATCAAACTTCAAGACCTGGGCCCCTGTACCTCCCTCTGCAACTGGATCCTTGACTTATTATTATCGGCAGACCTCAGTCAGTGAGGACTGATAACAACATCTGCCCCTCACTCATCATCAACATAGGTGCATCTCAAGGCTGCGTGCTTAGTCCCCTGCTCTACTCTCTATACACACGTCTGCGTGGCTAAGCACAGTTCCAATGATGTCTTCAAATTCGCCGATAACACCACTGTTGTTGGACGGATCACAGGTGGCGATGAGTCAGCTTACCGAAATGAGGTAGGACACCTGGTTGAGTGGTGTCACAACAACAACCTCTCACTCAATGCAGCAAAATTAAAGAGCTGATTTTTGACTTCACCCTTGAATATGCATCAGTCTACATTGGGGGATCAGCAGTGGAGAGAGTCAGCAGCTTTAAATCCCTGGGCGTTAACATATTGGATGACCTGCCCTGGGCCAGGCACGTAGATGCAATCATAAGGAAAGTGCACCAGTGTCTTTACTTTCTGAGGTGGTTCAGCTTGTTACCAAACACTCTGACAAACTTCTACAGATGTACTGTTGAAAGTATTCTGACTGGTTGCATCATGGTCTGGTATAGCAATTCAAATGCACAGAAGCGGAGAGAGTAGTAGTTTCTGCCCAATACATCATGGGCACATCCCTCCCCACGACGGGTAGTATCTACAGGAGTGCTGCCTCAAGAAGGCAACATCCGTCATCAAAGATACCCACCATCTGGGCCATGCCATTTTCTTGCAGCTAACATCGGGCAGGAGGTACGGAAGCCTTCCCTTCAACCATTCTGTTCTTGAACTAACCAGCAAAACCCGAATCACTACAGTTTAGCGACACTATGACTACTTTGATCACATTCAACTAAAATATACTTTGTTTTTTTTTGTTCTACATGTGTTCTTTCTTGTTTAAAAAGAAGTGTATAATTCATGGTTAACTTCTATTTTTCTTGTATGCTTATATGATGCTATGTGCCTGTGATGCTGCCGCAAGTACAGTAAGTTTTTCATTGTACTTGTGCATACATGTACTTGTGAATACAGCAATAAATTCAACTTCGAGTTTGACTTGAAATCCACATAATCCAAAGGCGTGTAGACCAGAAGATACATCTTAGAGTTGTAGATTCATAGCTGATATGACAAGAAAGCACACCTTGCGGTTCACTATTGTTTGGCTGTTTGTTTATAGGGCCTTACAATCAATTAATTCCAGTCTCCTTCCTTCTCCACAAGTTCTGTACATTTTTTCCCTTGGATGTATTTATTCAATCCAGAGTTACTATTGAATTTGCTTTCATAATTCTTCCAGTTACTGTATTTCAGATTGGAAAAATTTGTGTTCTTCCTAGTATGCTTACCTCCTCTGGTTCTTTTAGGTATCACCTTTAATTCATAGTAGAGGTAGACATAGAGATACAGTATGGAAATGGGCCTTTTTTCCTTTTGTTTTTTTTTGCACTATTTATTTATTTTGTAATTTATAGTTTTTATGTCTTTGCTGTACTGTTGCTGCAAAACAATAAAGTTCATGTCATATAAGACTGATAATAAACCTGATTCTGATTCTTTTGGCCCAGATTCTGTGACAACCATCAAACAGCCATGTACATTAATCCTACATTAATCCCATTTCATTCTCCCCACAGTCCCATCAACTCCGTAAGATTCTACCCCTCACCTGTACACTAGGGGCCATTTGCAGTGGCAGCTAACCTGTGAACCCACATGTCTTTGGGATGTGGAGCACCCAGAGGAAACCCGTACGGTCACAAGGAGGAAGTGCAAACTCCACATAGACAGAGGTCAGGATTGAACCCAGGACTCTGGCACTGTGAGAACGTGGTTCTACTAGCTGCACCAATGACCATTCTGATACTGCATTTTCTTTTTACTTGCTCTATCTGCTAACTTATAATTTTCAATGCCCTGTTAAGTCTCTTCTTGTCCTCTGGTTTGTGGACAACCCTAGCTTCCCCAGTCTTTCAACATAGTTCCATCTCTGGTAGCCTTCTGAAGGGGAAGGGTGAACAGCCAGTGGTCGTGGTCATGGTCATGTTGGTACCAACGATTTGGTAGAAAAAAGGATATGAGGTCTTGCAACATGAATTCTGGGAGCTTGGTTGTAAATTAAAGGGAAAGTTGTAATCTCTGGATTACTTCCAACACCATGTGCTGGTGAGTATAGGAATAGGAGGATGGGTCAGATAAATGTGTGGCTGAAGGTATGGTGTAGGAGGAAGGGCTTTAGACTTTTGGATCATTGGGAACATTTTTGGGGCAGGTATGGCCTGTATAAGTAGGACAAGTTGCATTTGAACTGGAGTGAGTCCAATATTCTTGCTGTGAGGTTTGCTTGTGCTGTTGGGGAGGTTTTAAAATGGGACATAGAGTAGATACACAGTTGGGAATAATATTTAGTCAAATATAGAAGTAGTAGTAAGTCAGTCCAGTAGGTAGGGCAGACATAGGTACGATAAGACACATGGGAGGATTGGAAGGCTAAATTGCATCTATTTTATTGCAAGGAACCTAACTGGTAAGGCAGATGAACTTTGAGCATTGATCAACACTGGGAATATGATACTATTGCAATCATTGAGACATGGATGAACAAAGGATAGGACTGGAATTTGGCATTCCAGGGAGGAAAAGTTTCAGGTGCAATAGTGGGGGATGCAAAAGAGGAGGGGTCAGGGCATCATTGAGCAAGGAGACCATCATTGCAGTAATGAGGGACAATGTATTAGAAGGCTCTTCTAAGAGGCCAGGTGGGTAGAGTTTTAGAAATAAAAAGGGTGATTTACTTTGCAGGGATTACACTACAGCTTTCCCAACAGTCAGATGGTGATAAGAGCAAATATGTTGGCAGATCACAGGGTGGTGCAAGAGGAAGAGGGTTAGAGTAGAAGGGGATTACCCTCTTGTCGACTGGTATCTCCTTTGTCTGAAAGGATCAGACAAGGTGGAATTTTTAAATTGTATCTAGGAGAGCTTTTTCTGCCAGTACGTTGATAGTCCTACTAGAGATGGGGCACTGCTAGACCTAATCGGAGGGAATGAAGCATCAGGCAAGGGGCTGAATTATCACTGGGCAAGTACTTTGGGAATAGTTCCCAAAACTGGATAAGTTTTAAAATAGTAATGGAAAGGAATGTGGATAGTCTGGAAACATAAGTATCTGAATTGGGGGGGGAAGGCCAATTACAATAGAATATGGCAAACGTAAAATGGGAGGAGCTACTTGAAGGTAAGCCTGCTGTTGGTAAATGGGAGCCTTTTAAAAATGAAGTAGTGAGAGTTCAGGGCCAAACATGTTCTGCAAGGGTAAAGAGTAGGGACAGCAGGTCCAAAGAATGGATGATGTCAAGGGATCACGAAGGTTTGATACAGGAGACAAAGAAAATGTATGGTAGGTAATAGAGCATTGAAAATAGGGGAGGCCTGCCAGGGGTTAGATGGTGCTTAAAAATGAAAATCGGCAAAGCGGGAAATATCACTGTAGATAAGCTTAAGGAAAATTCTAAGGCATTTTATAAATATATTAAAAGCAAGTGGGTCACTAGGTTAAGAGTGGGGCCCATTAGGCACCAACGGGGCAATTTGTCTATGAAGCCAGAGGATATGGGCAGGGTCTTAAATAAAAGCTTTTCATCTATATTCACCAAGGAGAAAGGCATTGTATTTGGAGATTTCATTTGGGGTAGTGAAATTTTAGAGAATGCTAAGATTAAAAAGGAGGTATTCGATGTCTTAGTAGCCATAAACATGGATAGATCCCCAGACAGTGATGGGAGGCAAGGGAGGAGATTGCTGAGCTCTGTCGGAAATATTTATATCTGCACTGGCCACAGGTGAGGTGTTACATAACTGGAAGATGGCTAAATGTGGTATCTTTATTTAAGAAGGGCATCTGGGATAAGCCAAATAATTAAAGGCCAGTTACTCTAACATCAGTGGCAGGGAAATTATTGGAAAAAATTCCAAGGGACAAGATTGATCTGCACTTGACTGGGAATAGTCAGCACTGATTTGTTGGTAGGAGATTCTGTTTGACCAGATTGAGATTTTTGAAGAGATAACTAGATACTGTATGTGGATCAGGGCAGAGTGGTTGATGTGGTTCATATGGATGGCCTTTGACTAGGTCCCACATAGAAGGCTGGTCCAAAAGGTTAAAGCCCATACAAGGCAAATTGGATCCAAAATTGGCTTGGTAAGAGGAGAAACTGGATGATGGTGGAGGGTTGCTATTGTGTTTGGAAACCTGTGATCAGTGTTGTACCATAGAGATCAGTGCTGTGACCCTTGCTGTTTGTTCTACACATCAGTTGCCCAGATATTTATCTCAGAAGTATGATTGATAAGTTTGCAGATGACAAAAATTGTTGGTGTTGATCATGAGGAGAGAATTCTTTAGGCTACAGGATGATGTTGATCAGCTGGTAAGCTGCACCGGGCAATAGCAGATGAAATTTAATTCTGTTAAGTTTCAGATGATATAGTTTGGAGTGTAATGTGGGTAGGACATATACCATCAATTATATGGCCCCAGGAGTATTGAAGAACAAAGGGGCCTTGGTGTAAGAGTCCAAGGATCCCTGAAAGTAGCAGCATAGGTAGATTGAATGATTAAGAAGGCATATGGATGCTTTCCTTCATTAGCCAGGGTCTAGAATACAAGTACAGTGAGGTGTTGGTACAACTTTATCAAACATTGGTTTGTTTAGGGGCACAGCAGAAATATATGATTGCACTGGAGAAAGTACAGAGGAGATTCACCATGATATTTCTGTTATGAGGAGAGACTAGATAGGCTGGGTTTGTTTTCTTTGGAGCAGAAGAGACTGAGTGGATACCTGACAGAGATACTAAATTAATAGAGGCATACCTAAGGTAGATGGAAATAAACTTTTCCCCACGGTACATGTACCTAAGACCAGAAGGCATAGGCTTAAGATGAAGAGTAAGAGGTTTTGAGTGGATCTGAAGAAGATTTTTTTTTCATCCAGAAGGTGGTTGTAGTCTGAAGCACGGAGCCTGAGAAGGTAGTGGAGGCAGGCACTTTCACAGTACTTAAAGTATTTGGATGAGCACTTGAATCACCACGGCTCCAGGCTAAGTACTGGTAAATGGGATAAGTATGGGTAAGTAATTAATGGTTGGCACAGACATGGTGGACTGAAGAACCCGTTGCTGTGCTGTATGATTCTATTTCTTTGTTTCCAATAGATTTCTTCATCTTCTTCAAGGAACTGGCATTCTTTCTAGAGTGTTTCTAAAATTAAACACTATTCCAGCACCAGCCTTGATACAGGATCTTGATGCAGACTGATGTGTCAGCAATTCTTTTGCCTCCACAGATGCTGCTTGACCCGCTGAGTTCTTCCAGCAGTTGTTTTTTGCTCTACTTTCCAGCTCGTGTCTAACCAATGTCTCTAAAACCGTCCTTGCTTTTGAATTCCATACCTTTGACAATAAAGCCAGGCATCTCTTATGCTTTATATTTCAAAAGGACTGTTGTTTGCTCTGACATCTTCAAACATTTATGCACACATTCCTTTTTTATACATAGTTTTATATATAGCCTTTCCATTCCTCAAACTAAAAGGTATCACTTCCCACTTCTCCTATCTCTCTGGTCTGTTCCCATCTGGCTTATTTTTTAACTATATATTTTGTATCATCTGCAGATTTTGAAATTTGTGCCCTGTATGCCCAAGGCAAGATTATTTAAAGTATATCAGAAAAGAACAGTGATGTTTACTTCAACCACAGAGAATATTATTGTATGGACTTCACTTGACTGGCTTGTAGTTGCTAGTTTTATTGCTTCTTTTTATTTTTCAGTAGGTGTAACTCTCTGCAATTTTCACCCTGCAGTAACCTGGAATATATTTGGGTTAACATTTCTGCCTTGAGATGTCAACCTTATTATCTTATCCAATTTCTATGCCATCTCCTCTATTCTTGTAATTTGTCTTCCCCTCTTTTTCATTTCTCATCCTTATTTTGTGTTCAGCTAAATTACAAACATTTATAAAAAGTGTTTTTTTTCCTGTTTTTATTCTGAAGTAATTATCCTCTGTACCAACTGTTCCAAACTTGGTATCTACAAAATTTAAAGCCATACTTCTAATTCGTATCCAGGTCACTTGTTTAAATTCCTTGGAGGAATAGCACTTGTGACTTTATGTCAGCCATTTAACTCTGCTACTTTTTCTTTTGTAGTCAATTTGTTAACCAGATGCCTCCTTGTCCCATGACTATACCTATTCTGATCTTAATCATTCGTCAACCAGGGCATTAATGAAGCTCATTTGAAATTCATTGTGTATTATATGCATAACAGTATCCTTTTTACATTGAAATTTTGCATAAACATTCCAGTGTGGTTCCTATGAGTTATATTTAGCTAAATGGACTCTTATTCTGTCTTTTTTAATATTAACTATTTGCCAGTTTTGTGATGCCATCCCTACTTTTATCTTGCACTGGTGCCTCTGGTATAATTTCCTTAGCATGATTATGGTATTTACCATATTAAATAATGTGGTGTCTATATTTTCCTTGTGATAATGATGAATTCTAGTCCTGTAAATTTTTAAAATTAGTAGCAGTGTACGATGGATATAAATATTTCTTACCACCAGTGTATAATTTTGGAATGTCTTGTTTTTAGTACGTTCTACATCATTATCCTATTCTGTGGTAAAGCAACTAACTACCTCATAAAAGGCTACCTTGAAAAAGGACAGCATTATAAATTTGAAAGTTCAGTTAAGCTACAATTTTACTTCCAAGGCTTAAAGAAATCAACAGAAAGTGCATGGGATAAATATTGTTTGTAGTACTGTACTGCAACCCTGGGATTAAAATGAATACATTTACATTGTCATCTATGATGTATGATCTTTTCGAGATGTCTTCTATAAGCTCATAGAATCCTATGACATAACTGATGAGAACAGAAGTCACTAATAGGGTGGCAATAAAAAAGATGATTCTTTTTCAACCCTTATATAGTACAACAAATTTTGTTGCAGCAAAAATTAGTCAGAACTCTGGATATGAATCCATTGCAGAAACAAGTTACTTTTTCATTTATTAAGTTATGGGGTGTGGATTATGTTAACAATGCTGACTTTTTCTTTGTCCACCCCTTATTTTCCCTGAACTGTTATGGCCTGTACAAGTGGCAACTTGGATAGCATGTGGGTTTGGAATTGCATATAGTCCAGACCAGGTAAAATGTTGTGTTGCACACTTCATTCCTAAGGCGTATCAATGAACCAGATAAGCTGTTACCACAATTAAGTTGTGTCGTGGTCAACATTATTAATAGTAGATTTTTTTTCCTGAGTTCCAGATTTAATTACTTGAATTTAAATTCGCCCACTGCTTTGACAAAATTCAAACTAATTTCTCAGAATCAATGGTAATTTAACTACAATGCTACAGCCCTCCTATGAGATTATGTACTTGTTGCTGAAGGAAATACTTCTGAAAATTCTTCTGCTAATTAAGCTTGCTGTAGAAAAATTTCCTGAAAAGCATTTTGAATGTGAGCAGATCTGTGTTTCAGTTAACCAAAATATCCTTTTGCTTGAATATTTTATATAACTTTTTTATGCATTTTTAAAAATGTCATGTTAAGATGAGGTTTGTACCTTTATGGTTTGCTGCTGTGGACCCATGCTAATTAAATAACTCCTGCTTCATTTGCTAATTCAGGACGCAGTGCTCCAGTTTTAATGTTAATTGCAGCACTCAGCAGATCACACAACATCGTGAAAAGAGAATAAGAGTTAATGTTTTGGGTTAAAGACCCTTCAACAGAATTTGGAGAGAGGTTAGGATTAGTTGGTTTCAAGTTGCAGAGCGGGTGGAGGCTGGCTGAGTTTCTCTGAAATTCATCCCTCAGAACTTCAGAGCAGTTGAATTTGCACCTGCAAAAAGACTCTTGGCTTCTCTACCAAGAAGAATGTATCTGACATACTGTTAAAGCCACCTGGTTGATAGGTTGGTGAGGGGAATAAGAGAACAAACAAAGGAACATGCAAAAGTTATGAAATATGGATGGATAAACTGCAGTAGACCTGGCCACTTCTGATACAGAGCAGGTGTGATATTTGAAATTGTTGACTTGGATATTAAGACTGAAACCTACCCTGACGAGATGAAGTGTTGTTCTTCAAGCTTGCATTGAGCCTCATTAGAACAATGCAGGAGGCTACAGACGGGCATGCCAGAGTGGGATGGACAATTTTAGTGATGGACATCTGTGCAACAGTGCTTCATAGACAACCCTGTTTGTGAATCCTACGGCATTCTGAGGTCTGCTCTGAAGTCTACCATAATTGGCATCTGCAAAGAAACTCTTGGCAAAGAGAATTGGGTCCAGTGTGATGAGAATGACCAGGAAATAGCTAATTAACAGCAAATATAAGGTATTCCTGGATCAAAAGTTGTACTGTTCCTCAAGGGAAAAGAAAGATCTATTCAGTTGCCTGAAGGATGAGATTCTTCTCTGCTGTCAAAGCTGTTTACTTTACAGACTGCCAAGGCTCCACTCCAGTGAGAGCCAAGAATGGGGCTGAATATATTGAGGATGGAAAAGTGAACACTGCTTGCTGAAATGGACACTTTTTTTGTAGACCATCTTGACCATGACTTTATTCTTGATGTGAGTGCCCTTGTCTCCCTCCCACTGCAGTGCCTTGCTACCAATCCTGACTGAGAAGACATTGAAAAGCTCACATCTCTGAAACAAAATAACAAGGTCTTGGGACCAGAAGGTATCTTTGCTCAAGTTCTAAAACTGAGTGGAGAAGAGCTTTGGTTACACATTCAACTAGTTGTCCACGTTTGGGAATGCAAAGACATATCTGAGATTTGGTGATCTTGATTAATCAGCATGGTTGCCACAAGTTGAACACTCTCCAGGTAATTCTGAGGAATTTTGTTGAGGTGAGGTGCAACAGTACAAGACTGAGACTTGGGACAATAATGCAGCCTTGTTTGACACTGGTCTTTGCTAAGATTGGTTCCATTCTAAACCCATTGCTTAGTATCATGACTCATGTGCTGTTGTGGAGCAAACATTGAAAATTGAAATGAATTTCTGTGCACCATAATCATGACCATCTTCAAGAAAGGAGTTAAGTTCAACTCTGATAACTACAAAGGAATCTCCCTATGCTCTGCCAGAGGGAAAGCCATTGCCTTCTCAGCTGTCTCCTCCCAGTGGTCAAAGTGCTGCTCTCTGAATCGAAGAGTGGATTCTATCCACCTGTAGGCACAGTGGATGTGACCTTCATGTGACAACTCCAAGCATGCAGCAAGTGGTACCGGTTACTATACAAAGCCTTTTCAACTCACTAAAGCCTTTGACTCCATCTGACGGTGGGGGGTGGGGGTCTGTGGAACAACCTCCTTAGATTCAACTGCCCACAGAAATTCTTGAATTTGTTTGCTTTATGACAGCATGTAAGCCATGATACTAAGCAATGGGTGTATAACAGGACCATTTACAGGACCTGTTGGAGATCAATGTCAAATATGGCTGCATCATTGTCCCAAGTCTCTTCCGTTCTTGTATTGTTGCACGTCACATCCAACAAACTTCCTCAGAATTGCTGGGAAACCATTCAACCTACAGCTATAACCAAAGTTACCAAATCGCGGTATTTGATCACAGCTTACAGATGATGCTTGGATTTCTGCATGCTCAGAAGCAGAGTTCTTGGTGGCACAGTGGCGCATCTGGCAGTTTTGTTGCCTCACAGCTCCAGTTACTTGGGTTCAATCCTGACCTCTGATGTCTTTGTGGAGTTTGCACATTTTCCCTGTGATCACTTGGGGTTTGGGGGGGGGGAGGGGTGGATGGTCTCCTCCTGGTTTTCTGGTTTCCCCCCTCATCCCAAAGATGTGTGGGTTTGCAGGTTAATTAATATTTGTTGCTTGAAATACTGGGGGACTGGCCTTAAGCCTAACTGTCACAGGACGAAGGTTCTCTACCATTATGCCCTTGCTGTACCATTATACTCTCTGACAATAAAGAAATGTAGAAAGACTATGGAAAAAAAAATGTAAGCCACTTCATGTAGCTCAGTAGTCAACTCTCAGTGCAGGCAAACATTAATGATAATTCTTGCCTTCATGGTGCCAGCACAGCCTTTCTTTGAGGAAAATAAAGGCCTCAGTGTGGCACAGCACTCCTTGTATACTGGGCAGCAGTGATCCCTGCCCTCCTACATGCTTTTGAGACCTGCAGCAAGTGCCTCAAGGTACCGGAGTGATCTCACCAATGCTATCTCTGCAAAATCCCCCAAGTTCACTGGAAGGATAAATGAACCAAAGTTAATATCCCCTCCCAGGCCAATATTCCCAGCCCTCATTACGCTCATTTGGCTATGTTTGACAGGCTATATCACTTGCATGTGTGACACCAAACTCCTGAAACAGAACACTGTTTGGGGCTTTGTTGCGGAAAGAGATTATCAGGTAGGCAGAAAGAAAGATGCAAGGATGTGCTCAAAGCTGTCCTTGATCTTCTGTGTGGTGGAAAGGGGAGAAGGGAGAATATCTGAGGTGAGAGGGGTCTTTGATTATGTTGGCTGCCATTCTGAGGCTGTGGGAAGTGTAGACAGAGGCTATGGAGGGGAGGCTGGTTTTCATGATGTGCTGAGCAGTGTCCACAACTCTCTGAAGTTTCTTGTGGTCTTGGGCAGAGCAGTTGCCATACAAAGCCGTGATGAACCTGGATAGGATGCTTTCTATGGTGCATCTATAAAACTTACTGAGAGTCGATGGGGGCATGCTGAATTTCTTTAGCCTCTTGAGGAAGTAGAGGTGCTTGTGCACTTTCTTGGTCATGGTGTCTATGTGGTGGACCAGGACAGTCTATTGGTGACATTTACTCCTAGGAACTTGAAGCTCTCGACCTCAACACCATTGATGTAAACAGGACCCTGTGCATCACCACCTTCCTGAAGTCAATGACCAGCTCTTTTGTTTTGCTGATGTTGAAGGATAGGTTGTTGTCATGACACCATGTCACTAGGCTCTCTATCTCTTTCCTGTACTCGGACTCATTGTTATTTGAGATTTGGTCCACTATGGTGGTGTCATCTGCAAACTTGTAGATGGAGCCAGAGCAGAATCTGGCCACGCAGTCGTGAGTGTATAGGGAGGAAAGTAGGGGGCTGAGGACGCAGCCTTGTGTAGCACCAGTGTTGGGGATAATTGTGGCGGAGGTGTTGTTGCCTATCCTTACTGATTGCGGTCTGTTGGTCAGAAAGTCAAGGATCCAGTTGCAAAGTTGAGTCCCAGGTCTGGAAGTTTAGTGATGTGTTTGCTTGGAATTATGGTATTGAAGGTGGAGCTGTAGTCAGTAAATAGGCTGACGTAGGTTATCTTTTACTACCCTATGCTCCAGAGGTGAGTGCATGGCCAGGAAGATTGTGTCTGCTGTGGACCTGTTTCAGAGGTAGGCGAATTGCAGTGGGTCGAGGTTTTCTAGGAGGCTGGAGTTGATGTGACCAACCTCTCGAAGCACTTCATGATGGTGGATGTCAGAGTTACCAGCCACTAGTCATTAGGGCACGTTACCTTATTTTTCTTTGGTACCAGGATGATGATGGTCTTCTTAAAGCAGGTGGGAACCTCTGATTGAAGTAGGGAGAGGTTAAAAATGTCTACAAATACCCCTGCCAGCTGATCTGCACAGGATCTAAGGACACGGCCAGGAACTCCATCTGGGCCAGATGCTTTATGCAGGTTTGCTGTCCAGAAGACTAATCTGATGTCTGCAACGGTGACTGTGGGTACAGTTGCATTGGAGGCTGTTGGGGCGGGTGATGACATTCCATTCCCCTTCTGTTCAAAGCGCACATAAAATGCATTAAGCTCATCAGGAAGGGATGTGGTATTGTCGGTGCTGCTGCCCGACTTTGATTTGTAGCCTGTTATAGCATGTAAGCCCTGCCACGACAGAGGTCAAAATCCAGCCATGAGCTTGATGAGTCATGGAGTAGATGTGGCCTGTTCGTTGTGTTCTACAGTAAATAGCTGACTTTTGTAATAATGACAGGGTTTCTATTTTGTTAGTGACCTTAATGTTGAGCTATCTGTATTAAGTGAAACAGGATGTCTGGGCTGCATATGAGAGATGGTTCACATTTCAGTCCCCTCAACTCATCAAAAGTGACTGCAGCCAATTGAGACATTAAACTTGGGATATCGATTGATGTGGTTATCTTTTAGTCAGTCAATAACAATGAAAACCAATCTCAAGACACAATCATTTCAAATTTTGGATGCATAACCAAAGAATTTGTGCATATTTTAGAAAATAATTCTATTTATAATTGATGGGGGGGAGAGGGGAGGTGAAAAAAATTTAGATTTTATGCATGTGTGTAGTTTTTTTGGGATGATTTATGAATAACATTCAACTGTATTAATAAGGTCTATATGGGCTTGATTTGTGGGATTAACAAAATTTGTTTCGAAATTTACGGATAGAAATTTCAATCTTGCATCAAGATGATCGAGATGAAACATCAAATTTCAATTTAATTAGTTTACTGAATGTGTATGAAACAATGCAGAAATGAATAATTTGGATATGTTTATGAGAATTGTGTCTGTAACACTAGTAGATGCAGTCAAATAGACACAAGCTTCATGCATTATATATGACATTGTTTATTTTGAGTGGTGAGTTTGATGTATGATTACAGTTCAGTCAATTGTACATCAACTTTGTAAGTAAATCTTGTCCAAACACATTAATAATCACGGAATTATTAGTTTGGTTTAGCTTTCATTTTCTTTCAAGAGATTTTTCTGGCTGACATCAATTCCATTCCTATTATCAATCCACTTCATTTAAAATGCTTGGTCAAATTTTCTGCAAAGTGTTAGCTATGTTTTAAATTGGCTGTCAGTTTAGTCTAGTGCAAAAGATGCAACTTCATATATCCAGAATTAGATGATGCGTTTATATGGCTCAACCTTAACCATCACAATTTGACTGTGGCATTGCAAGTCATTTCTACCTTTTTGCAGTTCCAGTACATTTAGAAACATAGAAACATAGAAAAACTACAGCACAATTCAGGCCCTTCAGCCCACAAAGCTGTGCCGAACATGTCCCTACCCTAGAAATTACTAGGCTTACCCATAGCCCTCTATTTTTCTCAGCTCCATGTACCTATCCAATAGTCTCTTAAAAGACCCTATCGTATCCACCTCCACCACCGTTGCCAGCAGCCCATTCCACGCACTCACCACTCTCTGAGTAAAAAAAACTTACCCCTGACATCTCCTCTATACCTACTTCCCAGCACCTTAAACCTATGTCCTCTTGTGGCCACCATTTCAGCCCTGGGGAAAAGCCTCTGACTATCTACCCAATCAATTACCTCTCATCATCTTATATACCTCTATCAGGTCCCCCCTCATCCTCCGTCGCTCCAAGGAGAAAAGGCCGAATTCCCTCAACCTGCTTTCATAAGGCATGCTCCGCATCCCAGGCAGCATCCTTGTAAATCTCCTCTGTGCCCTTTCTATGGCTTCCACATCCTTCCTGTAGTGAGGTGACCAGAACTGAATACAGTACTGCAAGTGGGGTCTGACCAGGGACCTATATAGCTGCAACAATACCTCTCGGCTCCTAAATTTAATTCCACGATTGATGAAGGACAATACACCATATGACTTCTTAACCACAGTCAACCTGCGCGGCCGCTTTGAGCGTCCTATGGACTCTGACCCCAAGATCCCTCTGATCCTCCACACTGCCAAGAGTCCTACCATTAAGATTATATTCTGCCATCATATTTGACCTACCAAAAAGAACCACTTCACACTTATCTGGGTTGAACTGCATCTGCCACTTCTCAGCCCAACTTTGCATCCTATCTATGTCCCTCTGTAACCTCTGACAGCCCTCCAAACTATCCACAACACACCCAACCTTTGTGTCATCTGCAAACTTACTAGCCCACCCCTCCACTTCCTTTTCTAGTATCCTCAGATTGTTGTAGTTTCTTTTGTTTGTTTAGTTATGGTCCTGGTTTTACATCATAGTTGAGATATTGAATATCGTATACAGAGCTGTCCAAAAATTCCGGTGACTCAAACAATTAGAGGCAGGAATGGGGTTTAAGAATTATTAAGTTGAATAAGAAATTTATAACCTACAAGTAGAAAGCTAATTTTGTTAACGATATCTATGTTCTTAGTGCAGATGATCACATGAATCACTTGATGTGCTTTTGAGGCTAATGTTAGCCAAGCACCAAGACAGTTTATGGGCATTCTTAGAAACTTGGAAAATTCCCAGTAACTGTTCGTCTTTAATCTCTTGACCAAATTAAGTGTGGGAAAACATCCAATGGTCTGTGCCACTTGGTAGCATTTGTTCTTTGTTTAAATACAATGAAGGCAATATTTTTATGACATTTCAAACATACATGATACTATTTCTGCATCTTGGGATACATAACTTGTACATGAATGTAGCAATCATCTACGATCTTGTCATTCAGTGAAAGAATATCTACATCAGAGAAGGAACCAATTTAGCCCATCGTGTGTCTGTCAGCTGCCTACCAGAACACTTCTCTAGTTTCACTCACTGGTTCGTTTTCATTGCCCTACATTTTTTTCACCACCTAATATTTATCCAGTTCTCTCTTGAAAGACGCAATGAAACTTGCTCTCACTACAGCTGCAGGCAGTACATTCTAGATTCCAACCACAAGCTGCATATGTCGCTCTTGATTCTTTTCCCCTCTTTTATACTTGTGACCTCTTGTCCTTGATCTTCCCACCAATAGGAACAGGCTCCCACTATCCACTCTGCCCATTGTGTATCCTTTCAAAATGTCCTCTCAGTCTTCAAAGCAAACAGACCCAGCCTCTCAAATCCTTGCAACTTTCGTCCCTCATCTGAGGAATTATTCTGATTCTTCTCTGATTTCTTCACATTCTTCCTTTTAATGTGGCCACCAGAATTGAATACAATACTCTGTTTAAGGCCAGTGTTTTATAAAGGTTCATCAGAACTTCACTGCTTTTATACTCTTGCCTCTGTTGATAACCCTCTGCAATTTTTTTCCATACTTCCCTCAAAATCCATTTACATCCCATTTGGTCATGGTGAATTACCTACTTTAAAGTTCAGACAGCTTTTCTATTGTCTCCGTACTATCAATTTTTAATGTATCTAGTGCTTCAGCTATCTTCTCCTGCACTGATACTTTGGAAGCACCCTCTGGATTTGTTGGTCTTTCTTTTGCCTCTGGGAATGTGTTTCAACTGTATCTGAACCATCTCTTCATATAAGAATCCATTCCTTCGTTATGCTTTTGTTTGTCAACTTTTGTTACCAATTTACCTGAGCCAAATCCATTTTCATTCCATTGAAATTGGCCTTCCTCCTATCAATTATTTTAACTCTGGAATTTACATTGTGGTCTTAACCAGTGAGTCCTCTCTCTTAAAATGAAGTGGTGATGGAATTGATAAATGTACAAAAAAAAACATTACAATGCAGACCCATCCAGTGAAGCTCACTACTGTTTTTTTGACAACTTATGGTTGAGTTGCAAATGTACAGATTTGATCAAAAAGCATTTTCCCTAATCTCTCTCTTCGGTATAGAATCCTAAATAATGTTATTTTGCTCTTGCATTTGTTCTATTTTTTCTGCCTAGTGCAGTATGTATTGTCTCTGCAAAAGCATGGTATAGACTAGTGTAGTCTGTAATTAAAGTGAAATATGAGACTTTTTTGGATTGGGGTAGCTGTTCTTAAGAACGCTTCTGGCTGAAACATATTTGCAGTAGTTCACCCGCTAGTGAACACCTGCTGGTATTCATCCAGATTCTAATATTTATATCTTAAACTTGAATCTCAAGAGATTCTTTTTATCCAGAGGTCTGAGAATTAAATGTTGGAAGATTTGGAAAATATAGTGAAGGAAAAGAAGTAGGATAGGCATAATTATTAGGGACAACATAAAGGATGTGTCCCCTTCCTCTGTTGTGCCACATAAGCAATAAGACATGTATAGAATCTATGTGGACAGGGTAAAAGATTCTAAAGAAGCAATTACACATAGGCATAGTGCACAGATTATCATACTGTGGAAGGACAGCAGAGGAAGAAATGTGTATGCAAATAAGGAAGTAAGGATCTTCCTAAATTGTAGGGAGAGAAAACAAAATTGCCCCTCAGTTGTGGCTAAAATGGACAAAATTATGGGAAAGGAATATTAATGTTTTAATAGTGGTTAATGTTGAAAATCGCTTGGCATACTTGATTTTAGGCAGGTTGGACAACAGCTTAAACTGCATAAACACATGTTGCACTTTTTAAAAGCACTTCTTACAACTTTTTCTTTATTTACAAATAGGTTGTATTTCCTGTTAATTTTAATATAAAAACTGTATGTTCCAAAATCCCAAAAATCTCAATCAAAATACACCTAAAACCTTAACGCTACATCAACACAAGCACCTTAAAAACACTAATTACCCTTTTAGTCAGAATTAAATCTTGAATAATGAAAAGAAAGATAATGTATTTTCTCAGGGTACTTACCTGGGGACCTTACAAAATCAGTAGTCTTGATAATTTGGACACATCCTCTTGTGGAAGGATCAAGAACCATGGTCCATTTTTTTCAATGTAAGTTAATACCCTTATTGAATGGTGTAATAGCTACTCAATAAATCACTGGGCTGCTACCAAGGAGGTGCAGCTAATGGACGTCTAGTCTGATCCCTATCCTACTGGTCTTGTTAAAGTAAATTCCCTGGCTTCCTTGTAAGTCACCCCAGCTGTGATGTGAGTGGAGCTGTGCACAGGCTAATACCTACCTCTTCTGGGAACTTTTCCAAATGAGAATGCACGTACTGTGCCTGTGTAGATATTTGTGCAAGTTATTTGTCTGTTCCTGCCCATTGTAGATCACCAGGGAAAGAAGGTAAATTTAAAGGGTCAATATATTTCTATTGTGCATTACAAGTGTTTACAAGTAAATTTGTAAATTGAGGTTGCATACCCAATGGCGTTATAGCAAGATTTCATAAATCAAAAGCTAATAACTAGGGGAATACCTGTACATTGTCTTGTGGGTGCTGCTGAGGACCAGCTGCTCTGCTTCCTTGGCTGCCAGCCATCATTTTGCAATAAGGACTGGAGAGTGCCTTCATTAGCTGGAGCATAGAACATATCAGCAAAGAGGTCATGGTGCAACTTTATCAAACATTCATTAGGCCACAGCTGGAATATTGAATGCAATTCTGGAAGAACGTGATTGCAGTGGAGAGGGTGCATAAGAGATTCACCAGGAAGTTGCCTTGGATGGAATGTTTCTGGATAGATGAAAAACACGATGATGCTGGAGGAACTCAGCAGGCGAGGCAGCATCCATGGAGAAAAGCAGGCAGTCAACGTTTCGGGTCAGGACCTTTCTTCAGGACTGAAGATAGGAAAAGGGGAAGCCCAATAGATAGGAGAGAGAAGCAGAGCAGACAAAAGAGAGGAGGCAAGGTGGGCACAAGGTGGTGATAGGTAGATGCAGGTAAGAGATAGTGATAGGCAGGTGCAGGGGAGGAGGAGAGAGCAGATCCCTTGGGGGATGGGTCAAAGGTAAGGAGAGATGGAAAATGAGCTCCCACCCTGGGAACGTTCCACCGCCCCTGCCATAGTTGCCCCGCCATCACCTCCATCCAGGGACCCAAATGGTTCTTACAGATGAGACAGAGATTCACCTCCCTTAATATCATCTACTGCATTCAGTGCTCCAAGTGTGGCCTCCTCTACATTGCTGACACCAAACGCTGACTAGGTGACCGTTTTGCAGAACACCTGCGCTCTGTCTGTAACCGCGATCTGCATCTCCCCATGGCCAGTCACTTCAACTCCCCCTCCCACACTATCACTGATGTAACAGTCCTCAGCCTCCTCTGCTGCCAGGAGAATTCCAAGCGCAAACTGGAGGAACAGCACCTCATTTTCTGTCTTGGAACCTTGCAGCCTGACAGCATGAGAATTGAATTCTCCCACTTTAGGTAATCCTCACCCCCCTTCTCTGCAACGCCCCCACCATGCTTCTTCTCTTCTTCCTTCTCCTAGCATCTTTTTTTCCTCTCTCTTCTTACTTTTGACCCATCCCCTGGGGGATCTGCTCTCCCCTCCTCCCCGCACCTGCCTATCACTATCTCTTACCTGCATTGACTTATCACCACCCTGTGCCCACCCCTCTCCCCTCTTTTGTCCACCTATCACTGCTTTGCTTTTCCCTCCTATATACTGGGCTTCCGCTTTTCCTATCTTCAGTCCTGAAGAAGAATCCTGACCCGAAACGTTGACCACCTGCTTTTCTCCTCGGATGCTGCCTGGCCTGCTGAATTCCTCCAGCATCATCGTGTTTTTCATCTGGATTCTAGCATCTGCAGTCCTTTGTTTCTCATGTTTCTGGATAGGCTGGATTTGTTTTTCTTGGAGCAGAGAGGGCTGTGGAAGATCTGAGGGAGGCATAGAAAGGGTAGGAAAATTTTCCCCATGGCAGAGATAGGCAGAGCCAGAGGGCATAGGTTTTGGGTGAGGAGTAAGGGTTTAGAGAGGATTGGTGGAAGAAATTTTTCACACAGGATGGTTACAATCCAGAATGCAAGGCCTAAGAAGGTGGTGAAGATAGTTACTCTCACAGCATTTTAAAAAGTATTTGGATGAGCACTTGAATTGCCAAAGCACAGAAGGCTACAGACCAAGTGCTGGTAAATGAGGTTAGTATGGATAGGTATTTGATGATTGGGATAAACATGGTGGGCTTGTTTCTGTGCTGAATGACTCTGATTCACTATCGTCAATGGTCCATAAAGGTGGTGGGGGAGGGGTGGGATGTAGGAGGACTGGTTTGCACCTTCCTGACCTTGAAGCTGCTTTTATAGGAAGTGACACCAGTCATGAGAATTTGTCATTAACTCATGTGAAATATTTGAAGATTCATTGCATTTAATACGTTTAAAGTATATAGATTGGAATCATATACACTCTCCATTTTCTTTTCCAATTTAAATGTTCATTCTTGTACCATAGAGGTTGCATTAATTTTTGAATGAAAACTACTTGTGTCAGTCTGCTAATAGTTGAACTATTTCAAGAAATACAAATGATTAAAAATATTTGAAAATTGAAACAAATAGAAAACACAAAATCTGAAACAAGAACATAATGCTGGAAGATGGAGCAGCATCTGTGGAAAGAGAAAGAGTTAACATTTTGGATCAAGACCCTTTATCAGAACTAGGAAAGTGACTTAAAAGGTAGTTTTAAGATGCAGAGAAGTTGCAGGAGGGAAAGATAGGACAAAATGAATATCTGTGACAGTTTAAGGCTCGGGTTGTTGTGCTGTTGGGTTGTTAATGTGGCATTTCGAAGTTGCAAAGAAGTGAAATGTGTTGCAAATAGTGGGTCAGGGTGACCAAATGGAGGGGGTGTGGGGTGCAGGGGGAAACTGAGCCAATATCGTAGAAGGATAACTTGCAGCAAAGGTAGCTGAAATAGACAGCGAAAAATGAGTTATTGGGAGTTGGACAATTTGATATCGAGTCTGGAAGGCTGCAATATGCTTAAGTGGCAGATGAAGTACTGCTCCACACCCTTGTGGTGTGCCTTGTGAAGCAGTGCAGAAGGCTATAGACAGATATGTCAGTGGGAGTGGGATGGAGGAAGCAGGCCATAGAAAGCTCAGGGTCACCCCTGCAGACTGAACGTAGGTGTTCCTAATTGGTGCTTGGTTCCTCAAGTGTAGAGGAGACCACTGTGTAGACTAGATTGACAGGCATGCAAGTGAATAACTGCTTCACCTGGGTCCCTGGATGGTGGGAAGGGAAGAGGTAATAGGACAGATATTGCCTCTGCTGCAATTCCATGGTGAAAAGATTTGTAGGTTGGGGAGTGGCTGGTGGGGACGGAAGAGTGGACCAGGGAGTCATGAATTGTATGCTCCCTTCAAAATGCTGCAAGGGGAGGGGAGTGTGTACCTGGTGCTGGATTATTGTTGGAAGTGGAAGAAATTGTGAGGAATGATCTGTGGAGTGTGGAGATCAGTGAGGTGAAAGGCGAGGACCAGGGGAATTGCAGTCTTGCCCTGTCCCGACAGAGAATGGAGTGAGAGCAGGTGTGTAGAAAATAGGTGAGATAGCCAAGCATCTTCCGTTGTTGAAAATACCTGTTTATTTAAAGCACCTGCCCTAAACTTTGTGTCTACTTCAGTACTGTTGAGGAAAGAAAGAAGGAAAAATGATTTTAACAATGAAGTGCGTGCTGGAATTCAGGAGTAAAACCAGAAAATATGTAGAGACAATGTGTTTAAATTTTCCTTTGCAGGATTCTTGAGGCAACTTTCAGCTTCAAGTACTCAAATGAAAAGGGATTGTTAATGAATGGCTCGCCCGTAGTTTTCAGCATATCTCTTGAAATTCGAATGCTATGCTTATTTAATCCATGTTGAACAATTCTGAATTTTTCAATATAGGTATTTGTTTGAACCTTTGCATATATTATAAATAACAATTCTAACTACAAACTTTTTTTTTCTCCTAGCCTCCATTGGTCTATGCAATATTTAGTGGTGATTCTGAAGAAGTACGGGTGTTAATTTATAAAACGGAAGATGTCAATGCTTTGGTAAGTTACTGTAAAGCTTTTTGCTAAAAATATGTTTATTGAACAGATGCTATTCTTTTATTGAATAATGTACAGCATTGGGGCCATAATTTTTGGTCTTTCTAATGATTATTGGGCAAGTTCAACTGACCGAACAATATTGCATCTATTGACTAGAGAGTCTCTCATTCATTGTATTTGGCTGATGTACATAATTTATTCCTAAATTACTTGGCCATGTACTTGAGAAAATACAGTTGGTCAGATTTCTCTTTAAATTTTGGGAAGTTGTTAAAAGCTAATTTGCATCAATGTATATAGATGGCCTTGCAACAAGTGGGCCTAATGAATGAACCTATTTATTAGTATATAGGAGATTATTGTGCACAAGTCACTGTGCACACAATTCATTTGCATGTAATGCTGTACCTAATGGAGACTCTGTTCTTGAGGGCAATAAAGTCAGTGTTCTATGCCTGGGAATTTGTTTGTTCAATACATTTGAAGGGCTGATTCAAGATTCTGTTCAATCAATACACCCTGTTATTTTTGTTTCTTCTTCCTAGTTTGCATGTTGTTCAATTTACCTCTTTGGTGAATATTACTTATTACTGAGCTCAGCATTGGAGGTCTTTTTGGTGCAGTGGGCATAACAGCCAACAATCCTGTTGCCATATAGTGTTAATAAACATCTTTCTAGCAATGGCCATTGAAGAACAAATTCACACATTGAAGTGTGGTCCCTGATTGACGGATTTCTTACATTCCAGAATTATAACAGGTTCTGAGATTTGCTGAATTGGAAACCATCTCTGGACCTCTTGGTCTCTGTGGCTGAACTTAATTTGACTTTGTTAAGACCTTTCTTGTCTAAGCCAGAAGGCTGTAGGTTCACTCTTCATTCCCAAGATTTGTAATCTTAATATTGGTTTTGTGCCATACTAAGGAGGTGCTGCATAGAATTTATCTTATTAACTGTTTGTTGGGCTTGCTGTGCAAAAATAATTATTACCTTTGCCTTCATTTGAAAAATAAGTTATTAACTTCAAGATGTCATCAGGGTGTGATGAGGTACTATATAAACAAAAAAAATGTCTTCAATGACCATAATTCATTGGGCAATTAGTGAAATTTTTAATGTATTAAATTGGAAGTACTGATCATTGCACCTGGACTGAAGGTTTAATAATTTATTGAGATATTTCTTGTGTCTGACAAAAGGCTGGAAAAGCTGAAAGTTCATTTTGTGCTGAAAAGAGGTCAGGGAGTTCTCCTGAGATCCTGGGTAAAAACATCATCAAACCAGCTCTGCCAAAAAACAATTATCTCCTTTGTTACTAGTGCAAGCTTGCTGCATGCAATTGGCTTTCATAACAAGTACTTTCAGTTTGTCCAGCCGGTTCTCAGATATTAGAGAAAGGAAAATGCAAAAAAGATGAATATGAAACTGGTCCAGCATGCTCGGGGGAACACTCAAAGTGCAAATTCCACATGTCTGGTTTCCTTGAGCTGTTCAATATGATTTCAGGATTTGGCATAAGAAGTACAAAGACATTTTGTTTTCTAGATAGTAAAATGAGTAACTTTTGCACGGCACAGTGGCACAGTGAGTAGAGTCACTGCTTCACGATGCCTGAGACGCAGGTTCAGTCCTTCTCTTGGGTACTGTCTGGTGGAATTTGCATGTTCTCCCTGTGACTCTGAGTGGGCCAGTTTCCTACCACATCCCAAAGACCAGTGGGTTAGTAGGTTAATTGGCCACAGTAAATTGCTCCTAGTGTGTAGGTGAGTGGTAGAATGTGGGAGAAGTTGATGGATTTGTGGGAAGAATTAAAAAAAAATTGGGATTAGCATAGGATAGTGCAAATGGGTATTTAATGTATGGCACACACTCGGTAGGCTGAATGGGCTGTTTCTGTGTTGTTTCTCTTTTTGCCTCTGCTTCAGACTGAAAGCTCACCTGCATTCTGGTAATGCTATTCTATCCTATTAGGATTCTAGTCAGTGATTGACAAGATCAGTTTCTAAATGAAAATCAAAAAATTGCAGAAATCTGAAGTAAAAGTGGAAAATGTTAGAAACACTGAGCAGGTCAGGCAGCATCTGTGGAAAGAAACGGAACTGGGCTGATACAAGGTCCCAAACCTGAAATGTTAATGTTTCTCTTTCCATGGATGTTGACTAACCTGTTGAATGTTTTGGCATTTTCTGTCTTTTTTTAAATGCCCATCATCGCCTTACCTTCAACCACAACTTCATTATTCATTAATAATGTTTAGAAGAGTGCACTACATGTTATCACTAGAGTTAATTTTAATCTTTTTTTCAAAAGGATTCGGAGAAACGGACACCGCTGCATGCGGCTGCCTATCTGGGTGATGCTGAAATTATCGAGCTCCTCATCCTGTCAGGTAATTTCACTAGGTTGCATGCTTAATTTGTATCTTTTCATTCTGAAGAGCAAATAGGGATATCAGTTTTAAATCTTTTCCCTCTCACCTTAAACATATGCCCTCTAGTTTTTGATTCCCTTTTCCTGGGGAAAAAGACTGTGTATTCACCCTTATCAATGCCCCTCGTGATTTTATACACCAATATAAGGTCACCCCTCTGTCTCCTGCGCTCCAAGGTATAAAGTCCTAGGCTGCCCAACCTCTCTGTATAATTTAGGCCCTCAAGTCCTTGCAACATTCTCGTAGATCTTCTTTACACTCTTTCCAGCTTAATGACGTCCTTCCTGAAGCAGGGTAACCAAAACTACATAATACTCCAGGTGTGTCCTCACCAAAGGCTTGTACAACTATATGCCAGGTGTATCCTCACAAGTATCTTGTGCAACATTTAAGAACATCATCAATTTAAACTGAGTCCTGTATGCATTATAGGATTTTGAATTCTTCATCTATTTCAAGCAGAGAGTCCATGAACTTAGAAATGGGCAATAAATGTTGGTCTTCACACTGATGCCCTTATCCTGAAAAATGAATAAATAAAAAAAGAGAAAGTTCAATTGTCAGGTTTTGGTTAATGGTTTGCACTTGAATAATTTAAATTACACCTTTCACAGTGGTGCCTTGGGAATTCTGTGTTGACAGTAGTGCTGATTTTCAAGTATGACGTTAAACTAAAACCAGTCTGCTGCAGGTAGATATTTCAAGATTGATTGAATTCTCTTTTCTGGCCCCTTAACCAACAACAAAAATAAGTTATCTGGTTACTTTTATCTTAATTGGCAGTTTTGTTTGCCGATATATTTACAGATGTCTAAACTTAAATAATGTTTACTTGTCCGTACACAGTTGAAGATTTCCTAAGGATATGATTGGCCCTTAACAAATGTGAGCTGGTTGAGAAATGGTGAATCAAATGGAGTGCAAAATGGCTGATCTCTTATTTTGGTTTCAGTATTAGTGCCTGAGGACCAAGGCCTGAGGTGCTATTGAACAGGCTTTGCACTTTTCTGAAAGGCAAATGTGCTACTTGGGATTGAGGTCAGAGAAAAGAGATGAGTGAGGATTGGGGCCTGGTATCAGTAGAAGTAAGATAAATGGCTGATGACTGGGGACCTGCGACAACAGGGTGCTATGGGTCTTTGGAGGATTTGGGAATGAGAAATATTGTGAAGGGACTTTGGAATATTGGGTTAAAGGGTATATAGAGCCCTGGAAATATTGGGAAATCAGATGGGTTTGGTTGGGGTAGATTTGGCAGAGGAAGGAGATTTGTTTGCTATGAAATTGGTGTGTGGTCAAAGTATGAAAGATAAGAATGGGACTTAACCTTTCTCGCAATTTTCAAGTCAATTTTCATTTGCACTGGGGAGGAAAGTGTTGTACAATTATATTTTGAGGCAGTTTTCATAGGAGATAGTTTGCAACTGAGTTGGGTCAGGGATCCTGTGTGGCAGCCTTCTGCACTTTTTTCAGCCTTGGAATTTCTGGTATTCAGTTGGAAATTTTTGCATTCAATTGAATCCCTCTTCAGTCCAACAAAAACAATTTGCAGTTACACAGCACCCTCAGCAAAATTAAATGTCTCAAGGTAGTTTGAAACGGTTTTATCAGATGATGTTTGAGAGCAGGTTGCTGAGATATTAGAGCTGGTGATCAAAATCTTTGTCAAAGGTAGGTTTTAATAAAGAACTTGGGAGAAAAAAATGGAGAATTTCAGAGAGGAATTCCTAAACTTAGAATCTAAGCAGCTGAAAGCTTGGTTAGCAGTGGCTGAGCAATAGAAATCATAGATATGGGGGTCTCCTGGTTCTCCCAGACTCTGCTCTCAGGTAAAGTTCTCAGATCTCTTCACCAGGTAACAATACTGAGATCACTCCTAGAAAAAGCCTATGCTTTCCCCAAACTCTCCTTCAGGTAGGATCAAATGTTATGAACCCCGAGCCACGTCTCATTCGTGCATGCTTTCTTTTATTAAACTGCTGATTAGTTTTCTTGCTGATTAGTAGATCAGCTCCTTCATCACTCCACCCGAGCTGCATTCAGACAAACATTTGTCACCATTCACTTGCTGGTAATGACTCCTATCACCTACATTGACCTCCCCCAGTCTAGTTTTTATAAATCAGTCACCAAGGGCTGTTGAAGCTAAAGATTTCATGTTACGATTTTGGGGGAAATTGTTTGTTTTTGACCTACAGAAAATGCAATTTATAGATAATTCACAGGAATGGAACCCCTGCGTGACCTGGGGACTCTCTGTATATAAAGTCCAAAATTAGAGGCGTGCAGGGCTTAAGAGGTCACAGAGATAGGGTAGGGTGACGCCATGGGGAGGTTGAGGCATTGCCAGACCAAGAGCCAATGTAGGTCAAATAGAACCTGTCTGTTAGGATGTGGGCATCAGGGTTCAGGATGAGCTCTCGAGGGTGTATGTGTGAACCTGGCCTGGAAAATATTAGTGCTGGAAGAGTGTTTTAGTGAATTGTTTCAGTGGATTCAGTAAGATGTTCAAAACTTTTGCACTGGCCTAAAGGCAGTTGGTTAAAACTTTTTTTTTCCACTGGTTTGTAGTGTGTTCATGAATTTTCTGTTGATGTCACTTATCCATATTTAGAAACATTAAAGTATGTTGTACCCTTGTTTTAAAGGGAAGAAATGATGGAATCCTAAATCTCATGCACTTGGGAAAAATCTTAATCAGTGCTTCTATTTATTATCAAGGCACAAGATCAAGTTATTGTATTTGTCATTCTTATTTTACAGGAGCTCGTGTTAATGCTAAGGATAACATGTGGTTAACTCCATTGCATCGTGCCATTGCTTCACGCAAAGATGTAAGTTTTACGACATTTGTTTTGGAGTGTTCTTTAGTGCACATTTTGTAGAGATTTTGAGAGGCATCGTGATAAATAAAAGTAATTAAATTATAGAACTTTGGTTGTTTATTTTCTACAAATTTGTTACTAAATATACATTTTTAAAAAATATTTCTTTACTTTTGCTCTACACTTGGCAGTAAAAATTGAGGCTGCTTTCCGTTTCTTACAGATGAGTTGTGTTTCACAGCATTGAGGTTATTTTGGATAAAATTTAAATTAATTGTGCTACTCAGATGATTTCAGTTGCATACTCAAAGCTCAATCATGATCAGTTATGTATTATAAAGTTGTATTTCAAGAAGGGCAATCAGTCACAAGATCACTGCAATTGTGCAGTTATAAACTAATTGTAGTAAAACAATGATGGAGTACTAATGCTGTAGTCCAAAGGAAATGCATTGCCTTAACTACCTCTAGCATAATTAAAATTTCTCATTATATTCAGATCTTTCTGTGTGCTTGCCTCTATCTCTATTACCTGCTCTGGCCCAAATAATCCTCAGATTTCTCCAATTCCAGTGATTCACCCAGTTTCTTTTACCCTGCCAATGATAACTGTATGGACCATAAACAAGCAACTTGCTTCATTCACTGTTTAAAAATCGTGTTTTAATGGATGTCATATTGCAAAAAAAGGGAGAATGAGGATCTGGGTAGAGGACCAGGGTAGAGACCAAGGTAAGTCATCTCTGAGAGAACTTAGCTGATTGTGCATTCTATGCTCCACCAAATAGTTTGGGGAAGAAAATAACACTAAGTTATGTTTGCCTTTTCCTCCCTTCACTGGTTTTTTTTCCCATGCTCACAGAGTAAAATTGATCAAAATTTGAAATTAATTGAAAGAAAAAACACTCTCAGAGATGGTACTTTATGGATTAAACTGCACAGAATGAAAATTGCAAAGCTTAGTAATGCCTGAAACATCATTGAAAATTCTATTGAAGCTTTAGCTTTAGCCTTGCTCTGAATCACACTGATCTGTGTGTGTGTATGTATGTATGTATGTGTATGTGTATATGTATGTGTATATATGTAAAACACTGTTCAATAATACTCTTCAGAGCCCTGCCATTCACTGTGTATGTCCTTGCTAGGTTTAACTTCCCAGAATGCATCACTTTCCAGTTTTCTAAATTAAATTCCATCTGCCATTCCCTTGCCTACTGTCCCAGTTGATCTAGATCCTGTTGTAACCTTAGACAACCCTCACTGTTCACCACACCACCAATTTTGGTCTCATTTGCAAACTTACTAATTGTGCCAACAATCATGTGAATTTCATTATGTTAAATGCATTTGGTAATTTGATTGAGACACCACTGTTTAAACCACACTAGGCTGTAAACATTGACCTGTTTTATTAGAATATTTTACTTCGAACAGAGGGCACTATAGTACAGAACTATGACAGTATAAAATCTGGGGGTGTGAAGTAGAGCAAAATACCGTGGATGCTGGAACTTGAAAGTTGTTCTGGGCTTCCAAAGTTTAAGTGTCTGACATTCTGAAAACATGTTTTTTTTCAAGTTACTTGTTTAACATAACTCTAATCGATTAAAAAAAAAATCAACTAAAGCAAAACCTTTTTTAAAAAAAAGAAATTGCATTTTCCTTTCCTAATCTGCAATTGGAATGAAATCAGAGGGGTTTCAAATGTGGTGTCTGGTCTGACTAGCACAAGTTCTGAAAGGGGATTCCCGAGCATAACAACAGGGAATTGCAGCAAGATTGGTCCCACTGTTGAACTCCATGAGAAGTCTAGCAACTATTTTGGTTTTCCAAATATGTCAACATATCCTGCACTCTTGGCTCACACACACAAGTTGAGATGTTGAGAGTGCTGGTGGTTCCTGCTGGAACTGCCAGTCATAGCCAATGAGATTCTGCACTTTGCTGCATTTGGGGCATCACAATGGAGACAGATATTGTAGAAGCAGTGAAGTTCTGTAGACAGATGGCATAAGACATCATAGATGAGCCAGTGTTTGTTTTGTAAGCTGAATTGTTTTGTAGCAAATAGTATGCTATTTCCTTGCTTTTCTTGAATGAAATTTTGACATAAAGGTAGGCAGCTGGAAGATTTTTTTTAATAAAAGGAATATCAATGATACTGGTAATTATTTATTACAACTGAAAATTTACAGAAAAAAAGATTAGAATGTGGGAAGAATGAACAAAAAAGGGATTAAACGTAGGATTAGTCTTAAAGGATGGTTGATATTTGGCAGAGACTTGGTAGGCCGAAGGGCCTGTTTTCATGTTGTATGTCTCTATGACTCTGAGAGATACAAAGTTGAATTTGTTCAGATATTACAATGTCATGTTTAATCACCATTGCATCTAAGAAATTCTAATTTCTTTTTCAGGAAGCAGTTCGCGTTTTGATCAAGCACTCTGCTGACGTCAATGCCCGTGACAAAAATTGGCAGACACCCTTGCATGTGGCTGCTGCCAAAAAGGCAATTAAGTGTGCAGAAGCAATCATTCCATTGCTTAGTAGTGTCAATGTATCTGATAGAGGAGGCAGGACAGCCTTGCATCATGCTGCACTCAATGGACACATAGAGGTACGTTAAACACTCCTGTGTGTGTAAAGTGGGGACTTGTGCTGGAAATGCAAATGCTTTCTGTCTAATTGATTTCTAAGCCTGTTCTATCTAAAATACTGTCTTCATTGTAAACCTCAAAGGTATGTGAAATGGAATAAAATGTAGGTTGGAGAGGTTGATTCTGTCATAGATCAATGTTCATATAGATTTTAAAAAAAGACATGTATCCGTCTTTTCATTCCAAGTCTCTTCACCGTGTACCTTACCTGTCCAATGGGGATAAATTCAACATCACCTTGCACTTCTCAATTATTGTTCTGCAGCCCTTGAGACTTCCATACTATATTTACCAGATGTGTTTGCAGTGGCATTTATAACTCCTTTTATTTATCATGCTTCCTGAATACTTTTGACCTTCCGAGAGAGTTCTTTTCAGCATCATTTTTCGCTTTGAACCTGATTTTAGAAAAAAATATTTTCAGGAGATCAAGCTCATTGAAGATTTTGAGATGTAATGGTTTTCCTTTTTTCAACTTTTTAATATTGTTTTCCTTCCCTTATTCTCCAAGATGGTAAATCTCCTGTTAGCAAAAGGAGCCAATATTAATGCTTTTGATAAGAAGGACAGACGGGCCTTGCATTGGGCAGCTTTTGAGGGTAAGGAATATTTTGCTCAAAACATGCCTTTGAATGATTAGACTCTTTATATTAAGCAATTAATGCATCACTTAATTTGTGGATTAAAATTAAGTGATGCTTTAATTGCATTTTTTATAAAATATTTACCCTCTCCACATCTATTTTTGTCCATTTTCTTTGTGTGTGGATCTTTCTCTGAATTCTGATTTGTTATTTGATTACTTCCTTGAAATGGGTGAAAGAGAGTGTCAGAATTCCTTAAATTTTCTGTGCTTTCCAGGAAAAATATACATAGGAAAATTTAGTAATAAAAGAAATTTGAATCAAGTCCACACTTTAATAATAATCCACTTAACGTTGCATTGTGAAAAAATTGTTGTGACATTAAATTTCTGTGTGAAACATTTATTTGTACCAAAATAGAAACTGCTGGAGGAACTCAGTAGGTCGAGCAGCACTTGTGAAGGCATAAGGATAGTCAACATTTTGGGTCTAGACCCTGCATCGGTCCAGAAACGCCCATTATCCATTTGTCTCCACCGATGCTATTCCATCACAGATAGTAGTTCCCCCACCAGTTTGTTTTTTGATCCAGATTACAGCACTTACAATTTCTTGTATCTGCATTTATTTGTCCATTAAGTTGTAGGCTGCTTAAAAGACAGCTCAAGAATTCTGGGTTGGGATGGGGTCTGGTAGGGAGAGAAGGGTAGTGAAGATGGTGGAGATGTTGAGTTAGTTCTGAGATGCTGAAGCCTTAGTTTTTCCATTGCTTGTATAACACAAGTCAGAGCACTCAGGAAGCTCAGCACCACAAAGATGTCCACATAACTGGCACAGCCTCAAGAACTTATGTACCGAGATATACTGATGAGATATCTTTATTAGTCACATGTACATCAAAACACGCAGTGAAATGCCTCTTTGCATGGAATGTTCTGGGGGCAGTCCACAAGTGTCGTCACGCTTCCAGCACCAACATAGCATGCCCACAACTTCCTAACTTGTACGTCTTTGGAATGTGGGAGGAAACCAGAACACCCGGAGGAAACCCACGCAGTCACAGGGAGAACATACAAACTCCTTACAGACAGCAGCCAGAATTGAACCTGGGTCGCTGGCGCTGCAATAGCATTATGCTAACCACTACACTACCGTGCACTGAACCAGCTCACAAAAGTTTTTTCAGCAGGATCTCCTGAATACCCAATCTTCAATTAGAAAAAAATGAACCGAATAGTGTCTATGTTGCAAATTATCCTGATATGGATGTTTAATATCTATAATAAGCTAAGAGTGAAGTGAAGTGGAAATGGGCAAAGAGAAAGCATAAAAATAGAATAGCAGTTGAGAGAATCTAAAAGTCTTGTTATAGGCATGGAGGATGGGGCAGAGTAGGAATGAAGAAAGTGATCTCTGCATAGAGCAAAAGGCCGCACAGTATTACTTGGTGAATTCTTGATATTGGTCTTTACAATAGATTAAGATGTTGCCAAAATCCTGGTAGAAGAGGAAATAGTAGAGATATGGGAAAGGGTTAAAATTGTTAAGTAGGAGTTGTGAGAAAAGTTGGTTATAGTCAAATTAAATAAGTCACTAGGTCCAGATTGGATGTATCTGAAATTTCTGAGGGAGGTGGAGTGGAGGTTGCAGAAGTGCAAGTTGTAATTTTCCAATCCTGTCAGGATACAGAGGAAATACAGGAGGACAAATGTTGAACTTATTGTATAAGAACATGCCAGATCCAGATAGTTTAACTTTGGTTTTTGGAAACATTAACAAGGGAAAACATTAATTCAACTTTCAAGTGCCTATTAATGAAGGAGGTCCAGCAAGGATTTGTTAAGGACAAATTGTATTCGATTGACTTGATTGAATATTTTAAGTTAGTAGCAAATTTTGATGAAAAGAATGTAGAAAATATCATCTAAATGGATTTTCAGAAGGTGTTGTTTGAAGTTGTAAATAAAAGGCTGGGTCGCAAAATTGAGGTCCTTGGCATTAAAAAGAGATTTGTAATGTGGACAAGAAATTAGCTGAAAGGCAGTAGTGATAAATGGTTGTGTTTCAAACTGGAAGGTAGTAGAGAGTGGTGTTTACCAGGAGTTAGTGCTGGGGCTACTTCTCTTTTTGATTATTCATTAATAACACTAATAAGTAGAAATTTAACTCTACACACCAAAATTTGTAGATGACACAAAGCTTGGTAAAAGGTAAACAGTGAGGAGGATAGTCATAGACTGAAAGAAGGCAGCCGAGCTGCATGAGTAAACAGGTGGTAGCTATAATTTCATATAAAGTGTGAAGCGATTACGTTTTGGCAGAAGAGAGACGGTATTGACTAAATGGCACAGTTCAAAAGGATGTACAGGAATTTAGTACATGAACATAAATCCTTGAAGTGTCAGAGCATGCTCCAAGAATGATTGCTTAAGGCATATGGGATCTAGCTATTTAGCAGGGATGTTATGTTAAACCTGTGCAAAGCATTGATTAAAACTGTGATCATCATAGTTAAAGTCATTGGAGAGGGTGGAGAAAAGTTCCAGTGGAGACAGGTTCCAGCTTTAAGGATAGATTAGAGGGGTCAGGATTGTTCTCCTTGGAGCAAAGAAAATTGAGGGGAGGTTTGCTGGCAGTGTACGAGATTATGACTGGTTTAAATGTGGTAAATAGAGACAGTTCATGGACAAGGAGACAGAATTAAAATTTGGGGCAAAAGCTACAAGGGGGATATGAAGAAAATAATTTTTACTAATTGTCAGGATTTAGAATTCAATGCCTATAAGGATAGTGTAAACAAAATCAGTAAATGCCTTAAGACTTGAGAGAATAATTTGCCACCTTATTGGGGGGGTGGGGGGGGGGGTGGTGGGTGGGAAAGCAGGGGAACAGGACTGATGGAATTGCTGTATTATGAATTGGTACAGACTTGATGGGCTGAATGCTGTAGCAATTCTATGATAATTATTCCCTCATCATTGCTGGGCCAATATTGTGGATGCAACTTCAGCACTTCCAAGAACAACCAGAGAAGGACAATAAGTGCCTGTCATGCCAGTGTGTCAAAATCTCGAGAATAAATTAAATAAAACAATAAAAAATAGTTGATTAAAAACAGTAAAAACATTCATTTATCTAATCATTCTTAATTCTACTTCTATTAATGTCAGAAATTCAAAATTAAATTTCCAAATCTAGAAATAGAATTTTTAGGATACAATGGATGATGAGAATATTGTTGACTATTCATCATGTAAAACGACATAGAAAGGTGTATTTCAATCCATGTATAATTTTGTCCAATGTGAAATTTTCTCCCAAAGGTCATGTTGAAGTAGTTTCTTTGCTGTTGAGTCATGGAGCTGAAGTTACGTGCAAGGATAAGAGAGGCTACACTCCACTGCATGCAGCTGCATCCAATGGAAAGATTAATGTGGTGAAACTACTGATCAATCTTGCGGTGGAGGTGAGTGTTGTTTGCTTGGAAGATGGTTAGAGCTAAAGTGCATATTTTTGAAGTACTCAAATAGATAAGAGGCCGGCAGGTACATAGCAACGGCACACCAGCAACTACTTCCATTTGTATAGTGCCTTTAATGTAGAAAACCTATCACAATGCAGTTCACAGAAGTGCAATTCAAACAAAATAATTATACCAATCCCTATATCTGGGCAGATGATTAAAAGCTTGGTCAAAGAGCTTTATGGGGAGTCTTAAAGCAGCAAAGACAGGTTGGGAAGAAAAGAGATTTGGGATGGAAACTCCAGCTCTTGGGGCCTTGGCAGTTGCAGGCACAGGAGCCAGTAGTTTCAAGATCAAATCTATAGAGATGCTCAATAAGTTAGAATTAGAGAAGTCCAAATATCACGGAGGATTTTGGGTTTGGAGAATGTTGTACAAGTAGGGAAGATTAACACCATGGAGGATTTCAGACAAGGCGTGGTTATTTTAAGATCTAGCTCTTGCCAATGTAAGTCACCAAACAGGGGTTCAGGGGAGAATGTATCTTGATGCAATTTAGGATATAAGCAGGAGAGTTTTAGAAGATCCAAAATCTTGGAGACTAGAATGAAGAAGGCTAGTCAGGAATATGAATTCTAAAATTCAACTTTGGGGACAGATGTGACCTGAGGTTTATGAACAATTTAGTTGTGATTCTGGCAATTTCTAAGGAGAGGGATGGAATTGTTTGTGATGTGGACCAAAGGCAATGGTTTTTGCTCTTCTCATTGTTTAGTTGGAGGAAATCTCTGTTCATTTGTTGTATGATGATAATCAACTCATCATGTAAGAGATGATTATAGGGATAAGTTGCAGGTGGTGGATCAAGAGAATTGATGAAGTAAAAATGGGTGTCTTCAGCACACAGGTAAAAATTGTTACCGTTTTTCTGGAAGATGTTGCTGAGCACATTTCAAGCTCTGGAATGTATTGTCAAAAAGCAAGATCTTGATTCCAAGATCGTATATTGAAAGAAGGTTGTTGGCTCTGATCTCACTTCTGAAACCTGAGCATACAATCCACCATAACGCTGGATATTTTGTACTGAGTGTGCTGCATTATTGGCAGACTTTTTCCATGAAATGTTAATCAAGGGCTATGTCAGCCTGTTCAGGTGGATGTTTGGTGGGAAGAAATGCAGTTGTATTTGAAGTAAAGTTTGGGATTTGGTGATCTTTACTTCAACAAACATTGCAAAAAATAATTAATTGGCAAATTTATTTGATTGCTGTGCACAATTTGCCTGCTGCAAAAGTGAGCAGACTTCAAAGTATATCATGGCTGTAAAGTGTTTTGGAATGTCTGAGTATGCAAAAGGTCCTGTCCAGGTGCAAGATTTTTCTTTTTGTGAAAAGAACAAAACAGTTGTTTTTTAAAAAAAAATTGGAGGACCATTATTTTGAAAGAGTGCAACTTTGCAAAATGGGAAGTAGAAACAAAAACTATTCTTTGATGTGAGGGATCTCATAATCAACAGATGATGCTTAAAAAATCAGAAAAATGAACAATTTACGAAGAAAATCATTCATTCTTATTATTCTTCATTTATTATTCATTCTTATTATTCTGACCAATGCTCACACTGACACTTGTGAACTTCTGTCCATATGCTTATGCATTTACTTGTGTCTGAGTATTTCATTCTGTGATGATATTGAGTGTACCTGTTCTTGAATGCTAAACTTAAGTCAAGACCTTAAGTCCTACCAGTTATAAGTATCTACCAGTACCCTCACTTTAGGGAGATTATACTGTATCAACTTGTATTTTGAAGACTAATTTACTTAACTACTTCAGTCTCTTTTCTGAAGGGGTTTAGCTGTCAATAATCACTGTTTCAAGAAGTGGGTTCCTCCTCCTGACCAAGGAGGAGATGCTTCCAGCTAACAAAGCAGATTAAACACAGTTATTTTATTTTAAATGGAGCACATTTATTTTGAGGAGTAAATTCTAACAGAGATTATAATTTTATAAAGGATTTCCAAATTGCAAGTACAATTCTTATAAACTAGAAAAACATATCAATGAGCTGCAGACAAACAAATCATCCATCGCAAAAAGGAAGGCTCAGAAGAGATCTTTCTTGGACTGAGGCTGAGGAGTGGATTTTATTTCTTCATCTCTGTAACTCTTGACAAACCTTACTGCCTGCTAGCATTTATTTTTTTTTTAACCAGTCTTCTAGTAATGACCTCATCTGCAAGCAATGTTGTTTCTCCTGATAAAGTAAAAAGGATGAGCAAGGAGTACTTATTTAGGAATTTAACATTTTTAAAGAAAATGCACCTTAATTCTCAGACTGTTTTCTCCTGCTGATAAGTACAATAATTCTTGGTAACTGTCTTCTTCTGTTGATAAGCACTCCGATAAGCATCTGTTTCTTAAGCACACTAATCCTTGGTACCTGTCTCTGAAGCACGCCATGGTGTCTGTTTCTTTGCTGACAGGCACCTTAATGAGAGTGAATTGCTCAAAAAAAGCTGAGGTTAGCAATTAGCATCCTGGGGCTGGAAAGTGAATATCCATCACAATTCATGCTTACTTAAGAATGGTTGTCAATGCTAACTACAATCATTTCATTTTATTTAGTGAACTTCCAGCTGGAGAAGGAGGTTAGTCATGACTAAGTTGCATTGAGGTTCTATGTATATTTGTAGAAGTATCTGATTGTGTCCTTGTATTTCAATCAGTAAAACAGACTACATAAAATCCTTATCATTATTATTCTTCGCGAACTCCATAGCTGTATGCATGAGATTTTATGGTAATTTAATATTTTGGAACGTGAATTGTTACAAGTACAGTAATTATTTGTAAAATTGGTGCTGTTACATATGAAAAAGTAGTTATTAACTCACTTTGCATAAAAGAAGAAAATATATACCAAGGTATTTTACATCACTAAGAATTCTGATTTTTTTTTAAATGTATACTATTTTAAATATAATACCACAAACTAACCTTAAAAAAAACCTATTTCTGAATGAATATTTATTTGAGGAAAACTAAATTTTAACAGTACAGGCAACCAATGCATTATGGCTGTTTGGGTATTGGAAACTTGCCCTTACCAAATTCACAAGTCACTACCCAAAAATTTGAGATATGGAATGAAATTCACTCTCATGGATTTTAGTTGGGGTTGGAAAAAGAGTAAACAGTTTTCTTTTCAACTCTCGTTTCTTGACATATGTGCAGACGGCGTGGCTTCGCTTCATGGAAAATTGTGATGCGGACCATTTTCTGGGAACACAACATCTCCATAACATGGGGGTCACCTGAATATAATTTTCCAGCTTGTGCTTCCTAAGATGCTTTTAATAAAAAGTAAAACCACAAAACTTGATTCATACGGGGATACATTGTAAAAAGCTAATGTAGGGGGGATTAGTATGAATGGCTTACTTTTGGACTGTGTCATTCATTTACTCCATTAATTTTGGTTTTGGACCTGCTGATGTTTTAATTCTTATACTAGTATTTTCTGTAAATTTTAATATTAGTTTGAGCCTGATAAACATGGATGAGATTTGTGTTTATAGGCAGTTACAAACATTAATGCTAAACGTATTCGTTTTCTGCATTAGAATTGTACAAAATTTATTTTTTCAGATTGATGAACCAAATGCATACGGCAATACGGCACTCCATATTGCATGTTACAATGGACAAGACATGGTTGTCAATGAGCTTATTGATTATGGTGCTAATGTGAACCAGCCCAACAACAAGGGATTTACTCCTCTGCACTTTGCTGCTGCTTCAACCCATGGTGCTTTATGTCTTGAACTATTAGTAAATAATGGAGTGGACGTTAATTTCCAGGTACATTCATTCTATCATTTTTCTTTGAAGTGGAAAATAATAAAGTAAATTTTATGAAGGGAAGATGACTTAGTCCACTGTTTTATTTTTGTTTTGAGTGGAACACGTATCTTTTTAAGAAAATAAGAACATCTTTTCCTCTGTGGGCATTATTGATAATTAGAGGTCTTCCCGTTGCTGAGTATTGCCAGGCAGTTGGGAAGCTTATTGGTTTCTTTACTTCTTAACATCAGGCTTAGAGATTCATAGAATGGTTACAGCACAGAAGGAGACCATTTGGCCTAACTTGTCTAAGTCAGCTCTCTACCAGAATAACTCACAGGTTCCAACACCCAGTCCCATCTCCATAGCTTTGAAAAATTTTTCATACATTTCTCCAATTCCATTCTGAATGCTACAGTGGAACCTGCCTCCATACAGTTGCAGGCAGTGCATTCTGGGTTCCATTCGTATGCTGTGTGTAAAGAAAAGGGTTTTTTTCCCTCATGTCACTTTGAATTCTGTTCTGATTTATTTTATACCCTTGACCTCTAATCCTTGACTCTTTCGTCAACAGGAACAGCCTCCCACTATCCACTCTGTCCAGTCCCCTCATCATTTCATATAATGAAATTAATATGCAAGTGAGCTTTTATATATTCAGTTGAATAACACAGACAAGGTTTGTTTCTCTCTGGACACATGGTGAGTGATCTGCCAACCTGAATTTGTCACTTCTAGAGGAGAAGCAAACGTCAAGGCTAAACAAGGTCACTCAAGGAATTGTGATTAGTTCCCTATCTTCAGCCACACACGTTCTGTCTTTAGACCTTCCTTAAATAAAAATAAAAAGATGTGACCATTTCTTCTATAGGTATAGGATTTGATTTGTTATCCAGGGTGACAATTTTGATGATCGTTTCACTGAATATTAAAATTGAAATGCTCATTATTTTTTTCAAGAGTAAAGATGGCAAGAATCCTCTGCACATGACTGCTATCCATGGCCGATTTACACGATCACAAACGCTCATTCAAAATGGTATGTTGAAATAATTTTTGGACTAGAATCTATTTAAAGATTTTAAATATCTTCAAGTGCATGACTATTTTGGAAAAGCTGTTGCTGCTAAAATTCAAATTTGAATATAGAAACTAAGTACTCTGCTCTGACTAAAATCTAATTTGAATATGGAAACTGTAATCATGCTTTTAATTGTTGTAAACAAAAAAAAATGATGATTTTAATTTACAAACACAGAGGAACTATACTTGAACAATTGTTCTGTTTTTCGCTGACACGGTGGGGATTCTAAAACAAAAACATGGGATTCCTTACTCTACTAGACACAAGTCAGCAATGCATAGAAATAAAAGCAAACTGCTGGAAGCACTGTGGCTCAAGCAGTATCTTCCCTCTACACTCACTGCTCCGATGCAGAGTCTACACCCAAAACGTCAATCTTTGCCTCCACAGATGTGCTTGACTCGCTGAGTTCTTCCAGCAGTTTGTTTTTGCTCCAGGTTCCAGCATCTGCAATTTCTTGTGTCTCCAGTGCAAAGAAATACTTTCCAGTTGTCTGGATGAGTGCAGCTCTAAAAACACTGAAGAAGTAATACTACCCAGGACAAATCTGCCAGCTTGATTGGCACTCCATTAACTATTCACACCGTCTACCACTGCTGCAGTGTGTACCATCTACACTCTGCATTTGCAACAACCTGCCAGGGCTGCTTTAATAGCACCTCCCAAGCCAGTAGCTGCCAGTTACTTGTTATTTATCAAATCGCAGACAATCCTGACTTGAAAATAGGTAATTGTTCTTTTGTTGGTTGCCGGATCTTTCTGGACCTCTTTCTTTAATTACATTATGGGTGCACTTTCATTCCAAGTACTGCATTGCTTTTAGATTTCTCCATATCATTATCTACTCTAGGTAAATAGGCATAATATTAAGAACCAAGGAAAGAAAGTGATCTTTTACATGCACCTGAGGGGAGAGACAGTGTAAATGCTACGTCTCCTGTGGTGCTGTACTCTCTCATTATTGCACTGATGTGCCAGGCTAAATTTTTCTGCTGAAATATCAGGAGTAGGACTTCAGTTCATGATCTTTAGACTGAGATGACAGTACTACCCTCTAAGCCCTGGCCAGTAACTGTAACAACCAAGAGATTTACATGACAATAAGCAGATGCAATTTTTGGAAATGGACCTATCTGCTTATTTGTCAATCTTTCTGTTTAGGGAAATAATCCTGAAAGTTCAGTCTTCATAATATTTAGTAATAGGTTGCTGCTAACTTGGAAAATGTAAAATCCCTGGTCTAAATGTTATGTGGATTGCTTCAGATTTGGCTAATTTTGTCAGAGTCATAAAATCATACAGCATGCAAGCAGGCCATTTAACCCAACTTGACTGAACCAGCAGGTGGCCACACTTCCATATTAATCCCATCTCCCAGCACTTGGTCCATAGCCTTCTATGCGTTAGTGATTTAAGTGCCCATCCAGGCACTTTTTAAATGCTGTCAGTGACCCAGTTGCGACCAGTGTCTCAGCAGTGCATTTCAGGTACTTGCCACCTCCCCATCACTCCCCACCATCCCCTGTGAATCTCTTCCCCCTTACCCTTAACATATGTCCTCTCGTTTTATCTATCTCTAATATGGGGAAAAGTTTCCTGCAGTTTACCCTGTCTATACCCCTCATCGTTTTATATGCGTTAATCATGCTCCCTCTTAACTTCCTCCACTCCAGGGAGAACAAACCCAGCTGCTTCAGTCTCTCCTCATAACTGACTCCATCCCAGTCAAGATCTTGGTGAATCTCCTCTGCACCCTGTCCAGTACTATCACATCCTTCCTATAGTATGGTGACTAGAACTGCATGCAGTAATCCAGCTGAGGTCTGACCAAGGTTGGAGCATAACTTGCCTACTTCTGTATTCAGTAACTCGTCTAATGGAGGCCAGTATCCCATATCTCTTCCTAACCACATTACCTATTGATGCTGCCACCTTTATGGACTTGTACTCCAAGGTCCCTCTGTTTCTCAGTAATCCCTAAGATCCTGTTCTAAGATCTTGGTGTATGTCTGAACGTTATTAGTACTGACAAAAAGTATCACCTCATATTTATCTGCATTAAACTCCATAGCTATTTTTCACCCCATTTCAGCAACACATCAATATTTCTCTATAGCCTAAGACTATCTTCTCTGCCCATCTTTGTGTCATCCGTAAACTTCCTGATCATGCCTCCCACGTCCATGTCCAAGTCATTCACGTATATTACAAACAACAACAGTTGCAGTGCCAATCCTTATGGGACACCACTAGTCACAGGCATCCAATTGCAAAAACAGCCCTCTACCATCACCCTCTGTCTCCTGTTGCCAAGCCAATTTTGGATCCAACTTGCCCTGGATCCCATGGCATTTGAACTAACCTTTTGAACCAGTCTCCCATGTGGGACCTTGTCAAAGACCCCCGTATGATTAGTATATACACATACAAGGTACTATTGCATTGCAGGAACTTGTTGGTGAGGATTAGGACAGGTTCAGTCAGGAAGTGACAATGGATCTGCAAAAGGTAGATTTGTATTTAACACAGGTCAATAATGTGTGTCGGGAGCTTATTAGCTAGAAGTTCTAGGCCAGTAATTCAGAGTTCATTGTTACCAGTGCACTGTGACTGTAGTGTAGCATCAATGGTCTGCATTGCAACATCCTGCCAGAATCTCTTCAACATCACCATTGAAACCCATGAACTGTAATATTCAGAGGAATGCCAGCAAATGTGAATGCCACCTCTTCAAATTTGTGGAGGCATATGCTGTAATGTAAGAATTAGAGAAAATTCCTGTTAAGGAAAGGAAGATTTTGAAACAATTTGAAAACAAGAACAAAGTCTTTTAGTTGATGCACAGGAGGAAAAAAACAACGGGGTTTGGTATTCCAGGGCTAAAGGAGTTGATACTGTCCAGTGTATGAATCCTAACTGAACTAGAATTTTAAAGTCCATTGAGGATTATGTTGGAGAAAATTTTGCCTGGAAGTGTCCAAGCTGCAGGTGAGTTGGGAAATGTAAACAATTGATCATTAACACATGGAAAACTTTCAAACATGTTTAATCTGCTTTGAGGTACAGTATCAAAATATTTGCTGTTAAGTTTTCTGTTTAATCTGTTATTAAGCTATCTTTTTAAAAGAAGTGTAACTTTTTCTTGAAGGTAGTGAAATAGACTGTGTTGATAAAGATGGCAATACACCATTGCATGTGGCAGCCAGATACGGACATGAACTTCTTATTAATACCTTGATAACCAGTGGAGCCGAAATGACTAAGTAAGTTTCTGAAGGAGCATTATGTTTTGCATGAGTCTGATTGTATTTCACTTATTTCAACTTTTCATCGCTATAAGTTATTGTCCCTTTAGTGTTTGTAAGCTTGGTGTGCAGATGTTCACAGCACTACCAAATATTCCAGGTTCATTTGATACACAAAATTTAAGAACTAATATTGTTTCATACTGGTGAGTTGTTCAATCCACCAAAAGTGAGTTCACTTTTACTGTAATATACATTGCTGTAGTTAGTTGCTGAAGGGGATTCGTGTGACTTTTGCTATGGAATGATCAATTTTAATTTGCTTCCCTTACTATCACTATGTCCCAGCCAATCCTTTTCTGTTTCTGGCTCTTTATGATGAAAGGTAATTGACTTAAAACATGTTTTTCTCTCTCTATGGATGTTGCACATTTTACTGAGCACTTCTTGCATTTTCTGTTTTTATTTCAGATTTCTTTCATTTGCTTTATTTTGCTTTTGAAATAAAGATGAAGCATTTAGTAGTCTTTCATGTGCAGCAAGATGACTGGGTAGTGGGTAACTTTAATAATTTTGCCATTCACGAAAGGAAGTAATATTGGTGTGATTTTAGTGAAACTGAAAGACAGTAACATATTTGTATGATTTCCATTATGAATGAATATGGAGAATTGTAAATTTTTTTATCTGATAATGATTTTGAACAGTTATTTTTTTGCTACTTTAGAAAACCTTATTGCCCAATTACACAGATATCTCTGAATATTGTATTATTTTGCACTGAATTTAACCCAAATGTATTTGTATTGTAATATAAGATATCTGCGCTGAAATTATACCATAATATATGATATAATTGTGATTTTTCTTTCTTAGACGTGGCATCCATGGTATGTTTCCTTTGCATTTGGCTGCGTTGAATGCACATGCAGACTGCTGCAGGAAGTTATTGTCATCAGGCAAGTATATTAAAAACAGTATTGAATCACTAATTCTACAAACACTTATGGCTTTGGCCATTTGGCCAATTGCTGAATAACTTCCTGTGCTCTTCTGTTCTCTAATACTTATTACAATTGCAATTTAGCACAGCACAAGGCTTTCCTGAGTTGTTATATTTCAATTGCTGCAGTATCCTGAGTTGTTTTAGAAATCAATGGGCTGACTTATTTTTCTTGGCATGGGTTGAGACAGTGCTGAATATAGATTGTTGATGATTGACAGTTTCCACACAATTCTTTAAAACAACTTTTGAATGAGCAACTCTGTTAACCCTTTAACTTTTGAAACACTGTAATAATTAATTTGCTAATTATGTGTAATCATGTTTACTGCTTTTCCATCCAATTGTAATCAACAGACACAAAATATAGCTCAAAATCTGGTATAAAACATTATTGACCTCTTAGGACTGGAAAAAAAAGTTATGACGTATTCTTGCTTTAAAAATGTTTGTATTCTCAGCTATGAAGCTGTAATGGAGTAGAAACTAACAGTACTAACCAAAATTACTATTTTACTCAGCTATTTCTCGTAGTAGCCCATTATTTTTAAAGGACTTGTTAGCCTATTGAACAATTTCTAAGGAAATCACTTCTTCGGCAGTTGGTGAAATTCTTGTACTAACTGATTTCTGTCTTTATAATATTTCTTGCGGTCTATTAGGACAAAAATATAGCATAGTGTCATCATTTAGTAATGAGCACATGCTGTCTGCAGGCTTTGAAGTAGACACCCCTGATAATTTTGGAAGGACTTGTCTTCATGCTGCTGCTGCAGGAGGGTGAGTTTGTTTTTGAACAAGCATTAGTTCTTCAAGTATCATTTATTCATTTGAAATCTGAATTGTATGGTCAGGATTTTTTGGTCAGCAGCAGAGTGACAGCAGTCATCTCCAGCCCCAAACATCTAGTAATTCCTTCAGTGTGGATTTCACTCCCGTTGGGATTTCTGGCAGACATCAGTTTAAGGAGCTTCCTGAAATCTACAATTCAGGCATGCTGAGCAGCCACTTGCATTGAAGAATTCTCTCAGCCTAAGAAGGGAAAAGCAAAATTGGTTTATATTTTAAACATTTACAGAACATTCATATATGATTTAAGGTTGCTTTTGAAATATAAATACTTTCTTTTTTTTAAGATAATTCATTGCAACTTGAAGTGTTGTTTGGATGGAGTTACAATTTACAGACTTAAATACCTTTGGTCCAGAAAGTTGCTCAAGTAGTAATTCTGGTTCATTATGGCATAAATTTCTCTTGGTTATCATGAAACTGAGCAATAACATTTCTAGTGTATTTTGCAGTAAGATTTAATTCCAATTTCTCATATCTTTCATTAATTCAGTGGATTTTCCTTGATTGTAGTGAAGAACATTACAAATGGTTTGGCCAGTGAAGGACTGCTGAATCACTGACAGTAATTTTGGATTTTTCAACTTCAACAATGCACTGGTGAAAATCCCAAAGTTGCAACTACAGTGGCAACAGACAGGATTGTATTTTTCTTATTGAATTTCTGAGATCTCTTGATCATAAGATTATTTGTTTATTTTGTAATTAACCTGTGTGTTTGACTTCTTTGAGAGGACTTTGCAATTAGTCATACACCGTTTCACTTTAACATGCAATATGTTTCATCACACAGCAATGTTGATTGTATAAAACTGTTACTGAGTAGTGGAGCGGATTTCAACAGCAAGGACAAATGTGGGAGGTGTGTGGCCTAATCTTAATTTATAGACTAAATCCAATTGGTTGCACACAGCAGCCAATGTTATTGTGCTTTACGGCAATAATTTAAATGTACTTGTTTTCTTATTAATTTAGAATTTTTGTATGATAAATTTAATTCTTCAAATCAAGAATTTACTACGTACTCCTTTATTGGTAGTTTGTTAGCAGGAATTTAAGTTTGGAATTAGAAATTAAGTATTTGACATTTCTTTTGAAAACTATTTAAACAATTATAATGTACAAAGTAAGTTTCAGTATGTAAGAAATTAATATACTTCCTGATTTGAATCTGATAGAATTGGATTTTTAAAATTTTTTCAACTTAATGTTATCTTACAGGACTCCACTGCACTATGCAGCAGCGAACTGTAATCACCAGTCTATCATGACGTTAGTATCCAAGGGCGCTAATATTAATGAAACAGATGAACGAGGTTGCACTGCTTTGCACTATGCAGCAGCATCTGATAAGGACAGGAAGTAAGCGCATTTATTTTTGTGTGGTATGGAGTAATGAGCTTACAACACCATTCTGTTTAATACACACTAGTCTGCTATATATGCTTTTTTAGTTCATTTTGGGCTAGAAATGCCCTTATGGAATGCAATACATAAATGGTTTAAATATTTGAAATTCATAAAATTAGTTGGAGTTTACTTTGATAAAATTGGATTCAGACATTTTGTCATGGTTATTTGTTTGGTTTGCATAAATGAATAATTGTGGCAGAAGGGGAAGGGACAACAATTTGAATACATATCAAATCCTTTCAAATATTTTTCTAATGATGGAAAAGAACCCAACTACAGTCTTATTTTGAAATTGTTCACAAATTAAACACTCTAAATCTCCTGGATGTTTTGATTCTTTCACCAAGAAAAAGAAATATCTTGGAAAACTCGGATGAAAGTGCTGAAGAACTTGATGACATCAATGAGACAAAAGAGAAAGAGGCCTCATTGTAAGTTCAAATTTTTCAAAAATAATGGTTAATCTAAAATCTCTGTGGTGCTGGCTGTAAAATACCCAATGATATAAACATCACCATCTCCACCTGGTTCCACTTGCCTGTCACCCACACACTTTACTTACTGGGTCTTCTATCCCCTCCTCCAACTGGTTCCACCTGCCTATCATCCCTCATCTGTTTCCCCTTATCACATTCCTTTTCAGATTCCAACATCTGCCGCCCTTTGTGTCTGCACTTATCACCTTCTAGCTTGTGTCTCTGTCTCCACCTTGTGGTATGTTTACCTGTTCAACTCTGCCAGATCTTAGTGACAGGCAAGCCATGTGATTTCAACAATTCATGAACATCGTTGGCTTCAACTTAATTGAAGCCTACTTCCCTTGCCATTTGTACAATATCTTCGGGAACTATTGCTGAATAAGAATTGACTTCTTAAAAGCCAGTAGAAAGAAAATGCACAACATCAGTGTAATTTTTCTTGTAGCAACCATTTACTAACTGACAAGAGACTTCATACCAAGAATAACCAATCAATGTACCAACATCATAAATGTTGACCATTTCCAAAATTCCTTGTCTGTAGGTTTTTTAGTGCCATCTGTGCCCATAATTAACTTATAGAATGTCCTTCTCAAATCATATGCTTTGAATGTGGTAACAACACCCTGGTCCGTAAGCTGCAAAAGAGATCTTATAAAAACAAGAGATGTGGCATAAAAACAGCTTTCACTTCAGGACACAAGGTTTTAAAATCAACAACATGGACAGGAGCATTGTCTAATATGAGAAGAATCTTTTAAGATTAAATTATTGTCCTGACAGCATTTTTTCATTTCCGGCACAAAATAAACCACAAACCACTCATAGGAAATTTGCCTCGTTATTCAAGCTTTATGATGGGACTTCCAAATTACAGAAAGATGAAATTTCATGTTGCTTTTGAGTGTCTGTGGATTGTCACGTCAACACACAAGATACAGCTTCAGTTCCTTAACGCCATTAGCTTTGCCTTCCAACAAGAGAGTTAGCTTATTCTACGAGGAGCACTTTTCTCTCTCATGGAAATACAAGTAGGAGAAGGAATACATTTGCAATGCAGGTCAGTTTCATCAACATTTTCTATGACGTTCTTAAGTTCATTGGAAACATCTTGGCACCATCTGCTTCGGCACTGGCCGCCTTGTCCAGAATTGTCACGTCCATTAATGAATATCTATTCCTGATTCGGTGGATCCAACCATAGGCAGCCTCAAAGTCTCACTCTTTTTTCCCGATTCTTCTCCCAACTATTCCCAGAAGTCTGTATGTAGACTTGAGGCTTTCTCCTGAATAATGGTTAAGCTGAGCAGTGTATTTTTCTTGTTGAGATCCTCGTTCCACACTGCAAGCATATGTTCCACTTCATCCGTAATCACACTGTCTTGTTTTCACATCAGAATGCTTTAATGCAACCTTAGCACGATCTTGTATCTTTTCAGCCTTAATATAGAACTTACAGACATCAGGGGCATGTTCAATGCACCCTTATGTCTATCGAATGTCCATCGCTCTTATGGCAATTTATAATTTACATATCCAACACTCAGACGGTGTTGGGTTTATCTGCTTTTCCTTTGCTTTTTGCACTACTATCACTTGACTTGTGCTTCCCAGCTAACGTTGCAATACATGGATATTGTGATTAAAAATGCACAATAACCAAAGTTTGTAAGCACAACTACAGTCAACACATGAGAGAACAGACTGAGGAAGCATCATCATAGAGGATGCTGGGACATGTTAAGTCAATGAACGATAGAGGGATGTTAAGTTATTCGAGGGGTGCAGGAGATTTGCCTAACTCGACAATGATGCTTAGAAATTATGCTTAATCTGCAGCAAAGTAAGTACACAGTAATGTATACTGAAAGTGTTCTCAATTTGAAGTGTGAAATAGCACATAGCGGGATGACGTCTAACAAGGACTCCCGTACATACAATACAACTGTTTGAATAATTGTTGACAGCCTGCAAATTTTGTCAAGTACAGTAGAGATCTACATATGATCTACTGCATGATTTTCATTGCATCTTGATACATCTCTTAAATTGCTTTGTGTGATCTGAGAGCCCATATTTAACATAGAACATTATAGCACAGTACAGGCCCTTTGGCCCACAATGTAGTGCTGCCATTTTATCCTGCTCTAAGATCTATCTAACCCTTCCGTCCCAGATAGCTCGCCATTTCTCTGTCATTCATGTGTCTATCTAAGAGTCTCTTAAATGTCCCTAATGTATCTGGCCCCACAACCTCTGCTGGCAGTGCGTTCCATGCACCCACCACTCTGTGTAAATAAAAAAAAACTTACCCCTGACATCCCCCTTGTATCTTCCTCCAATCACCTTAAAATTCTGTCCCCTTGTGTTAGCCATTGTCACACTGGGAAAAAGTCTCTGACTGTCTGGGATACTTCTATCAAGTCACCTCTCATCCTCCTTCTCTCCAAAGAGAAAAGCCCTAACTCACTCATAAGACACGCTCTCCAATCCAGGCAGCATCCTGGTAAATCCCCTCTGCACCCTCTCTAAAGCTTCCACATCCTTCCTATAATGAGGCAACCAGAACGGAACACAATACTCCAAGTGTGATCTGACCAGAGTTTAATAGAGCTGCAGCATTACCTTGCAGGTCTTGAACTCAATACCCTGACTAATGAAGACCAATATGCCTTCTTAACAACCCTATCGAACTGTGTGGCAACCTTGAGGCATCTATGGACGTGAACCTCAAGATCCCTCTGTTCCTCCACACTGCTAAAAGTCCTGCCATTAACCTTGTATTCTGCCGTCAAATTTGATCTCCTGAAGTGCATCATTTCGCACTTTTCTGGGTTGAACTCCATCTGCCACTTCTCAGCCCAAGTCTGCATTCTATCAATATCCTGTTGTAATCTACAGCAACCTTCTACACTATCCACAACACCACCAATCTTTGTATCATCAGGAGACTTACGAACTCACCCTTCCACTTACTCATCCAAGTCATTTATAAAAATCACAAAGAGCAGGAGTCCCAGAACAGATCCCTGCAAAACACCACTGGTCACTGACCTCCAGGCAGAATACACTCCATCTACCACCACACTCTGACTTCCATGAGCAAGCCAATTCTGAATCCACACAGCCAAGTTTCCCTGGATCCCACGCCTCCTAACTTTCTGAATGAGCCTTTCATGAGGAACTTTATCAAACGCCTTACTAAATTTTTAAACAAAATTTGGGGTTATGAGTAAAATTGTGCTGCTGGGCTTGTATTAATTGTAAATGTTAATTCAGTTTGTAAAATAGTGTCCTTTATCATTGTAGTACATGTACAATGAATTGGCAAATTTATTTTATTAGAATAATTGATTTATGGTAGTATATTGAAGTTTTGTTATGAATACTGAAATTCTACTTGGGTGTAAAATATTGAGGTATTAAATAGCTGTACTACGAAGTAGTGAGAGGAGGATTAAGCTTATTACTTTGTGTGTATTGACTATACATCTAATGGGTTTTAAGTTATTCTTGGGATTACAGTATATCTGTGTCAGTTCAAAAATGCACAACTCTTTCCACACAGGAAGGAGGGGGAATTCTATGAATTCCAGATCAACTTCTACACATTTGGTAGCTGGGGTGAATAATTTGATGAAATTCTTTCTTGGTTGGAAATTACAATATTTTCTGGAGTAGGGGAAGTGAAATGGATTAGAACTGGGCACAAAGATGTTATTTAATTTGTTTGGGTTTAATTTGTTACAGCTATATAGAAAAGCCCAGATTAATCATTGTCATTTTTACTTTTTTGTGCATTTAACATTTTTTGAAAAAGTTATTTTAGTTGGAAACTTTTCAGATGAGAAATTAGGAACTTTATCATTTAATGTTGAATTAAAATCCTCTGCAGGTTAGCATTACCTGACAACAACAAGCAGACAAAAAGTCACTGAACAATTTTTTACACAAATACATACTGGATGGTATATTGAAACGTTTGCCATTATCAGCAGACTTCTGTATACGTGAGAAAATATTAATCATTGGAGTTTGGAATAATTTACCCTCAGGTTTGAACAACTGAGCTATTGAGGATCTTGCACAGATATCCTAGATTGTAGCACAGCAGCATTGTGTGTTTTGTTGGATAATGATGTGATGGTTAGTGATATGGATTCAAGGGGATTGACTCAAAGCTTCTGTAATGGGTCAAGATACTCAATTGTGTTTAATTTAGGAGTGGCTAAATACATTGACCTAGAAATTTGATCTTATAACGCTATTTCTTTCAGCATTGTTTTATAATTGATCCTTTTTTTCCTGGAGTGAAACATAATAACCATTTTCCCATTTTATTAGAGCGATTTGCATTTGCACAAGTCACCTTTCCTGTGTTGGATTCATATCTACTGATGTTAATCCTTGTGAAAAATTCCATTTTCCAGTCTCCCCTGATAAAGTCAATCATGCTATTCCAAAGCCTACTTTTGTTGGTCACTTGTGGACCAGTTTTTCTTAACACAGTGTGTTTCATAGCTGTGCGATTTGCAACTTCTACATTTTGCTCCACAGCATTCTGGAGGCTGACTGCTGCACCACTGCTGCTCCTGGATTGGATAGCTCTAATAATTGAGAAAAAGTTCACTGTCATACTTAACTTAATAGCCATAAGACTGTTCCAGGTGGCTACAGCTGTCCTATACCATGTATCACAGTTTCTTGCTTACTGCAACATTGCTGATATGCTTAATATTTCAGGAGAAATAACATGTTTTTCCTTCAGATCAAAATATGAGGGAGGGGAGTAGAAGGGATTGGGATTGCTGGTATTGCTGACTTCTCATGGTTCAGGCTGTTAAAGTGTAGTTTCATGTTAAGAACCCGAGTCCTATGTGAATTGTAATGGCCTCCACTCAACCAATGTCCAGGTTTTCATCAACCATCAGAGGTAATTCCTTGAGCTCTGTTCCAGGTGGCTTGACAGTTGTCATGGCTCCTTCATTTTAAGGTAGTCACATTGGTCTTTCATTTATCAGCAGGCACACTGTCCCACTGGATGTACTTTGGTGACAGTGCACTATTCCCTTCCAATTTCACTCCTGTGCTTCCTCTAGCCATTGCAGCTTAGTGCCACCATTAAAAAAAGCCACAGCAGCACAAGGAACTTAGCTGAGACAACATTTAACTTTAAAATAAGATTTAACTGCTTGCACTGTTCAAGAGATGCCCTTGAGTACTTGCCGGACAGTTTTCTACTTCATTGCAGTCTATAGCTTACTGCAAGACTCGGCAAACAGGCAACAATAGGGCTTTGGGGAAGAAGGTTGAGGATGGAGGATTCACCCCTAACAGTGATGGTCACAGAAATTGCAAGTGGAAGGCAGCACAGATGGGATATCCTATCTGGACATGCTGTCAGGAACCATCTAATGGGCTGCAGATTCTCAAATACAAAATATATTTGTTTGCAACTCACTCAAACATATCTACCATTACAATACCATTTTTACGTTCTTAGTAAGAGGCTTGGAAAATATCTCAAAGATTCTGCAGGAATTTTCCAGCAGTTGACCACTCTAGCACAGGTTTTGGAAAAGGTGTTATTGAAATTAGAGATTCTCATCATGTAATCAAGATGTTTGTTTTTTCCATTGTATAGCTTCTAGTAATGAACTTGACATCCCTGTTAGACAAGCGAAGTGATACCAAAGTATGACGAGAATTCATTGAACACATCATTTGCCTCAATGTGAATTCAATCTGCTCCCGCTGTGGTACTTTTTGTGATGGCTTCGTGCCATGTTAGGCTGCATTCATATTAGACCTCAAAGCATCTGATATTTATTTAATTCATTTCCAGGCAATGTTACTACACTTATGACAAGTAATTCCATTTATTAACCAGCCTTGCAGATCTAGTTCAAATGGTAGACTAATCTAGATCTAGGTCAGTTGGTTGAATCAATCTATCAACTGGATCAAATCCTCAGATGTCTCGGCACCAAATAAGATATGGTGTAATGGGCTCTTAATTCTCCGTTAGGTTAAATAGCATGCTGAGGCATGATGAGAAAATGGTAATCCATTAAATAGTACACTAATTATCTTCAATAACTGCATGAAATCATTTATGGTGAAGACTAGAACCCAAGACAATGCGATGTTGGCCTTTTCACCATGTTTTGAATGATTGAACCTAAGAGGTGCACACGTAGGTAGCTGTGTTTTTAGGCAGACACAGGAAGTAAGAGATGATTCTTTATATTTCTCAAGAATATGTTTGAAGGTGATGTCACACTGGGTCCACTGTAATGGAGGATCTATCGATCCTGATATCTGAATGATCTTTTTCTAATTGTATCCTGTTGGAAATGAAGTCACTATAGTGACTAATGGGTCATTGATTATGCTATTTAGATCTCTTCAATCTTTTTTGTAACAATGAAAAAGATTTGCAGATGAGATGTAAGTCATCCTAAGGTGAATTTTCTCTCTGAATGTTATGCCAAGTCTGACTTCAAGCAATTTTTGTTTAGTAATGATGCATGAATCCATCAAGGTATAATTGTCCCAATTAAGAGACCATTCTGAGTGGAAACTTATGATCATTAGAGACAGAGTCCAAGTGTCATGAATAGTGTGTAAATGCTGATTTTTTTTTCCCATTCTGGAGGAAACAGAAGACATTGTGTGCAGATCTGCTGTGATTCGGATCACACCACTGTTGCTATGACCGCTAAACCTTTACTGACCCTGGGGGCCCCTTCTGCAAAGCAGCTATGTATTATGAGGGTTGTACTGTGATCCTGCAAAATATCCTCCTGCTCCTGTAGAGGAGCTACTGCTTGCTCATAAATGATGGCAGGAAGACTTTAAGTAGCATGGGCTACACCCTCACAGAACCAGAAACTTGCTTCATCAGTCAATGTTGTGCCAGAGCATTTCTGGTTGCTGACAGAAGAATGTATATAATTGGCAATGATGCTTTTTGGTTTTGAGACCCTGCCCCACCCCTTGTAGGTCACATCACTTCAAGTGCTCATCTAGGCATCTTTTAAATGTGATCAATGTTTCTTCCACTTTTCACCCAGGAGTGAGCTCCTGCCCCTACTATTCCTGGGTGAATTGTTTTTTTTAGTAAATTCCCCTTTTGAACCTTTTACCTTAAATCCATGCTCCCAGATAACACACTTTCTGCCAAGATCAATTGGTCCCTTCTGTTCACTCTGTTGAGGTTTCTCATAAGTTTGTAAACCACAAGTAAATCTCCCTTCATTTTACTGTTTCCCAAAGAAGTTGTCCCTAGTCTTTTTGGTATCTCCTTGTAACTGTAAATCTTGAGCCCCTGCAAATCCTTGCAAAGCACTTGTACAAGCTCTAGTGCCATTGCATGTTTTCGACAGGGTAGTAAACAGAATTGTATACAGTATTGTGACTGTGGCCTAAGCAGTAACGGACAGAGTTCTAAAATGACCTCTCTGCAAGTACCGTATATCTTAACGATCTTATTTACCTATTCCACTATCTTCAGGGATCTGGGCACATGCACTCCACAATCCCTCTGTACCCCTCTGCTAGTATTTACATTATTTATTATGTGTTTCTGTGCATTGTTTGCCCTCCCAGATGCATTATTTCACTGTTCATTTTGAACTTCATGTGCCTAATTTGTGCCAACCAAATTAATACATTGATATCTTCCCAAAACTCCGATTCCTCTGTTATCTTGAACTTTTGGTATTAGTCATATCTTTCCTCATTTTGCCTTATCCAACTATGTCCATTCCTCATGATTTGGTCTGAACCCTCGCTGTCACCCCTTTATTGCTGCACACTTCTGACAGCTACTTGCTTTCATGTGGCTGTTCTTAAACTGTTCTTGCAAATTATATCACAGCCTTGTTAAATTAGCTTCATCCCTGTTGAGAACTTTTTACTTCAGTCCTATCTTAGTCCTTTTCTGGGACAGTGCCTTCAAAATGCATTTTAAAAAAAGAAGCCTTAAACATTGTCACCCTTTCCACTTGCACAGTGTCTTATACCAGCCCCTTTTTTGCTGGTCTTGCTACATATTGATAACAACACTTCACTTCAATCCATTTAAATAAATTCATTGGCTTCCATAACTGTTGCTCTACTACTGCCCTTGTTAACATAAAGGTAGATGAAATCCACCAGCCTTGGTAGTTTTGTGCTTTTGGGAAAGTACCTGCATATTCAGTCTTCTACCTCCCTTTGACAATTTGGGATCAATAGGACACTTAGGCCTATGCAATGGCCCCCTTTTTAATTCCTTGGTGCAATCCATATGGCATTTTGATTTTTCAAGTATGTCACCCCTCCTCAAGGTTGTCTTCTTAACTAATATACTGTAGCTGTATGCTCTCTCATACACAGCTCTCTCAAAGGAATGCAAACCAGAGAGATTGCAGGTTTGCTCTGCTGAGCTGGGAAGTCAAGCCTGTCTATCTAATAACCCACGAGAAGGATGGTCCTCTCTTCCAGACTGGTCAGTCTAGTAGTTTGAGTGGGGCATATCCTCCTCCAACAGGTGCCAGCTCCATGCCACCTTGGCTTGCAAGGTCAATGCCAAATTAATGACATTGAACCATGATGTGGTTGGCTTGATTAATGTGTGCCCACTGAGTGCTGTCAGGGAATATAGGGAGGTAATGAGAATGACAGTAATTTTGAGGCTGCCAGTGAGTGTGAAGGGTAGGAGAGTAAAGCAGCGGATCTTGCCGTCTATTCTGGTTGTGGGGAAAGAGAGCTGATGATTGAGTGGTCAGGGCTGAAATTAAGAACACTTTCCACTTGTAAGTGTTGAGTATAGTCATACTTTCACACCAATGAATTCACAACACTTCTGTCTAAACTACCTTGTACTGCTTTGGGTGTCACTTCTGGAGATGAGTTCCCTTCTGGGGTGGCCTCTTTGACCCCTAGTACAAAGGACTCTTGCATGGATCTCTTCCATTATACTCTCCTGGCCATGAGTACATCTGATATTAAGGAAATCAAGGGATACAGCGTAGGTGCAAGTGATATTGCAAAAAAAAGTATCAGCCATGATCTTGTGCCTGCTCCACCATTCAATATGGGGCTGACTGGCCTATTCTTGCTTTATTTCTTCCTCATCTGCCTCTCTTTTTCTTTTTTCTAGTCTTTTTTCTCTCTTTCTCCCTTTTTTCTTTTTTTTTCCTCCCTCTCGCTTTCAGCATGTACAACTGTTAGTTCACATCCTTTTTGAGGCCTGGGGTCATAACAGTGGCTTAATGCAAATAGGTGTGTGAACATGCATTGAACTTTTTTTATGGATTTCAGCTTTTGCTACAGCAGACAACATTTTTTAAACAGAAAGTTGTCTGCACTGTTGCATGCTGATTGCAATGGAAAATCATGATCTTGTAACTTTTGAAACCAGTGCAAGCACAACACATGATATTGTTTTAATACTCTGATTTTGGAACAAATGAATTGCTTGGTTGCTGTGTTGTATAAGTTGAATGTGTGTGTCAATTGGATATAGTAATACGACCCACCACGACTATGTCTGTGCTATATTGATGGGGTCGCAGGTGGTGATGGAGAAAATGGAACATTGCAATGCAAATTAATTGCTGTCTTTTGTCAAATATGTTACAGCTGTTTACAGTATTTGCTTCACAATGATGCCAATCCAACAATTCGAGACAAGCAGGGTTATAATGCCGTACATTATGCTGCTGCATATGGGCATAAGCAATGCCTGGAGCTGGTAAGCAATTTTATATTTATTTGATGCAGCCTTTACATTAATAGAAAAATAGCAAAATAAATGCAAGAACACAAAACTAAATTACAGTATTCTTAACAATCTATTATGATGCCACAAAGTTTGCCATTTCTATAAATTACGCACTTGATATTGTGTGATTTCCTTGATTCAGGTTTTCTGATGTATTGTACTGTTTCTTTAAAGCAACTTAATTATCCTTCAAATAGCTTCAAGGCTAACTAATTATCACATAACTTCAAGTGTAACAATGGTAATTCAGATTTAAACTTTTGGATTACAAAGAACGAGGCAAAATGGTCTAAAACTGACATAGTAGAACTTTCACAATCTCCTGTTGATGAGGAGGCTGTGGTATTCTACCATTTGAGGCCGCCTTTTCAATCTGTCTATTGCACGAGTGTGTTAGGGAAAATAAAAGGGGCTGGATAGAAGGGGAGGATCTGGAAGGAGATCGGGGTTTGAGTGAGAAAAAGCAGGGGAATTTGATATGGCAGATGTTTTGGGATGAGGGGATATTTGGTCAAACCTGGGTGGGAAGTTGGAGGGTCTTATTGGTAAGGAGGGGGTCGATGATGCAGGATTGATGATGGTTGGGGAAGGTAACTAATAATGTTAAGTTAAAGAAGGCACTTGGCCAGAAAAAGGCAGCAACTGCCAACGCAGAGTAGAGTCCTTTAACCTTTGTTGAAGCAAGTCTTAGCCCTTTTCAGGTACTTGCAGGTTTTGTTCACACAAGTGACATCAAAGGAGGTTTGCACCATTAGATTCCACCAGGCTTTCCAAGTCACCTGCTTTTAACTCCAGTCTTATGCTCTAACCTGAAAATGGCCATCCCAGGTCCAAAAGTTGATAGACGCACAATGACTAAAACCAGAAATGTCAAACGCTCTTCCGTGCATAATGGAACTTGTGTCAGCATTTGGCAATTGATGCTAGGTCATTTAATAATTCTAAGTGGGGATTGATAGATATCTGTTAATCAAAAATACTGAATGATATCGAGGGAACCCAGTGTATATGAATTAAGTCACCATTGGCTTTGTTGAATGCCAGAATAGGCTTGTGAGATTAAATGGTCTATTCCTCTGTATTCCCAAGTATTCTATTAGATTCACCCTAATTTTTGAAAACTCTGTTAATTAAGCTCTTCATCTGAACAGAATACTACCCTAGGTGTTTAATCTTTCTTCATGTATGCAATAGTACAATTCTGGTAAATCAACACATCATTACTTTCAAGGTGAATATTTCTTTGCTAGTATGGTGGTCCTAGAATTGAAGGTTGTACCCCAGATGAGGTCCTGCTCATGGCTTTGTATAGTTTTAGCATGGCTTCTAATCTTTTGTGTTCTAGTTGTCTTAATATGAAGTCCAGCATTCCATCACGGATTTTTGTTTTAGACCTCTCCATAACATTTTAATGATTCACATGCACAGATGCTTAAATCTTTTTCACCCTTACTGTGTCATGTTTTGCACCATTTATGAACTAAATTATATTCGAATCAGATGATCACAACCTTGCCAGTATTTGCCTTTTAAGTTTTGTCTATTCACTTAATCCATTAACATGTGTGAATTTTTCTGATTTAAAAGCCTCTTGTACTACCAAACTGCCTGATTCCACTACTAACCTTGGTAACCCACTCCAGGCACCTACCACTCTCTGTGTTTAAAAAAAAACTTGCCCCTCACGTTGCCTTTAAATATCCCCCCTCTAATCTTAAAAGAATTGGAATTGGTTTACTGTTGTCACTTGTACTGAGGTACTGTGAAAAATTGTCCTTGACCCTCGTGGTACGTGCTTTCAGGCTTTTGTATTTTCTGCCCAATGGGAGAGGGGAGGAGAAAGAATGACCAGGGTGGGTGGGGTATTTGATTATGCTGGCTGCTTTACTGAGGCAGCGAGAAGTATAGACAGAGTCCATGGAGGGGAGGCTGGTTTCCATGATGTGCTGAGCTGTGTCCACAACACTCTGCAGTTTCTTGCGGTCCTGAGCAGAGCAGTTGCCGTACCAAGCCTTGATGCATCCAGATAGGAGACTTCCTAAGGTGCTTCAATAAAAATTGGTGAGTGTTAAAGGAGATGTGCCAAATTTCTTTCGCCTCCTGAGGAAGTAGAGGTACTGGTGAGCTTTCTTGGCCATGGCGTCTATGTGGTTGGAGCAGGACAGGCTATTGGTGATGTTCACTCCTAGGAACTTGAAGCTCTCAACCCTCTCGACATCAGCACTGTTGATATAGACAGGAGTGGGTGCACTACCCCCCCCTTCCTGAAGTCAATGACCAGCTCTTTTGTTTTGCTGACATTGAGGAAAAAGTTGTTGTCATGACGCCATGTCACTAGGCTCTCTGTTTCCTTCCTGTAATCTGACTCATTGTTATTTGAGTTACGGCCTACTATGGTGGTATCTGCAAACTTGTAGATGGAGTTAGAGCAGAATCTGGCCACGCAGTCATGAGTGGATAGGGAGTAGAGTAGGGACTGAGAACGCAGCCTTGTGGGGCACCAGTGCTGAGAATAATCATGCCGTGGGTTTGCTGCCTATCCTTACTAATTGCGGTTTGTTGGTCAGGAAGTCAAGGATCCACTTGCAAAGGGAGGTGTTGAGTCCCAGATCTCAGAGTTTGCTTGGAATTGTAGTCTTGAAGGTGGAGCTGTAGTCAATAAACAATAGCCTAACATGGGTGCCTTTACTGTCCAGATGCTCCAGAGATGAGTGTAGGGCCAGGGAGATGGTGTCCACTGTAGACCTATTTCGGTGGTTGACAAATTGCAGTGGGTCGAGGTTTCCTGGGTGGCTGGAGTTAATGCGTGCCATGACCAGCCTGGTAGTCTGACTTACCAAAGTGAGGGTGGGGAGTTAGTTTGGTAGGCATCTTTTGTCGAATAGCAATGGTCAAGGGTGTTTGGGCCCCTAGTGCGACAGGAGACATGCTGGTAGTATTTTGGTAACACACTCTTGAGGTTGGCCTGGTTGAAGTCACTGGCAATGATGAAGAGGGCCTTAGCATAACCCGTTTAAAGGCTGTTGACCACAGAGTATAGTTCATTGAGTGCAGGCTTCACATCCGTCTGGGGTGGGATGTAGACTGCTGTCAGGACAGCTGAAGTGAACTCCCATGGCAGTAGTATGGGCGACACTTCACCGTTAGATATTCCAAGTCCTCCGGTGTTTGACATTTCTACCCTTCTGCTTGGGTTTTGGGAATACCTCATCTTGATCTGTAATATGGAGCTTTGTGCAGTTGAAATTAAGTAGGAAATAATCACAGTAATTCCATGCAATTAAAATATAAAGTTCTTTGACATCATGTGATTGAGAAACACTGATATCTAAATATGAATGGAATGCACATAAATGCCATTCTAATGGAATGCTTCCATTGCTGACAGCTAAAAGAACAGAAGTTAATAGCAGGAATATATTAGCAACTAATACATAGTTATAAATAACTCAGAAAAAATAACGTGAATGCCATGTTCTTGTGTGTATATTCTCCTGTTCCATGGAAATCACTGAAAATTTGCATCTTATTAAAATGCATCTTGTATATTGAATTATTTTAGAAAATTGCACTAAATCAAATTTGCTGTACTTGCATTATTAGCATGAAAATCTTGGAACTTTAAGCAAAAGAGATGTCCAACCAAAATTAGACATTGCAACCTTTTACAAAATTTATTTTTCTGACCCTGGTTTAAAAATTGGGGTCATGGAAAGAAGTTCAACCCTGACTCTAAAACTGCCTATTCTATTATAAATTTTGTATTTCTATTATATCTTGTAAATATTATGCACATTTTCCCTTGGTTGAAGTAAAATGCCTTTAGTATATAAATTTCAATTATATTTAACTTGTATATTTGCCAGAAAAGTTTTTTGATTTGTGGGAAAATATTGAATCTGAATATTGCCCTCAAGTATCCACTGCTTCACATAACTTTTGCTTATAGTTCATTGATTTTATACTAGTTCTGTCCAACATGTTGAATTTCTGCAGTCTTTTTCACTGGTCTGAAAATCACCGTTAAAACAATCAAATCGGACCCTGCCCATAAAGCTCAGTGTGCCCAGATTGAATTAATAAAGTTAGCAGTTTCTTCTCTTTGCATCTGTTAGTTGCACTTAAAGGGCCTTATCAAATTTAATTGCTTTGATTTTCTTGTGCAAAGGCAGAATCAAATTTATTATCACTGACGTATGACATGAAATTCGTTGTTTTGCAGCAGCTGTACAGTGCAGGACATAAAAAAATCTATAAATTACAGAAGAAAATAGTGCAAAAAAAAGCAATAATGAAGTAGTGTTCATGAATTGTTCAGAAATCTGATGTGCGGAGGGGAGAAGCTATTCCTGAATCGTTGAGTTTGGGTCTTCAGGCTCCTGTACCTCCTCTCTGATGGTAGTAAAGAGAAGGGGGTGTGTCCTGGGTGGTGAGGGTCCTTGATAGATGTCGCTTGTCTCCGTGATGGAGCTGGCTGAGTCTATAACCCTCTGCAGCCTCTTGCGATCCTGTACATTGGAGGGTCCATACCAGGGATGAATAGGGATGCTTTAAAAAGATTTTAAATATTAAGTCTGATCAGTGCCTGCCATTAAAAGTCATAAATGGGTTGGTGGAGATTTTCATTTTCACTGATTTGAAATCAAGTTACTCTTAGGGAAAGGACTGAATGTGGTTATTAAAAAATGTTTATTTTTTTGTGATTAACATGTTTCCAGCAGTATCAAAAGACTCCACTAAGCAAAGAGTAGTTTTCTTTTCAAGAAGAAACTATTATATTCTATTATGCAGCCTGACTGTGTTAGTTAATGAAAGATCTTATTTCAATTTGGGATGCCGATGTGTTTGAGAGAAAACTTAAACCACAACTTCACTTCAACAATCCAATGAAAATTGCATCCCAGAACTAAAGGAGAAACCTTACTACGTTATATTGTACTTCTGTTAAAAGGCTTTGGATGGATTGTTGCAGATGAACTAAACAAAACATAAAATCATGGAGATGGACTATTCGGGAGTGAAAACTTTTTTTCCACAAGATCATGGAAACCAAAATGATTTTGGTTAGGGGGTGTCAATTGAATTCCTTAAAAATCTGATTGACAAATAGCTTGTTAGCCTTTTGGAAAAGGTTTGCTTTTGGATAGGGCTGTAGTGAGATCACATCTGGAGTGCTTTGTCTGGTTTTTGTCTCCTTACTTGATTGCGATGAATGTTTGCTGGATTGATTCCTGGGGTGTGACAGCTTAGATTCTTTGTGGTTTTGAAAAATGAAAGGTGATCTTAATAAATCTTGGCAGAATCTTCATGGTTGATGACATGAGGCTTTTTCACTTGATTGAGATATTTAGAACCAATTTTCACGGATTCTGGATGAGCAGTTTGGTATTTAGGACTGAGATAGAAGGGCTTGAGACTTTTTCTGGTAGAGGAATGGCTGCATTTACCTACCTGCCTCTTAGATGAATTTCTCCTGTCACCAGGTTCTCTGTTTTAGTAAATGATTAGTGGTAAGAGAACACACCATCTCACTTTCTCTCCTTGTGCCTTGTGCATAACTGTGACCAAAAGATTTCGGTGACACTGATCAGTCATTGGAGATGGGCATTGATCTGTTAGAATCACATTGTGGTTTCATCTCTCATCATACATTGTGACATTTATTTAGGCATTCTCTTTAAACTCAGGACAAGTGAGTTTTAATGGCAAATGCACAAGGATGGAACATATGACCTTAAAAGCAAAAAAAAGTTTTCTCTGCCTCCACATGACCTTAAAAGGCAGACCAAATTACATCTGTACATCTCAATACTTATCTCCAGCCTCTCATCTGCAAAATTGGTTAAGAAGTTGTAACTATTCGTATAAATGCCAGGAGGTGGAAAAGGAAAAATAAAATTGAGAAATACCAAAACGAAGAACTAAAAAATGAGAGAGAATGGTCAAGAGGAAGGTGTATCCAATAAAAGAAGATGCAAGAAGGCCACAATACACAATAAGGAAATGGGAGACTTGTCAAGTTTTTTGAAAGCATTTTAGAAATCCAAAGAACTTTTAAATATGTCGTAAATTAGATTTAATCTAATTAGAAAAATGTTAATACAGTAAGTCATAAGACTCGAGATAGCCTAATTTGTACAAAGTAACAGTTCCACCTCAGGCCAAAAAAGAAATATGCAAGGAAATTACCTGATTTTCCAAAGTTCTGGATTCTGTGATTATGCATATAAATTGAGGGAAAAAAATAAGTATCCTTCCATTATTTCAAGGAAATGCTTTCAGAAGGATCAGTGTGTTCAGGACTTTTTTTTTGTTGTGTTAAGGGATAAATATTGGCTAGTAAACCAAAGGTGACCCCATTGCTTATGTTCAAAGTACAACCATGGAATCTTTTGTATACTGCATGCCCAAGATGATAATGGTTTAACATAACATCTGAAAGTCAGTACATTTCACTCTTGGTACTGCACTGGCTTTTGTTTTCTAGAGTTGGACTTGAACCCAAACATTTTTGACTTGGGCAAGAGTGCTACCTGCTGAGCCAAGTTTGGATTAAATGTGTGGGTGAAACTGGCAGATGAATTGCCATCAAAAGAAGTATGATATTTTTGACTTTGGATCTGAGAAAAGGAAATGATGATGTGTTCCTATGATTGGGCAAAAGCTGTTAAATAAACCACAAAGCTGGGTAGAGCCACAAAAAACAATCATAAAATTCTAATGAAAAAGTTCGCTCTTATTAAAATTTAATCTATAGCCAGAAAAACACTAAACTGATCTAGCAGTGATAGTACTGCGGGGATAGATTCCTCCGGATTAGAAATATAAAGTAACAGGTCATCTGCGTAAAGAGATCTTATGAATCTTCTGTCCGCAAGTAATGCCACATATATTTGAAGAGTCCCGGAGTGCAATAACCAAGGGTTCCAAAGCAATATCAAATAATAAAGGGCTTTAAGGGCAACCTTGTCTAGTACCTCGAAAAAGCCTAAACAAAGGAGATCTTTGATTATTAGTAAGTATTTGAAGCCATAGGTGTATAATAAAGCAGTTTAATCGCAGATATAAATTCAGGGCTAAAATTAAATTTTTGAAGTGTAGTGAATAGATATTCCCATTCGACTCTGTCAAACGCTTTTTCAGCATCTAGTGAGACAACACATTCTGAAATTTGGGATGAGGGATATATACCCCCTCATCCCAAATTTCAGAATGTGTTGAATGAATAAATATTCAGAATGAATAAAATATTCATTAATCTCCTAATATTAAAGTGTTATTTACAGGCAATTACCTTTTAGATTGGTAACTGACTAGTTTATGTACTTGGGTGTTAAAATTACCAAGAAACATAAGGACTTATTTAAAGCTAATCTATTGCCTTTAATTGACCATGTTAAACAATTATTTACTAAATGGTCCCCATTGTCTTTATCATTGGTAGGCCGAATTAATGCGGTTAAGATGAATATTTTACCAAAATTTTTATATTTATTTCAAGCGATTCCAACTTTCGTCCCGAAATCTTTTTTTGACACTATTAATTCTAAAATTCCTTCATATATTTGGCAGAATAAAAAACCCTAGGTTAAGTAAGAAATATTTGTAAAAACTAAAAAAGGATGGTGGTATGGCCCTGCCTAACTTTAGATTATATTATTGGGCAATTAATATCAGATATTTAATTTTTTGGATACAAGATTCAGACGTAATTCATTGTCCCAAATGGGTACACCTTGAGCACCAATCAGTACTTGGATTTTCATTAGTTTCGATTTTAGGAGCATAGAACCATAGAACAATACAAAACAATACAGGCCCTTCAGCCCACCATGTTGTGCCGCCTTTCAAACCATACCTAGGACGAACTAACCCCTTCCTCCCACATGTCCCTCTATCTTAAACTCCTCCATATGCTTATCTAACAATCTCTTGAACTTGTCCAATATATCAGCCTCCACCACCACCCCAGGCAGCGCATTCCATGCACCAACCACTCCCTGGGTGAAAAACCTCCCTCTGACATCTCCCTTGAACTTCCCGCCCATTACCTTAAAGCCATGTCCTCTTGTTTTGAGCATTGGTGCCCTGGGAAAGAGGCTCTGGCTGTCCACTCTATCTATTCCTCTCAATATCTTGTATACCTCTATCATGTCTCCCCTCATCCTCCTTCTCTCCAATGAGAACAGCCCTAGCTCCTTTAGTCTCTCCTCATAATCCATACTCTCTAATCCAGGCAGCATCCTGGTAAATCTCCCCTGCACCCTTTACAACGCCTCCACATCCTTCCTATAATGAGGTGACCAGAACTGGACACAGTACTCTAAGTGTGGTCGAACCAGAGTTTTGTAAAGCTGCATCATCACTTCGCAGCTCTTAAACTCGATCCCACGACTTATGAAATCTAACATCCCATAAACTTTCTTAACTATCCTATCTACCTGTGGGGCGACTTTCAGTGATCTGTGGATATGAACCCCCAGATCCCTCTGCTCCTCTACACTGCCCAGAATCCTGCCATTTACCTTGTACTCCACCTTGGAGTTTGTCCTTCCAAAGTGTACTACCTCACACTTCTCTGGATTGAACTCCATCTGCCACTTGACCGCCCAGCTCTGCATCCTATCAATATCCCTCTGCAAACTTCGACAGCCCTCCACACTATCCACAACATCACTGATCTTTGTGTCATCTGCAAACTGGCTAACCGAGCCTTCCACCCCCTCATCCAAGTCGTTAATAAATATCACAAAAAGTAGAGGTCCCAGAACTGATCCCTGCAGGACACCACTGGTCACAGCCCTCCAATCTGAATGCACTCCCTCCACCACAACCCTCTGCTTTCTACAGGCAAGCCAATTCTGAATCCACACAGCTAAGCCTCCCTGGATCCCTTGGCTTCTGACCTTCTGAAGAAGCCTACCATGTGGAACCTTGTCAAACGCCTTACTAAAATCCATGTAGACCACATCCACTGCACTACCCTCATCAATCTTCCTGGTCACCTTCTCAAAGAACCCGATCAGGCTTGTGAGGCAGGATCTTCCCTTCACAAAGCCATGCTGGCTGTCCCTAATCAGTCCATGTTTCTCCAAATGCTCATAGATCCTATCTCTCAGAATCCTTTCAAAAGGCTTACCCACCACAGATGTAAGGCTCACTGGTCTGTAATTCCTTGGACTATTCCTACTACCTTTTTTGAATAAGAGGACAACATTCACCACCCTCCAATCCTCTGGTGCCATCCCTGTGGGCAACAAGGACTCAAAGATCCTAACCAACGGTTCAGCAATCTCCTCCCTCACCTCACGAAGCAGCCTGGGGAATATTCCGTCAGGCCCCGGGGACTTGTCTGTCCTAATATTTTCTAACAACTCCAACACATCCTCTCTCTTAATATCTACGTACTCTAGAATGTTACCCTCACCAACACTGTCCTCAGCGTCATCAAGACCCCTCTCCTTGGTGAATACTGAAGAGAAGTATTCATTGAGAACCTCACCCACTTCCACAGCTTCCAGGCACATCCTCCCACCTTTGTATCTAATCGGACCTACTTTTACCCTAGCCATCCTTCTGCTCTTTACGTATGAGAAAAAAGCATGATTAACCCAATTGTTAAACATACAATACGAATATGGTTTCAATTTCGTAAATTTTTTGGATTGAATAAATTTAACTTGTCAAGTCCCATTCAATCTAATTTTTTCTTTCATCCATCCAGAGTTGACTCAGCTTTTTCTATATGGAAAAGGAAGGGAATAGTATGTTTTTGTGATTTATTCATTGATAACTGTTTTTCATCTTTTAAACAACTGTCAAACAAATACAATTTGTCTAGATCACACTTTTTTTTTGATATTTGCAGATTAGAAATTTTTTAGAAGCTACTATACCCTCTTCTGACACCTTACAAAACTGAAATTACGGAAAAAATTTTAGGTCTTAATCCTTATCAGGAGGGCTTGATAGCGATAATCTATGATTTAATTATGAAAATACGTCCAGAATCACTGGATGAAATTAAGAATGAATGGGAAAGTGAACTCCAGACATCTCTACCTACAGAGACTTGGAAGAAAATTCTTCATTTAGTTAATACATCTTCAATGTGTGCCAGACACTCCTTGATACAGTTTGAGGTAGTTCACAGGACCCATATGTCAAAAGATAAGCTAGCCCGTTTTTATCACCATATAAATCCTAATATGTGACAGGTGTAAATCGAATGTGGCTTCTTTGATACGTGTTTTGGTCCTGTCCTCTTTTGGAAAAATATTGGAAAGACATTTTTAACATTATCTCAAATGTATTGAAGATTGATTTACGACCTCACCCCATCACTGCAATTTTTGGATTACCAAGGATAGAGTCTGGCCATTTATCTGCTTCCGCTAACCATATGATTGCCTTTGTTACATTAATGGCCAAATGATCCATTTTGCTTAAATGGAAGGATCCAATACCCCCTACTACTGTTGAATGGTTCTCTCAAACTATATCATGTTTAAATTTGGAAAAAATTAGGAGTGGTACTGTTGATCCTTCGCTTAAATTTGAAGATATTTGGAGTCCATTTATTCAATATTTTCACATGATATAGATCCCCTTTCAATAACTTTTCAATTTAGAGGAACGGAGTTGATGACATAATATTGCTCTGTTTCTACTGAGAAATTTCAGTCCAGTCTTTTTCTGGAAATTTTTCTGTTTGGTTTGATATATTGTTTATAATTTTTCTTTTTTTCTTTTTTTTCTATTTTATATAAAATAAATCTTCTTTCCTTTCTTTTATATTATATTCATTTACTAAGAGATCGTGGGATCTACAGGTTTTTATATTTTGTTGTTCTTTATGATTATCTATGCCATGATTGTTCTCCTGATCTCTTTGTATTACATGTACAAACATTGATGTTATATATTAATCTGTATTAATTTGAAAACTAATAAAAAGATTGAAGAAGAAAAAAAAACTCTAATGAAATGTTAAATGTTAGTTTACATTTCTTGGTATTAAAATTTGCAAGTGATGTTTAAGTTGCACAGAACTTTGGTTATACGTGATGTACTTTCCTTTACATCAGTTTTGGGCATCTAAACTCCGGAATAATACGTTGACTTTGGTGAAGGAAACAGTGCAGATTCACCAAAATTATGCCAAAGTCTAAAGACATTTTACAAAACCATGTATTTTCTTGATTTTAGAAAGTTAGTTATGATTTGATTTGAGCTGTTTAAATTTGGCTAAATCCAGTGGAGGAATGTGAACATTTCCTGACAGATCCAATAGATTCTTTTGGTTCAAGATGGCAGTATGTGATTAGAATTGAGGTCCAGATTGGTTCTGATTTAATTTTTAAAAAAAAAGCAAATACACATGGTGCTGATTGGAAGATTTGAATTTTTTCTGCAGTGAATGCAATGAAAGTAAATACAGTTTACATTAACGCCAATGGTAAAGTCAGCTTCGAAGTATATATATTTAAAACGTGTTTGGACATGCATTTTTCTTGATTTAAATGTGCAACATAAAATCAGTTACTAGCAGGGATTTATCTTTACTGTTCAAACTGGAGGAAAAATCCATTTCCATGTTATCATTTTTATTTTTTTTTAAGTATGTTGCTATTACTTTAATGTTCACTTTTTTAAATTAGATTGCCAGCAAAACATCCTTGGAGTTTGTAAGTAATTATAAAGTGCCTGCATGTTTGCTTTTTTTTAATGGAATGAGTTTCAGTTTTTCATGAAAATACTTTAAATGTAGCTTTCATTTAGTTATTCTGTGCATTGCATGCCATGATTTTTTTTTGCTGCACTGAGCAATAAGACTTAATTTGAACAAACATTACCTAAGTATGAGTCCTTTTTGTCTGGATTTCGTTGGATAACAGTGCAGATACAATATTCACCTCAGTTACAATAACTAACGGTTATTGTTCTACAAGGTAGTGCTTCTGCTGTGACTAATTCTGTCACCAAGATGTTGTGCATAGAGTTATTGTAAATAATGGCAAGAAAGATAAACAAGGACTCGAAAGCATGAACTTAACAGTGCATCAGTTCCAGGAAAGAGACATAGAGAAAAAGTGTGTTGGAGATGGCCAACTCATGTTCTCTAAGTGTAGCAGTGTGCATAGAATGAGGCTGTACTGCGTTGTGTTCCAGATGAGCAAATAGCATTTAAAGTTTGAACATGCTTCTCTAAATTATAACCTCGAGGCACTACAAATAAGTGTTTGAAATTTAAATGCTCTATTTAAAAAAAAGTCATGTCTAAATGTACAGCTGTTTTTAATGTTTAATTTCCAATGAGCTTATTCCAGGTATTTTAATTTTAGCCATTGTTGCATTTACGATGTGTGCCTATGTTTCCATTGATTTTTATCATATACTTGTAGCAGTTTAATATGTTTTTTTTATTAACAAAATATTGGAAGCCTCTTAATAAAATGTCTTTTTTTTTGTTAGAGCAATTTATTTTTTCATTTGTTTTAATAGCGATAAATATCTACAGTTTGAGTATCCTAATGTTTGGTTAAAGCATGCAATTAAATGTGCCCTCTTGTGTAATATGATGGTAATAAAGTAATGTACATTTTGAGTGATTTCACAAGGCTGTATTCACAGCTTGTTTGTTTTGGATTGCTTATTTAGAACTCAACTTTCACATCTCTATTATTTTGCATGCAGATATGAATGGGTTTAAATTTAATTTGACATATTTTCTCTTTATAACTAATTACATGTTAGTAATATGAGCCAACAGCAAAGATGTACAAAATGGGTTCTGAAGTTTATAAAGGATAGTAATTCTTAAAAACTAATTTGAATAAATTTCAGCCCAGTAACCTGCAGAGTTGTATTTTGTTCTATACAACATTTATTATATTTCACAAAGTAAAGATACTTGAGTGTTTAAGTGTTACTTCTGTAGTGGTATTTATTCTACAAAAGAACAATTTGTCTTTTTTTTTAGCTGATGGAAGCCACTGGGCACAATTTTGATGATTCTGATTCAACAGCTCCAAAGAGTCCTTTACATTTGGCTGTAAGTTAATTATTTTGATTCTGATAAACAGTGTAATAATAAAAAGTATAATTTTACATTCTTTCCTAATTTTTTCTTTATTGCTCTGATTTATCTTCTTTTCTAGGCATATAATGGTCATCACCAGGCACTTGAAGTGCTTATTCATTCCGTTGAGGATCTTGATGTGAAAGACATGAATGGACGTACAGCTTTAGATTTATCATCCTTTAGAGGTCACAGTGAATGTGTTGAAGCCCTCATTAACCAGGGTGCTTCCATCCTAGTAAAAGATGGTGTGGCTAAAAGAACCCCACTTCATGCAGCAGGTACCTATATATTTAACTCTCAACTCATGGCATTGGCACAACATAGACGATTGCTTATTTTGTGGAAATTCACATTTCCCTTTTTGTGATGTGTGTATTTGGTGAATTTTGACAGATCCTGAAGAATTTCAGAAACAGTAAGAAGCTTTTTTGAATCTCTTTCCTGGATAATAAACATTAAGTCTACTACTAGTTGAATAATGCAAAATCAACAGTGTTTTCTTGTTCCACACTTGGCTCCCTGTTGGCATTTGCAACCTACATAAATATTACTATTTCTTAAACATCATTCTTTTGAATCTAGGTGCCAACTGAAGAGCAGTTGGATACAGTGACATCAGAGCTGACTTTTATATTTATCATAAGATTTGCACTTTACCCATTCATTTTATTGGATTTGAATCATAGTGTTCCAGAAGTGAAACAGCTGTCTAATCAACGATTATGATGCAATCCAGTTATGATTAATGTTATTTATCTACTTGTCCCAATTTTGCCAAAAGGAATGCAACTGATATTTTTCTAACATCTTTTGTCATTGACAGTTTTTGATAGGCTAGAAGGCAAGAACAGCTTGGTGATTTATCCAATTTCATTTTCTGCTGCTGCTTCACCACCTTTCTTATTCTCTCTGAATCAAATCGTGCAACTTCGATCAGTGTTTTCTCAATGTGTTGAATCTTTGATATGACTTTAATTCCTGTTGCTGCTTTGGGATTAGTGCTTCATATTTTCAGTTGCAACAGTATCTGATAATTTAGCTGAAAAGATTACAAATAAGTGGTGGTTGGGAAAAGGAGAGGAGGAGATATTTGTGGACACTGTTCATTAGATGTCTTGGAGGTTTTTAATCCCCATTTTTTTTTAACTCTTCTAGAGCACTTTGATTATATTACTGTATAGGTTATGTCAAAGATCTAGTCTTGAACCCAATCATCAAACTTTGTGGATTTAAGAAGGGTGAGCTGGAACTGAACACCTGATAAATTAACAAATTTTACATAGTAATAAAAAATGTCTGTCTTAGCACTTATTAGATACTTCAATACAGTGATTGCATTGTGTGGCACTTTTTTGTTGGGCATTCCCTCAGAGAAACATCCATTATTTATGAATTCTTGATTTCTATGTTATTACTTCAGTTATTTTTCTTAAATTGGAGTTATAGACTTAATCAGCCACACATTATTTTTGATTACTGAAGTATCAGCAAAACTGCATTTATTTAGATAATAGTATTATTAATATACGTATACCATGTATGGATCATAACTGAGATAATCATTGTATCTCCTAAACTTAATTTTATTTTAAATTGAACATTGCTCCAGCTTTGCAATGAGGTTTGTGGCTGCCATTAAAAGTTAAACTGGAAAAGTAATAGCAAATTATTTCTCATGCTTGATGCTGTAAAATTCAATGACCAAATAATCACGTTATTTGCTAAACTAAGGGAGGAGTCCCTGCAGAGAATATTTGTAACTTTCAATTTAATGTGAAGAAAAAAACATATATAGAACCATGGCAGTGTGCTTTTGCCATTGCATTCTTAAACTTACTTCATCCTTAGTTTGTATGTATATTACCTTTAGGACAGGTTGACAAGATGAAGGACAGTACATGTGAATCTCTTTTCTGTTGTAGTATCTAATGGTCACACAACATGTCTACGCATGTTAATTGAGGGTGTAGAAGGCTTGGATGCAGTTGATGTGACAGATGGCAAAGGACAGTAAGTAGACATAATAATTTTACAGTTAGAAGAATATTACATTTTTCTTCATCAGATTTTGGAACTTTTTCTGGATGTTGAAAATGGATTTCTTCTGTTTCTCTCAAATATCCATCACAGTTATCTCTGAATCATGGAATTACGATCATCCATTGAGACTGTAATTCTTTTGGATAGGAATCAAGTTCATCCTTTTCCCATGCCCTTGTCCTGTTACCACTGAACTTTAATCTGTTTGCACTGTTTATCAATCCTTCAGCCCGAGTTCTTTCTATGTGAGCCTTTCACATTTTAAACACCAAAATCAAATCTCATTTTGGCCTTCTGTGTTCTAATTTAACCATATCTTATCCATTGAGTCCTCACCACCATAATCCCTCATCCCTGGAACCTTTGTTAAAAAAAATATATACTTTGAATCCTTTTCCAAACCTTCACATTCTTCCTACTGTTTGGTGACAAGAATTGGATATTATATTCACTCTGTTGCTGAATGATTGTTGATTGAATTTTATTTTAATTCCTGCCTTTTACACAAAACAGAAAGAAAGTTTACACCCCCTATGGCTGCAGCTTGTTAAATGGGTTATTAATAACTGAAATCCTGATTGTAAACCTGCCAATTTTGATTTCAATAGATGGGGTGGGGGGTGGGGGGGGGGTGAGGGAAATAAGTAACAAATTGTTTCCCAGGTGGTGTTCAGTAATTTAAATGTTATATTCAACTGCATACTTCATTTTAGTTTCTATTTCAATTTGAATTCTGATTTGATCATTCTAAGCTGCTGGAAAGCCAGCAGCAAAAGGGGGATGAGAATTTTTGGATCCAGGGCTAAATGGTTTTCCTTCTACATACAGGATCCAATCTACCAGTTGCACTGGCACACCTATCCCTCAGATAGGATAATTCCTCCCCCATCCTACAGTCCTTTCTGGTCTTGCCCACCACTACCACCCCCCCCCCCCCCCACACTGACTTATCTGCTTCTTCGTCCTGCATTGTCACTTTCAATCTTCTTGAAGCTTTCAAACTCCTATTTCCAAATTTGCTTTTGGCTAACCCAATTCTCCCTTCCCATACTGCCTTTCAGATTCATGTTCCTCCTCCCTGTTCCCTAACTGCCTTGATCCAGCTCATTAGACTGATGAGTTGCAGCCAGAAAGCAGGTATAAAAATTTGTAACAGGGCATGCAGGGATTGTATTCTTCTGGGTTACCCTACTAAAGCAGCACAGTAATCTGCATCTTCCCGACCTCCAAATTAACATCTAAGCATATGGTACTTGAATCATATAATTGGGTGGATGAGTTATGAATGTATGAAAGTGAAATTATTTTTGACAAATCCATTACATTTTTTTGAGGTTTCAAATTATGGTAGTTAAAGGAAAACCAGTGGATGTGGATTTGGATTTTCAAGAAGCATTCGGTCCAACCCAATCCACAGTCGAATTTTGTTGGAATATCTCCTACTTAAAGCCAAAATATTCAATCAAGTTTGTAAAACATAATTTGTCCTTAAGAAATCCACAAGGATTCTCCTTTTATTAGTTCATGTTTGTTCAAATGGCTGTTAATTTCATTTGGATTATTGTTTCTAACATTAAGCTCATTGATCTGTAATTGCCAGGTTTATCCTGGTAACATTTGCAGCCCTCCAGTCCTTTGACACTATTCATGCAACTAAGGAGAATTAGAAGATTGTAGCTGGCACTTGCACAATTTCTGTCTTTCCTTCAGAACCTTGGGGTGCATCCTATCTGCACTCCATTGCATCTACTTATAAGTAATGCAAGCCTTTCTTGTACAACTTGACCTTATTCATTTTCTTGTGACCTTTGTCATTTAATACTTTGAGTGCTAAGTCTCTGCATGTGTTCTGATTTTATATACTTGGCAGTTATGAGATTATAGGCTAATTATTTTCTTTGAAATATTCTTCACTAGAACACCCATGATGCTTGCAGTTGCTAATGGACACATTGATGCCATGATTCTGTTACTTGAAAAAGGTGCAAATATAAATGCAGCGGATAAACAAGGATGCACAGCCTTGCATCGTGGGGTGAGCCATCCATTTAAAACATAGAGGCAAACAACTGTTTTTGAAATAACACATTTGAAGCCTTTTCAAATTTAAATGTGTAGGATATGAAGAGTTAAATGAAGTTTCCAGATTAAATTTAAAAAAACTGAAGAAGCTGGAAATCTAAAATAAAAACAGAAAATACAGGAAATACTCAGCAGGTCAGGCTGAATCTCTAGGAGGAGAAACAGTTAACGTTTCAGGTTGAAGACCCTTAGTCAAAGCTAGAAGGACCTTCTGACAAAGGCTCTTCAACCTGTTTCTCTTCCCACAGATGTGGCCTGACCTGCTGAGTATTTCTGGCATTTTCTGTAGTTATTTCAACATTAAATCTTCTTCTTTTGTCTCCTTTTGAGTTTGTTTTAATAATAAACTATTGCCATTGTTTTGAATATTTTGTGATATTCTCAAAATTGCTGGAAACTGATTATTTGAATTCTTGAATTGAAAGTTTAATCTTTAAACAAGTTCAGTATGATTGTATCATACATAATTTGCCTTTGAAATGTAAAATAGATCTCAAGATAAACCTAATATGGCTCTTCGTTAAGAAGACATAACAAACTGCAGATGCTGGAATCTAGAACCAAAACAGAATGCTGGGTCAACTCGTTGGTTGAGCAGCATCTGTGGAGGCAAAAGGTGTAAGTCAATGTTTCAGTTCGAAAACCTGCATCAGGACTGAGGGGCAAGAGGAACGACACAAGGGAGGAGTGGGACAGACAGGTAGGTGATAGTTGGAAACAGATTTGGGGGTAGGGAAGCGGTCAGGGATGATGGACAGATGAGACTAGGAAGGAAAGGGGATGGGAAAGGTGAATAAATGGTGAAGAAACCTTGTTGAGCCTGTCTGTGTGCGTGGCAAGAGAACATCAGGGGTATGGGTTACCTGAAATTGGAACATTCAGTGCCATCCCTGGTCTGCACCAGGAGAAACAAAGTGTAGGTAAGGCGACCATTTTGTGGAGCACCTGCAGTCTGTCCACAACGGCCATCTCAAGCTTCCAGTTACATGTCATTTTAAGTCTGCTTTTTACTTCCACACTGACATCTGTTCTCAGCCCTCTCCATTACTACAGTGAAGCCAAATGTAAATTGGAAGAACAACCTCACATATTCCACTTGGGTAGCTTACTACCTAATGGTCTGAACGTTGCATTTTCCTACTTCAGACAACCCACTCCCCTATGTCCTCCTCCCACATACAGTCACCTGTCCACCAAGATTTCTTTTTCCTTTTGTTCACCTTTCCTATCCCTCCCACCTTCCCACTCCCCCACCTGGTCCCATCATTTCTTCCACCCACCACCTCACCCCCCCCCCCCCCCCCCATCTGATTCCATCTATCACCTACTGGCCTCTGTCCCACCCCTTCCTCATACTTCGGTATAGTGGCAATCTTTCCTCCTCCCTCTCTGTCATGATGCAGGGTCTTGACCTGAAATATAGACATGTACCTTTTGACTGTCCAGATGCTGTTTGATCTGTTGAGTTCTTAAGGTGTTCTGCTTTATGGCCCTTTGTTAGCTTGGTTTTAGTTAAACCATAATGCAAGTAGATTACGAAAGTATTGGTTGCTTTTCTTTTATAGGTTGTTACTGGCCATGAGGAATGTGTAGAAACACTGTTGGAACATGATGCCACTATCCTATGTCGTGATTCCAAAGGAAGGACGCCATTACATTTTGCAGCTGCTTGTGGTCATGCAACTTTGTGCAACTTATTGCATGCAGCACTTTCTATAAGTACTCTATCAAAGTTAACAGATAATCATGGTTATACACCGTTGCACTGGGCTTGTTACAATGGTAATTAACTTCAAATTTTAATATGTGTAAATGCACATTTTGGTAGATTTTCACAAATGCCGTGTGTTGTCTATAATGATTTACAGTGCAATTACTTTATCTGAATTTTAAAAAATTCCAATTAGGTTTAATGGAGAATATAGTATACTTATTTAGTTTTTTTTTATTCCCCAGAAATGTAATTTCTGTTTTGGTTGAGCATTCTATAAAATGAGCAAGCAGTTTTGGACTTCCTTGCAGAGGTGGAAGAATGAGGAAAGCCCAAGGATAGGAAATGGTGTGCTAAAAATTAAAAATAAGAATAGTAGACTGCTGGAATATAATCAAATCAAATGTTTAGTTGTTTAATGTTATTGAAGAAAATAAATGTATTGAAGAAAACATATCTTCAAAAGCAAAAATATATTAACAGAAAAGATGAATTCATAGAATATTGAACAATCTGGGCAAAGTTGCATGATTGTCATCTAGATATGTGTTTCAGATACTCTGAATCTTAAGATTAATTTAAAACCTTTGACTTTGTTACATAATGCATGAGAATCAAAATTATTTTGTGAAGGGACTTGTTTCTTTGTCATACAGGTTTTACAAATGTTTTGTTTTGTTTCAGGTCATGAAAGTTGTTTGGAGGTTCTACTGGAACAAAAAGAACTTAGAAAATTTTCTGGTACTCCATTTACTCCTTTGCACTGTGCAATGTAAGTGAATTCTAAGCTAATCTTTCCAATTCCAATTAATGTTCCGATAACATGGGAAGAGAGAATTAGATTTGATTAGACTGAAAATATATCAAGCTAGTTTGTAAGCAGTAGTCTATGACATCCTCATGACTGTTATCAGTACCCATAATTCATTATCTGACTGAAATCTTTATACATGGTATGTTCTATTCTCAGCATGCTGTTAACAATGTTTGCTGCCTTAGAGACACGACTGAAAGATGGAACATAGGAGGGAATGAATTTGAAGGAGCATAGGTTAGAACTAGTCACCTACCACTTTGTTGTTTTCCTTAAATGGCAGTAGACATCAGCTATATATGGTATGGGCTGAGTAGACTAATGGCCCCTACGTTTTATCATTATTTTATTTTGTATGTTACCTAACCAAACACAAACATTTTCAAGCATGACAAGGATAGTTGTAATTTTTTATTGGAAAATACATTGAAAGAGTCTCTAGTGCAGATTGTTAAATTTGGTCTTCAATTTTATATTTACCTTCACTTGATTATAATGGGCCAAATTAATTGATTTTAAGGAACTGAAAACTGATATATGCAGAATTTATGATTTTGGAAATCATTAAGGGATTTCAGCTTATTTAATTCACTTTTTAAATTTCATAGTTAATCCAGAGATTGTATCTTAGTGTTAAATGGCTTGAAAAATAAATGATTTAAGTAAAATATTTGTTGAATGTTGGGACCAAAAGAACAAACATATTGTGATTTTTAAAATACCATCTTTGGGTTGAAATAAGACTGGTTGGTTAAATACATCATTTTTTTAAAGATTTAATTCTTTCATGTAAATGTTGCTTCTGTGGTGAAATCTATTAATGTTAACATCTAGGTGACAAAGTTTGAAGATGCAATATTTTTGGTAGAGTTGTTTTCTTGTAGCCAATTAACTAGATTTGTGTCTCCTTTCCAATGAATGCTCTGATAATTTGCTATTCAACTATTCAAAAATCCTAGTGGTTTGGTATTTGGCTCACCGGGTGCTGATTACTGCGCTTCCTTTAACATACCGAGACACCAGTTCATGTGCCCCCCCCCCCCGCCACAACCTTTCTGCTCACCTGGGCCCTAATTCCTGTGCTATCTTGAAATTTGGTTCATGGGAAAAGTTATAATTCTGCAGTGTAACATCTTTTTTTAAAAAAAGTGTATTGGAGTATTAGTACAATAACATCCAAAAGTCTGGAGAATCTGCTCACCTAGGACTACCTATTCTTAAGGGTACCAAATTAATGTAGGTTTATTATATTTAGAGTTGTTCTATTTTTATGTTGCTTTGTGCAAAAAACCATTCAGCTGTAAATTATTCATAATTTTTTAAAAAGGAATTCTAAAATTGGCATGCTTTTCACATTTTGGTATGTACTTGCAAGCCAGTGGTTTGATTTTACTCTCTTCTCCAAATCCATAAATGGTAGATGTTAAAAAGTTCATACTGTTTTAACCATTCATGCTGATCTCTAATATTTAAGTCTCAAAGTTTGAACAACCAAGGGCAAAATATACTTAGGTCACAGTAGAAACATCAGAGGTGAAATAACATTCAGTTTTACAGTTCATTTATTTTAATCAAACTGTATAAAATTCAGCTGCCACTGAATACAGTAGGTGCCTTGTGTTGTTCTCTTGAATAAGATTTGACTGGCCAATTTCATGGCAAAATATCTTTTGTCTTCTGTCACATGGAATAAGAAACATCCATTTTATATTTCCTGAGAATTACTACCTTGCACAAAAAAAGTAAGCTTGAAAAGCACACACCAAACCAGACTTTGTACAGTACAAGAACATAAGGGAAGGGATGGGAGGGAGCTACATGCCCTGGTGGGAGAAGGGATGGAGGGAGGAAACACACCCCTGTAGGGGAGGAGAGGGCGTAGAAGGAAGCTACACATCCTGGTATAGCCACACACCGAGGTTGTGGGGTGGTGGGTGGGAGGTTGGAAGGTGGAAGGTGTATGCGGGAGAGTTAAAACAGTTGAATCATTGCGGTTCAGGGTTTTCATCACTGCTTACAAAATTGGACTCAATAGCACCTTCTCTTGGGCACTTGAGAAACCTTAAAGATCTAAAATGGCATCCACAGAGTATTGGACACTTGTAGTTTGTGTTGCAACATATGGCAGATTACGAGGACGTTATCTGTGCACACAAAACACTGTCCAAAAGCATGCAAAGAGCAGAAGATGAAAACATCAGTAATGCAAGTTTGATGTTGGTGCTGCAATTTTGAAGCTCAGCACCTCAGCCAATGCTCTTTCTTATATGCACATAATTGAATGTGTTAAACAGCAGGAAGAACCCCACATACTCCTTGCCCCAACCCACTTCTTACAGATTAGTTTACAGTTGATTTCTTGCCGATGCCACAATTTTACCAGTGTTTTGCATCTTGTAGAATGGCTCCAAATAAATACATTATGAGCATAATTCTTCTTCAATATAAAATGGGAATGAGAATAAGCAGAGGATGAGAACCAGAGAAGTGGGGGGAGAGGGAGAAAGGTTTTTGGCTTGAAATTGTGGCTATTTGGGATGTTTGAGAGCAATTATTTTTTTCTCAGATTCAGCAAGAAACATTGTGAGAGATGATTTTGCTTTGCTAAGGGAATCCTCATTGCAATTTTCCACCGCTTGTGGCCACAACCATAACCTTGGAATGGGTCAAGGACCAGATTGTTGGTGACTTTTAACATTACCATGAAATCAAATTTTAAGGGTCTAATTTCTTCATGGCAGGAGTTGGAAAGAATTGCAGCATCTTACAGTTTGCCCTCCATTATTACAAAAAGAAAGTCATTGCCAACTTTCCACTCCACTCCCTTATCAGAGGCCAACAGGCAAAGAATGCACATTGCATAGTGAGGATTACAAGCTTACCTACGGTACAGGGTATCATAGATTGCACATGTTTTGTGGGTATTGCACATTAACTCTGGGCTATAATGGAACCAAAATGGATTGCCCTCCCTCTGCCCAGGCAGCAAATTGAGCAGGTCAGTGCCCTGCAGACCAGCTACAGTTCATACAGCTGCAGTTTGCTGTGCTCCCTGTGGCTAAGCTACCATGGTAAAGCATTACTACTGGACACTAAGGGCTGCCAGCAGATGACTGCACGTAGACAGCTTGCATACAATGAAAGCAGTAATGCTGCATGAAATGTAAGAGTACCTCATTGGCATGTTGAAGCAATGGTCTTGCTTGGGCCACCTGTTGCAACACCAAGGGCAGGTTTCCTGCTAATTCATATTTGCAGTTATTCCATACCGTACAGTTGCATTTCTTTCTTATCCTGCTTAGTTAATTTAGTAAACTAACATTACCTTATTCCAAACATGTTTTTTTGGGAGAAAACATGTGTTTGAGTTTCCACTGAGTGTTGTTGACCTTTTGGACTGTTTTCATGTGGGGCAAAGGGCATAAGTTACACTATTGAAATTATGTTTAAATCTCATATCAGAAGGAACTTTGCAATATTTGAAATAACTTGCCAAGTACCCTATAGATTTAAATGTTATTGTGGTTCAAAAAAAGTGCTGTGGTGGAACATTTACAACAGCAACAGCTTATTTTTAAATAGGCTATGTAATAGCATAACACATTTCAAAGCACTTTGTCACCATTATCAAACAAAACTTGATACTAAGCCAAAAGTCGAAGACTTATTCAAACTATTGATCCAAGAGAGAGGTTTTAAAGGAACAGCTTAAGGAAGATAGAAAGGCAGAGAGGTGGATGTGTTTATGGAAGGGGCTTAAGGACCGAGTTGTGAACAGTCTTGTTTGCAGTGCAAAGGAGTGAAGTTTGAAAGGCAAAATGGTACTTCATCATCTTGGACTGCTTGTATGCATAGATTGTTGATATAAAATTGGCATGGAGATATTTTGGGTCATTGCCTGGATAACAAGCTGCATGATATTCCGAAGTCAGTTGTTAAACAAAAGTGTTTCTGCTCTGGCGGTATAACCATGCACATTTGTTTTTCTTGCAGAATAAATGACCATGAAAATTGTGCAGAAATGTTAATAGAAGCTTTAGGTACCACTGTTGTCGATTCCAGAGATGCCAAAGGAAGGTATGAAGAACAAATGGGATAGATAGTTACACATTCTGAATTTTATTTTGTGAAAATGTGTGTATTCAAAAACATTTTCCTCAGTGATGGGATGAACTTGAATTTCTGTGTGAGATACTGCAAGTGAATGAAAATTTATTTTGATGCATAAAAATGTTACTATTAACTGACAATTTGTCTATGTTATGCAATTTCTTGAACTGGGCAGAGGGAGGGAACTTCACTATCTGAATTGTCCACATCAAACCATCTCTTGTAACTTGCATTTTTAAATTTGAGACTATTTTAGTACTGCTTTCAGTGATTATTTTTACTTGGATATGAGAATGGTAGTGTTTAGTTTTGTTGTTTTAGGGGATATTGAATATACTTGCATATTTTTAAATTGCAATTTGATACCAAGCCAAAGTAGGACCGTAACTGGCGCTTCTAAGCATTGTTCAGATAGTTCAAATCTTCTGAAGACTGTTTAAACTTTTGAGTTGGGGGGGGGGGGGGGTGGGGGGGCAGAAATGAATGGCATGGTATAATAGGTACTAATGTTATACCTCTGGACCTGGGTTCAAGTGCAGCCTAGACCATTGGCACAAAAAAATCTGAATCCTGACTAAAATAGTTATTTGTGAAATGAATTTGTCTCAATCAAGCTCCTTGTGTGCATTGAACTGTAAGGCAAAACTAGTTTAAAGTGCTGATACTGTGCACTTCAGGTTGGAAGAATTCCATTTTCTTGTGCTAACCATCCATCTTCAAGGGGAATATATGGTTGTATGTGACAGAATGATATAAGACTGAATAGATGAGTCTCAAAAGCACTAACTTTCAATCACACATCCATGCAGAAATTAAATTAATAACTCGTTAGTGTGCATGATTGGACAAAACAAGATTCTTTTAAGTTCAGCTGTGATTGCAGAAGCAATTATTTTGCTTTTGGAACTTTGTGATTAAATTACAAAAGACTTCTATATTTACCTATGCTTTCAGAACACCACTTCATGCAGCTGCTTTTACAGACCATGTGGAGTGTTTGCAATTGCTGTTAAGTCATAATGCACAAGTGAATCCTGTTGATAATTCAGGCAAAACTCCATTAATGATGGCAGCTGAAAATGGACAATGTGGAGCTGTGGGTATGTCATTTTGAATTTTTTCTCTACTTTCAAAAATATTTTGCAAGGTAAAATGGAAAGTGAAATTATTGTGTATGTCTGTAAATTTTGTCCAAATGGCTCATCTAAAACACTGCTATGCAGTTGGACTTGCCACTGAGCCCAATGATGGCTCTGGAATGCAGTGAGCTGAGGGTCTGGATGTACTTTCCTTTTGTCCTTTTGGTTTTACAGTGGCAGTACATTTTTCATTTGAATGGGATTGCATTCTTCTTTTAAAAAAAGTAAGGTTATCTTACTATTTCATTGTACATTTATGCTTGTAATTAATTAACAATGATGTTTCAGCTGAATTGATTTTTAATTTTAAAGTTTCGATCTTAACTATTGTAATCCAATTTAAATGACTGAATATCAGAGATATTTAAAACAGTGAAAGAAATAAGTGAGCTGTCATTGCCACAATGGTGGGGCAGAGGCTCTGGTTCTGTTGCCACAGCCTTCTCCACCTCGCAGCTCATGCATGGCTGAGGGATTTGTGTGTGATTGAGCACAATCTAGCCCAATGTCCTTTCAGAATCCAGGAACTACAAATTTCCACTAAATCGCTCATCATTTGGAGGTGAACTCTGTTTTCAATCTAAGTTGTTCTTGTTTAGCATAAACTCATCTTCTTTCTCCACACTAGGAAAATCTGTTTTCAAAGGAACATCTGATTTTTCATCACATTGTATTGTGGGCTCCAGTATGTTGCTATGTTGTCGTTTTCAAAATGTTAGTTATTGATAGTATTCCTTCAGGGATTAATTAGTAGCTGAATCTTCCAGGTTCTATTGATGTAAGATTGGTTTAAGATGATTTAAAGCCATTTAGGTACAAAGCAAAGCAGTCAATCTGGAGCTTTTAAAAAGTATAAGCAATGAAACATTCCTAAATTAAGGAATCAAATTAAATAATGATTATTCAATGCATGTTTGTGATCCTCAAGCTCAAAATCAGCTGGGTTCTGGATTGAAGGAAAAACAGCTTTCAAAAGTAAAGAATGGAAAATACTAACATTGAATGATAATATGGAATACTGTGCATCATGTACAGAGCACAGTAAGTTCAGAGTGAAAATTATTCAGATCAATTAGTATATTTCCAGTAATGTATTCAGAAAATTCTTAAAAGCATTTAGTGGCTCTCTCCATTCAGGGTCGATGACATTTCATCTTCAGTTTACCTTGATGGTGATCTGCATCCTCATTTTGGTATTTGAGAATCTTACATCAGAGCAAAGTTGCTATAAAATGCTTATTATTCATATCAGTCCTAAATATGTAATTTTCATGCATCAGAATGTCTGTTTCAAAAGAGAACAATTGTAATTAAATAAATATTTTAAAAAGTGATTTGTGTCACGAACCAGCAACAAAAGAAACGTATAAGTGTTAAAAACTATTTTATTAATAACTACTTATGATAGTAAGAAAAATAAAAGTAAAAATGTTAGAATGTTAGAAGTAAAAATGTTAAATCTTAAACATTAACCCCAAAAACTAAACTCTGTGTGTGTGTGTGTGTGTGTGTGTGTGTGGCAAATTCCCAAACTCCAAGTCCAGGAATAGTTCTCAAAGTTCAGTTCAGCAAGCCGCAAGGTGAAATGTGAGCAAAGGCTTCTACGAAACCACCGTTGACTGAAGAGGAAATGTAGAGAGAAAATAGAGACATTACAAAATCCAAATGTTCCACGATGGAACCCATACGACACCTCAGTGTCTACTCAGCAGTGACTACTCCACTGCTTTGTTCTGAAGTATCTGCCACCCTGAAGAGCATTCGAATCGTGGCTGTCCACACAAATACCTGTTTCCCACTACAGGTTAACGACAAAGTGGACTCCACTAAGTGGACTATTCCAAAAATCCATACGTGGATTGTAGTGACAGGCACAGTTACTGTTTTTCATCCATCGATAGAGACTAGCAGGCTGGTCTCCCCCCTCCTCCCCCTACTCCTTTCCTTCCCTTCCCCCTACTCCTTTCCTTCCCTTCCCCCTACTCCTTTCCTTCCCTTCCCCCTACTCCCTTCTTTCCCTTCCCCCTACTCCCTTCTTTCCCTTCCCCCTACTCCCTTTCTTCCCTTCCCCCTACTCCCTTCCTTCCCTTCCCCCTACTCCCTCTCTCCCCCCTCCCCCCCTCTCTCCCCCCCTCCCCCCCCTCTCTCCCCCGCTCCCCCCTCTCTCCCCCGCTCCCCCCCTCCCCCCAAAACATCATTACATCCTTATCTTCTGTGTTGTCATCACGCCACACTCACACACTACTCTATCTTAAAGGGACATTCACCAATAGTAACCTAGTCCATAACATTTGAGTTGCAGACTACTTTAAATTTTCCAGTGCTTAACCATGTAGAAGGGAGCACATAAAAAAATCATTAGGCAAGTGGCTTGTATACAGAATTGGTTAATCACATTTTTTAAATCTCAGCTTTTTTGAATTTTCAGACTCTACCATGAAATGAAAATTGTATTGGGACTAAACAGTGAAAAGTCAAATATCAGATTCTTATGCACAGAATTCTGCTTTTTAATCAGCCATGCTGGCTGTTTTATATTTTAAAGTCATTGCCAAGCATTTTGTAAACTTGCTGGGGAATCAAACAAGAGCAGGACAAAACAATTGTTTTTGTATTGGGGACAAGACAAAATCATAATCAGTCAAAAAGGACTCTTTTAGAAATGTTGTTTCCAGGCAAGTAATCAAGCAATTCCCTTTGGGGGGGGGGGGGGGGGGGAATGGCATTGAAAATACTAATCATCATAAGCTATGTAAAAGTGCTGAAAAATCCTCACAAGATAACCATATTGTGAAGCCTGTAATGTGTAGTTAAAAGTGAATCAAAGAATTAAAGTAGACATTTGTCAAATAGAAAACACATTGCTAATTTTTGTATCATTCTTAGAAGTATAGCAACTGCTTTGGGGATACTTACAGAAAATGTGAAGAGCATGCATATCTTAATCCATCCCTTGAAATAACCAGCTCCACAGTTTTCGTAGCTTTAACAATTTCTTACAATGATTATCTGCAGGTGAGGTTTTCCTGTTTCATTAATCAATTTATTTTTCCATTTCAGAGATCTTGGTAAACAGTGCAAAGGCTGATTTAACTATAAAAGACAACAACAAGAATACAGCTCTTCACTTGGCATGTAGCAAAGTAAGGGAAAGAGAGGCCATTTGGTACCTCTTACACATTTTATTGCAGATATTTTTCAGTATGTTTGACCTTCAGAGCTGACCAAACTTGACAAAACTATAAGTGGGCAGCAAACAATCTGCTGGAGGAATTGATGCAGGATTTCAGCCTGATACGTAGACAATTCCTTTCCCTGCCATAGATGCTGCTTGACCCGCTGAGTTCCTCTAGCAGATTGTTTGTTGCTCCAGATTCCAGCATCTGCAGTTTCTTGTGTCACCAAAAATACAAGCGAATTATTTTCTACCCTGGTTCCGTACATGAACAAAAAAAGTCCTCCAGAACGTCAATCTAAAAATATCACCTGATTGTCTTCTACAAATTTTGCTTCTGCAGTTCAATCACCTGTACTTATCCTTCATATAAAAACAGAAAATGCTGATGACATTCTGCAGATCGGGCGGCACCTGTGGAAAGAGAAACATTTAACATTTCAGGTTGAAGACTGAGTGTTTCTAGCTATTTTCTGTTTTTATTTTAGTCTTGCAACATAAGCAGTTATTTTATTTTATTTTAATTTTTATTTTAATTTTATATGGATACTTAACCAACATGAAAGTACTGTACATTCTCATTGATATAGTCTTGTCCTATCAAAATCACTTCTAAATGCTGTTCTATGTTCCCATTAGTCTTTTTTTAATGATCCGTATTGCTTGTACTGCATCTTGTAGCCTTTTAATTTTTATTAAAAACAGAAATGTTGGGATTACTTATCAGGCCAGTCAGCATTTGTGGAGACAGAAACAGTTTCAGGTCATTGATCCTTCATCTGAACTGGAAAATTGATTAAAAACAAGTGCATTTTAAATTGCAGAGTGGGAGGTAGATGAAGGAACCAAAGAGAATGTCTGTCCAGGTGACACAATTGCATTTAGTTCTATCTAAGAGGAGCTGATATGTCTGTAGGAGTGTGGATTGATGCAGATAAATGAGGGCATTAGAGAGAGAAAAAATGTGCTGGAACTGAGATGAAAAACACAGCAATTGCTGGAAATTTGAAAAAAGAGAGAATGTTGGAAATACTCACTCCATCAGGGAGCATCTGAGGAGAGGGAAAAAAATGAGTTAGTGATACATATGGCTGGGCAATCCTGATTGGGGGGAAAAACTGGTTATCTGAAACTGTTGAATTCAGTATCACGTCCTGAGGGCCACAGTGTAATGCTCTTCCTTGGGTTGGGTTTTGTCAGAACAGTGAAAGAGTCCAAAGGTGGAGGGGTGGGTTTGGGATAGCAAACGAAGCAACAGGTGAGTGGAAGCTCAGAGTCACCCTTATGGATGAAACAGGTGTGGGCTGCAAAGCACTCGCCTAATCTGTGTTTATTGGGGAGATCTTGGTATCAAATGTGATACAATAGATTGAAAGAAGAGCAAATGAATTGCAACTTCACCAAGAAGGACTATTTGGGTCCGTGATGGTTGGAAGGGACAAGGTATAAGAACAGGTGTTGCATCTTCTGCAGTTGTTTGGGAAATTGCTATAAGAAGGTGAGTAGTTCGTAGGGATGGGGAAAGCAACCAGGGAGTTGCAGAGGGAAAAGTCCCTTCTGAATGCTGAAAATAGAAGGGATGGAAGATGTGCCTGGGGGTAGAATCTTATTGGAGGTGGTGGAAATTATGAAGGATCATCTATGGTATGTCAAAGGTGAGGACAGGGGAGACCCAATCCATTTTCCTATTGAGGAGGAGAGGGGCAGAAGTGCGGGAAGTAGAGGAGATGCACTTGAAAGCCCTGTGCCGTGGTAGAAGGGAAACCACAAATAAGGGAAAAGGAAGAGTGGCAGAGAAAATGCGAGAATAGAATAGAGTACTTACAGGATGCAGGGTGAGCGAGGTACATTCAGTGGGCTCGTAATGATTGGCTACTAACTGATCCCCTGATATGGAGGTAGCAAAATCAATGAAGGGAAATTGGCAGAAAGATAAAGGAATTTTCAAGTTCTATATGAATGCAAGAAGAAGAACTAACACACCGAAGTCAGTGTACCAGAAAAAGAGATAATGGAGGCATTTAATTTTTGAATTTCACAACAGTTAATCCTTCTGGACTACTCTCTCATTTTGTTTTTGTGCTGCCGTGGAATCAAGTTGAGGGAAGTGGCTTGACATATTTTTGCCTTCCAGGATGTGTGATCTTTGAATAAAGATCTGTAAGGCTGCTGTGGAGTGTTCTTGACTCAGTTATTTAATAGTTGGAATGAACTTTGGAGTGCTGGAAGCAAAAACCTGACAATTATTTATGAGAATTAAATTCTGTGGTGGGATATTCTGTTTCCTAGATGACATTCTTTTCGAAATATATCAAGATCTTGCAAAACATTGTCATTTATCAATTGTTTTCCTGCTCTGTATTTAGTTGTTCTCATGTCCATGGTCATTCTCTAAAACAGTACCCTTAAGTCTGCCAGTTTGGCTCTTTGGCTTGTATTTAGAAGAGATGCTTTGGTGCCCCAGAATTTTATTTCTCTTCTTCTGTAATTGGGTTGCAGATAGTCTTGCATATTATTAGTATAAATCTGAATTGTGCTATTCTATGGGACAATATATTAGTATGCAGACCTGCTTTTACACTGCAAGGATAAAGTTAACAGAGCCTTGTTATAGATTTGGGTCATTCTGTACAACTATTCATACACACAAGCAAAATATGAGGGAAAAATCATGGAGTAAATACCATCTACACAAATAACTCCACTGACCCAGCTTGCCAAGGTGTTGCACGCAATTTTATTGGACTGCAACCAGCTATTTGAGGTTAAATCAGACTCAAGAACAGTGGTAAACATACAAGAAGAGATTTAAGGATCTAGAGTAAATGCATTCCCACAAAGAAAACAAGTTGGATTGCCAAATCTAGAGCCTCTGCCTGATGAGATCCATAGGGAGTATGAGAAGGCAAAAGATAGCCTCTGTAAGACATTGAGAGCTGAATTTAGCTGTAAGCTAAGGAGCTCAGAAAGTGCAGAAGTAAAATTAAAAGGGAAATTAGGAATGCAAAGAGAAGGTGTAAAGAAATACCGGTACTACTTGAAATCAAAAAGTTATTTTTTTAAATTTCAGAAAGATTTTAAAAAATAAATCAGGAAAGCATAAGGCCTCATGGGGAACTAAAAGATAATCCAGGTCGAGAGGTGAAGAATGTAGATAAGGTTTGTAATAAATACAGAGGAAGGATTAAGGGGTTTAAGTGTCTTTAAAACTGCATAAATCACCAGGCCCAAATGAAATATAAAGCAAAAACAGAAAATGCTTAATAACACGGAGTTCTGTTGAATATTTATTGACCAGAAACATTTACTGTTTTTCTCTCTCCACAGGTGTTGCCTGGTCAAAGCTTCTGGCATTTTCTGTTTTTGTTTCAGATTTCTAGAATCTGCAGCTTTTTGCTTCAACCAATAATGTATATCCTAGGCTTTTAAAAGAAACGAGAAAATATTAGGGCCTCTGACTACAGGTCTTAAATCCTCCCTGATTACAGGAATGGTGCTGGAGCATTAAAATATAGCTAAAAGTACTTTGTTGCTTAAAAAGGAAAGGAAAAATCAAATGATTACAGGTGAAATTATTTAACTTCAGTAAAGGACAAGGTATTGGAATCCTAAAGGACAGTGTAGATCTTCTAATAGAAAAGCACAGATTATTTAGGGACATTAAGCACAACTTTGTTATGGGTAGTTGTGCCTGGCAAGCTTGATTGAACTTCTTGAGGAAGTAAGAAGGTGGTGGGGGGGGGGGGGGGCGGAGTTGGGGGTTCAATGAGGCCATTTACATAGTCTAGTCTACATGAATTTTAAAAGGCATTTGAGAAGGTCTCGTATGACAGGTTAGTCAAAAAAAATAAAAGCCCATGCTTTTTCAAGGAAGCATGGCAAATTGGATTTTAAAATGGCAGGAAACAAAGGGGTTTGGCAAATTGTTGCCAGTGGTGTTCAACAGTGCTCAGTACTTATTCTCAGATATATTTTAAAGAGTTGTATTTAAATGAAGAGGGCATGTTTAAAAAGCCTGTAGATGAAACAAAAATGCTGAGAAGATTAGATAAACTAGAATTGGTTTCTTTGGAACAGTTGAGGATAAGGGGAGACTTAATTGAGTTCTGTGAAGTTATGATGACCCTAGATTGAGTACATAAGAAAGGCCTGTTTTCCTTACAGGTGTCAAAAACCAGGTGATACAGATTTGGTAGAAGGATTAGAGGGGAGATGTGGAAGACTTTCACCCTGAGAATGGTTTGAAACTTGCTGCCTGAAAGGGAAGTAGAGGCCCTGGTTACACATTTAAAAATTACTTGGTTGTGAAATTGAAAAACCGTGACCTGTGAAAGTACAAACCTAGTGATGGAAGGTAGTGAGCAGCACTTTTTTTTTGCTGACAAGGACACAATAGGCCGACTGGCCTCCCCTAGGGGCATACATTTTCTGATTTTAAGTTTTTAATTTTTCTGTGTGTTTCTCTTCCGGTTTTGCATTTTGACATCTCTGCCAAGTAACATTGATTTCTAAGGAAAGGGAATTAATATTTACACTTGAAACTGAGATGCCAATTGATTAGTCTGTCAGCTCAATTGAACTTATAATGTCACATTTTCCACAGTTTGCTGCTGATGGTTTAAATATTTGAAATATTTTTTAGATTGAAGCAAATCACTTTCACAAAATATTACTTCACAAAATAATTTCCAGGCTTTTGATTTTAACTTAGAAGTTGCAGAAGATGGTAATTGAATGCAATCCAAAAGTGGAATATGATTAGATTAATTATTAATACCAGCTGCTGCACAAATTCATCCTAAGTTCAATCATAGTTTATTGTCCCAAAAGGCCTGTTGATGAGATTAGTGAACTAATTTTGAGAATTTAAATTTCATTGGCAGTGAAGCCTGAAGATATTGTGGCTGTGTGAACTCATTTCAAACGGGTTTATACATGTTGACACTGCAGGAGCAGTTCATTGTTTTGTGTCTGTGATCAATCCCAGTTACATGTTGTAAAGAATTGTGTATGATTATAAACGAAATGCAGTGATTCTTGTTCAATGCAATCTTAACTCTTGCGGTTAACTGACACCACAGAGCAGCACAAAAATATTAATAGGTTGTAAAAATACTTTGTAGAATATCTTTATTTTGCTACTAAGGAGCAGTGTAACTTCCCTTCATACCTTAAAATTTCTTGCACTTCTATATTTTCCTGAATGTGCTAATTTATGCTGCTGTATGCCGTTCAGGATGATTGTTTCAAGTAGTTTCTCACCAACTCCTATTATTCATGTATGAAAATTTAGACCAATTATTGGGAGCCAGTCTGGTCAAAGCCTTGCCTGCATCTGTTCTAAACAATTTCCAGGATGGTTCAATTTTCAGCAGAAGGTACAGGATAGCAATTAAACGTTGTAGCCTACATCAAACACTTTAGTAAGACCAGAAAAGTGTTGTGTCCAAAATTAAGTTTGGGACACTAGTGTTTGATGCTGCAACATCTGTTGAATGAATGAAGTATTAAGAGCTTTACCCACAGAGAAAACAAAAATCAAAATTGTTCAATGCTGCAGTCACTCAGATTTTATTTGGAGAGTAGAGGTTGTGGTCTGATGGAGGATCTTAAAATCTTTTGATTCTGCTGATTAATGAGTCAAACTGCTGGAAGCTAAAATCTGAGGCAGGCAGAAATTGAAGTTATGTTGTTCAAACCTGACTAAAGTATGAAAATAAAGATTCAATACATAATGTTACCTAATATGTAAAAGTACTAATAGAGTAACTACATAATTTAACACTATGAATTGTGTTCATTTTGGCAGGGTCATGAAAAATGTGCCTTGTTCATCCTTGAGAAAATAGATGGTGCAAGCCTTATTAATGCAACAAATAATGCACTGCAAACGTAAGTAGTAATTGTTGGTTAGCAAATTTAATTTTTTAAACAGTTCAAAATGATTGCAGTTATTTTATAGGAAACTTGCATTTTTAAAAGTAAAAGGAGTCAGATTGCAGAAAAAAATAAAACAATGCTAATAATCTTTTAATTTGGGCAAAATGAGTACTTGCAAGTGGTGATCTCTAGACTTGAAGATGTGAAAAGTTAAATGTTTAACCTTGGTGTTGTGTTTGAACTCATCTGCTTCATCACCAGGACCTCCTGCTTCACTTTCGTAATATTGTCCAACTCAATCCCCGTCTATCTAAATTTGACAGTTGTACTGGTCAATAGTCAGCCTTCCCATCTTCCACACTGCATTAAACTTAAGCTTGTGCTAACCATGTCCTAACTTGCTAAGTCCCATTCATAAACCACACTTGTATTTGCTGACCAACGTTGCTATGCCATCAACTGCTTCAGTTCGGGAATACCCTCTAAGTCTTTGTCTTGCATGCATGGGTGCAAGGCTGAAGCCCTATCTGCAAAAAATCACAGATCTGTCACTACTGACTTACAAAAACTTAGCCTTTGTTCTTAGAGGACTTGAGATAAGAACCTAATTCCTTTGGTGGTCTTAGTTACTGGCTATAGATATAACCCCTTCTTGACCTGAATCTTGATGGATGAGCTGAAGTCTATCATGCCTTCTATGTCTGTACTGTAGCTCAAGCTAATGTAGCAAGCCCAGCCAGATAACCAAAGTAGTACCCGGGCAAAGAGGTAATAAGCAGAGAAATAGCAGTGTACATCTAAAGTTGCTTAAATTGATTTCTGAGCTTTCTCATCTTTCACATCTTTGGTTAGCCTTTGCATTGCTTTGCAGAATTAAGTTGAGAGATCCTTTACATAGTGCAGCTGCAGTGAATAAGCCAGTATGGAAATCTAGTTCCATGAGTGCCCAGCAATGTTCCTAAAGCAGAAAAATGTAACTGATTTCAGCAGCAAACATCCCAAACAAGCATTACTTCGTGAATTATTTCACTCCACGCTACTTCCTGTGTGTCAAATAACATAAGCAGCAACTGTGCTGAAAGTGCAGGTTGAATTTCTTGAACAGCAGGATTTAAACAACTGTGTTCGTGCATAAAGATATCAAAGTTGAATAACAGTCTTCAAAACGCAGCCCAGGGCCAAAGTACCCACAATTAACTGGACTTGCAAAGCATATGACAAAATGTGACAGCTACAAATGTTGAGGGAAGACTGATTGGGAGGGATAACAGATCAAATGTCTTTTTCTGTTCTGAAAACCCCCAATCAGTTGATCAGTTCCAAGTTCTCCCCCATGGAGCATTTGGAATACTAGAAACTCTCTAAGATTATGATTGAATTATCAGAACAGTAAAATAGCAACTCATAACACACAGCTCTCAACTAAGAATTTAGAGAACATAAGTTCAATTCCCAACATTTGAATTCTATTTCAAAAAATTTGGAAATAAAAGCAATTATTGAATTTTGGCAAAAGCCCAACTGTTTCACCAATGCTCTTTAGTCTTGTGCTTCATTACCAACCACAAATTCTAGGCCATTCAAACAAACTGGATCAGTCAGTTGCAAATTAGTCATTGAACCAGGATACAAAGAAGGCACAACATGCATAGGTGGAACTCCATAGCTCCCCACACCAACATATGGAGACCACAGAAGGAATAGAAAATGTTCTGCTTTTGATTTTTAATTTCACTTCCAACATCTGCAGTATTGTGCCTTTGGATATGGGGATTAGTTCCAGCATTGAAAGAACTACTACATAAACTTAATAAGCAACAGCCTGACAAGATGTTGCTCATAAAAACAGACTTAACAGTCTTTGCGCCAACGCTGACAAAATAATTCCTGTGCATCCACTGCACAGCTCTCAGAACAGATTCACCAGAAGTTGGACACTGTGATGCCCGGTTTGGGGAAAAGAACCTGCAAGTCCTCAGCAATGAAACTACAACCAAGAATTCGTGGCTTCAGATCAACCATACACAAGAAAACTGCCTACTGCTTGCCATCCTCCCTCAGCTGACTAATTAGTATTCTATAAACTATTAATTTGAGAAAGCATTGAGTCTTGCAAGACCACAAAATATACTCTGGTGCACCACCTCAATGACCATCACCAGAGTACCACCAGAAAGGATTTGGCAGACATGAAAAATATCAGTGCCAAACTGAACTTATGATATGGATTTCAAGAACTAACTAGGGTGGTACAGCAGTGCATCTAGTAGAACTGCTGCTTTACAGCTCAGCCACCCAGGTTCAGTCCTGACCTCCAGTGCTCTCTGTGTGGAGCTTGCTGGTTCTCCCTGTGACTTGGTTCTTTGTTTCCTCCCACAGCTGGGTTAGTAGATTAATTGGCCACTGTAAATTGCCCCTAGTGTATAGATAAGTAGTAGAATCTGGACAGAGTTGATGGGAATGTAAGGAGAAAAGATTGCAGAGAAAGTTAGTAGGGGAATGGGATTGCTCTGAGCTGGTATAGACTCAATGGGCTGAATGGGCTTTTTCTTTGTCATGTGGAAATAACCTAGTGGACGCCCATAAATCTATATGTGGCAAAGGTCATTGGCAAAGACAGTTTGTCAGCATGGCCATTGTGCAGTTCTTATGGAAATCATTCCTTTTTTCATACAGAAGTCTCCTTCCATCATGACACTGCCACCATGCTTAACAGGATAGGTAATGAGTGCATTTTAAACTAAGGTACCTCATAATGGAATATGTATGAGGCATATCATCAGTAACAGAATCATATACTGTCACTCTCTGTAAGCTCTTCATCTGGCACATCTTTCACTTCTCCATCAGAATCATATGGGAAGACTAAAGTTAGTTCAGTTAGAAAGGCGAAGGAGTGGCACTGGACATAAATGAAATGCCACCTCAATGAAAGACGTATGTGCTAACAAGCTGGAAATAATACCCGAGCCAACCATTGTCAAATCACTACAATGCTGAATACAGTCATGAATAGTAGTGAAAAAAATAAGCAATTAAACTGAAGGAAGCAACACACTATTCTCGACTATGACAAACGCCAGCACAAGTGCAAAAGATAATACTACATTTGCAGTCACTGTCAGATAGAATTTATCTCCCAATCTCCTCGAGATCCCTGCCGTGACTGATGCTGGTCTTCAGCAAATTCAATTTACTTGCTGTGACATCAAAGTTAAGTGTATGGGCACAATAAAGGCTACAAGTCTTGACTGAAATGTTAAAGACTTGCTCACCAAAGTCAGCCATTTCAATAGGTATTCCAATACAGTGTCAATACTGTCATCTATGCAGCAACATGGAAAATTGCCCAGATATGCCATATCCAGAAAAAGCAAACAATCCGACAAAGCATATCTGCTTACTCTGAATCAAGAAAGGAGTCACTAACAGAATTAAACCAAAATTTAAACACCAATAATCTGACACAAACATGCCCTTAACAATGTTTTCAGGTAGCATCTACTCACCGAAAGGCTGCTCACTGATGCCGAGTTTGAATTTTGCCAGAACCACTTGTCTCCAGACTTCATTACAGCCTTGGTCCAAACATGGACCAAAGAGCTGAATTCCAGAGGTGAGACGAGTGACTATTTTGACATCAATGCAGTACTTGAGTGTGGCATTAAGGACCCCTGGTTAAAAATGAAGGCAATAGGTATCAAAGGAACTGCACTCCAGTGGTTGGTATCATAATAGATGGTTATGGCTGTTGTCGATAAACCATCTCCGTCCCAGGATACATCACAGGAGTTCCTCTGGGTAGTGTCTGAGGCCCAACCACTTTTCTTCATCAATTACCTTCTTTTCATGATAGGATCAGAAATGGGGATGTTCACTTGTAACTGCACAATGTTCAACCCATTTGCAACTTCTCAGCAAATGAGGTGGTCCATGCCTACATGCAACAATGCCTGGGTTGTTCATGCCACATGCCAATGTTCATGCCACAAAAGTGCTAGGCAATAGCTATTTCCAACAAGACTGATAATTTACCTACCTACACTTAGCATTCAATGGCACAACCATTGATGAGTTCCCTACAATCAAAATCCTGGGAATCACCACTGAGCAGAAACTCAACTGGACCAGCCACACAAATACCATGTCTACAAGAGCAGGTGAAAGGCTGGGTGCCTCTGTGAATACATTAAAAACATAACCTTTCTTCCATTATGAAGCAGGAAGTGAGGTTACTGTAATGTACTCAAGTGTTGAATTCCATTCACAAACCTCAGATAATGAACATATTTCAGCAACAAATGTGCCAGACACTGGTCATCTCCAGCAAGAAAATTTAACCATCTTCCTTCAAAACTGATAACATTAATATCACTGAGCCTACCACCATTCTCACTGGTGATAATCCCTAGATTATCACCAGTGAGAAGCTCAATTGAATCAACCTTATAAAGTGTACATTCTGCAGTGACCGGTTAAACTTCTAACATTCCAAAGCCATTCATCACCCACACAATACTCTTGGGAAAATTATAGAATATTCTCCACGTCTGGACTGCTGCAACTACAACAAGAAACTTTTATTTATTTTTATATATATATGTGGAAAAAATACATCAAGACAAAGGGATCTGGTTTAAATTTCTGTACTCATCAACCCAAACCTCAAAGTTCACAACCCGCATGCTGTGATTCCATTGTATGCTTTCCACGTGATTGCAGCTCCTTGAGGTTTCACATACACGCCCAAAATGAACAAGACTTTTAACTGGCAAGACAGTGTAAAAATTGTGTGCAAAACATTATGCATCTTAGTACTTTGTCCTACTTGCCCAGCCATTTCATCAATACTAGTTATGGCTGATTACCTCATTATCAAAATGTATTTATTTGAAGTATCCAATACTGTGTCTGATTCTCTTTTTAAAAAATACCTCAGTGATGGTGTCCTACTGAAGGCCCTGTAGCACGAGTTTCCTCCAAAGACTCTATAATGATGCGCAAATAAAAAAATCCAGGAACTCAAACAGCAAAATAATGCAAATTATTGGTAATTTTAAAATTCTTTACCCTTGATCGCTTTACATACATCCAATAGAAAAGTAATTATAGCATCTCATGAATTCCATCTCATTGTTGAAGAAGACTTTCAAGTTTTCCAGATAACAATGTATTCAGGCAGATATATTAAATAAAAAATCAAACAAATCCATTGTACCATGCAATGTTCCATCTTTTGAAACTTAATCTAACCTGCTCAACAATTGCACTGCCGGTGTCTGAGTTGATGCTTGGCAATGTTAGGCACAATAACTAGTATTCTGTCACTAAACAGCAGCAATCTGTTCCATGTTGGCATCTTCTTCTCTTGAAGAACAGCGGTCAATGAAGAATATAATAACGTACGATATAGAAGCAGGAGAAGGCCATTCAGACCTCTGCCATTCAATAAGACCGCTGTTATTAACTTAACAGTAGCACATTCCTGTACTAACCCTATATCCCTTGATTCCCTTAATATCCCAAAATCTTTCAATCTCTGTCTTAAATATACTCATCAATTCAGCTTCTAGAGTCCTCTTATTAAGGGTGAAGAAATTACTATTCTTCCACTCATCTTAATCATGTATTGTAAAACTGTAATCCCTGATTCTGGACACCATCTGCCAGGGAAAACAACATCTCTACATCTACCTATCGAATCTCACAAGAATTTTGTATATTTCAATAAGATCACCAATCATTCTAGCATGTTTAGGCCAAGTCTGTTGAATCTCTCCTCACAGGACAGTTTTCCCATACAGGAATCAATTTGGTGAATCTTTGTTGCACTCCCTTTATTGAGAGAATATCCTTTCTTAGGTACATAATATTCCAAATGCGGTGTCAACAGGTCTGTAAATAATTGCAGTTAAGGCATTTTTACTCTTGTAGTCAAACCCAAATGTAAGAAAGGCCACTGTATGTTTTGTTTTTCTGATTGTTTGCTGCACCTGTTAATTGGCAGTGATCATGTACAAGGACAACCAGGTCCCCTGAATGTCAACACTTTTCAGTGTCATGATACTTAAGAAAAACACTCAGCTTTTCTATTTTTGTTATGATAGTAGATTATCATTTTTTTCTGAACTGTATTCTATCTGTTCCATCCACACCTATTCACTTAATCTGTCTTTATCCGCTCGAAGCTTCTCTACATCATCTTCACAACACTCACTGTTACCCAGATTTGTATGTAGATGCTGTATGTATGTAGAATATAGATATATCACACTTCCTCTTTTCATTGAAATCATTGATTGATACACATTGTGAATAGATCAGGCTCCAGGACTAATCTTAAAGGCATTGCATTAGTTATAGCCTCCCAACACAAAAACAGACCCTTTTTTTTCTTGCTGCCTGTTTTTATTCTTTAATCAGTCCTCAATCCTTAAATCTCATGTGCACTATTATGTTTAATAAATTTTTCTGTGGCACCTTATTGAAGGTTGTCTGGAAGTCTAAATATATCAGAAACATTGGTTTGCCCTTATCTATTGTGCTACTGACAACTCTAACAAATTTGTCAAACATCATCTCCCTTCCATAAATACTTGTTGAACTTGTCCAATCCTATTATTATTCTCTTTGTCCTGCTATAACTTTCTTTATATCAGATTCTATAATTTTCCTGCTAATTGATAGCAAACTAACTGGACTGTGCATTTGCTCTCTCCCTCCTTTCTTAAATTGTGGGGTTATGTTTGCTACCTTCCAATCTGTAGGAAGTATTCTGGAATCTGTGGAACTTTTGAAGATGGCAACCAGTGCATCCACCATCTCTGAAGCCATATCATTATAAACCTGGTGTAGGTCATTGGGTCCAAGTGAACAGGCAGTATCTTGATTGTTGTGGCCTGTAAGTCCACTGAGCCTCATCCTCTTAGGCAACAAAGATGATTCTGCATAAATTTACAAGGGACCTAGATAGGGTAAAATTGGAAGGTCTTATTTTCCCTGAGAAGAATAATTGGTAGAAGGATTAGAGGGAAGGTGGGTCATTTTTTACCTAGAGAGTGTTTGTTCTGGAACTTTCTGCCTGAAAGAGTGATAGAGACGTAAACACCTATCAAACTTAAAGTCCTGAATACACACTGCTTAAGTTAGCAGAACAGGTTTAACAATCCTAATTGGAACTCTAGAAACTTATCTCCCGGTGTCTCCACACTTGGAAGTGGTGCTCTGAATATGTTATCCCAAAAGAGATTTACTTAGCACATTGATGGTTGTATTACTTGTATGGATAGTCCTCCTTACAGACTTGTTAATTTTCTTTACAATTAATTCTTTTAAATGTTATCCTTTCAGACCGCTTCACATAGCTGCAAGGAATGGGCTTAAAAAGGTGGTGCATGATTTACTAAGCAAAGGAGCAAGTGTTCTTGCTGTGGATGAAAATGGTAAGTATGGATACTAATTGTGCTGCTCCTGATTAATTCACTTTTCTACCAAAAATAACACACACCAGCACTAAAACGCATCTAAAAGTTTAACTGAACCTCCTCATAATTTTGTTGGCATGGATTAAAGAGTGTAAGTAGATTTATTGAAAGTGAGATTTGAGTTTGCTGTCTTTCTTCCCTTCCTTTTCATTTTGGTTCAGACTTCATATACTAACCATTCCCTTGTCTGCTTTTGTGCCCAGGTCATACCCCAGCCCTGGCTTGTGCTCCTAACAAAGATGTGGCTGACTGTCTGGCACTCATTTTGGCTACCATGATGCCTTTTTCTCCTCCCAGCACAATGACGTCCTTCAGCATCAGTCTAATAAAAAATGACAGTTTGAATACACCTCTATCCTATGATTCCCCTAATACGGGTAGCAACATTAATTCTTTTAACAAGGAGTTGTATAACAATGTGGGAAAAATGGATAGGTGTCAGGAAGATGATGATGAAAATGATTCAGACTCTGAGACTTTCTGAATGGTTTTAGAAACCTTAAATGGGAAAGCCTAATACTTGGCTTGTTAGTCAGTCGAAGGATTACAGATTGAGCAATCAATCACCGCATACTTTTTAAAAAAGCACTTAATAAAAAGGCACTTTTCTTACAGGTTTTAGGAAGCAGAATCTTAAAGTATTGATTCATAAAGTGGATTATTGAATAGGGCAAGTGATTTGCTATTGCTCAAATCTGCCAGATATTTGGCATTTCCTCTGGGACATTTTATGCAAAGTAGTCATTCTTGTGCACCAAATTGTGCTGCATGCAGTAACTGTAGAAATTCATGGGGATCTGTCACAGGATGCCATGTGGTTCATTCCCAGATCACTTGCCCTATGAATAGGATTTAAAAGATTTTCCAAATCAGCACAAACATGCATTTGCACTTCAGTAAAAACTTGCGGTTATAGAGTTATTAGGGACTAACTATACACCTGAGCCGTTAACTATTGATAAATAATGAATGAACTTTTCCAGACTGCAGTGTAAAGTATTCATAAATTCCAACAGGACTTGATGACATCTTTTTACTTTAAATATACCAGCAAGTTTAGACTAGTGTTCAAATAGCAGATTGTGGTATTTTGTACATTTTTATATAGCCTCAAAGGCAGCCTTTAAAGAATGCACAGCAATTTTGTTGAAATCTACCCACCTGTAGGATGAAGAGAGAGTAACTGCCATAAAGAACAGTTGTGATAACGTCTGCTTCATCTGCCAAAGCTTATGTGTTAAATGGAGCCATTCTCTCACCTGTGACAGGACCAGAGCAGGTTAAATGACAATTTTTTTTTAATGTCTGGCGAGCTATGCCAAATGGACCAAATCTGCCACTGATTGTGACTGTTGCTGTCTTTATTCTCTAAGATTACAGCCTTTTTTTACTCATCTACTTCAACAGCTACTTTGAAGTAGCCTATTTCAGTAAAAATGCAGTATTTAAATGCAAATAAAATGTATTTCATCGAAGTTAATTCACAAATTGTTAGATTAGAAATCAGCAAGGTAAAATTTCAGAATTTTTTCCAAATATTCACATGGGATCTATTATTACTCTGTGCAGTGACTGTGCAATCAATGCAACCTCACTATTGTAACTAAAAGCACTGAAAAGATTTCAAGAAACCTTAATATCTTGTAATGGTCATTCTGTTATAACTGTTACAAGCAGTTAAGTTCCAGAATAGAGACCTCTGATATGAAATTGCTTTTAAGTAATCAATATCATATCATATTAAAGCACTGAAATTGAAGGAAAAAGGCCAAAAGCAATGGTTGTATGTAAAGAAAAAGCTGTTTGTTAATCAATTTTATTAGAAGTTTAAAGCTGCAATGTTTAAAGCTGCAATATAATTTTCAAACTATGGTTGCTTTCTTCCCCCAGTTAAATGAAATTGGCTGGTCTTTATACTGTTCTATTTTTTATTTCTTGTTTGTTTTGAAAGTTGTTTTATTTAGTAAATCATTGGAATGCAAAATTAAAACATTTTAATTATGTAAATTTGATCAAGTTTTAATGTACTTTTAAACTTTTTATAGTTTTTAATATAAGCCTAGAAGAATGGTAAATTAAATACTGGAATTTAGAGATCCATAGTATTGTGATTGGCAATCCTTGTAGCAAATGTTTCATTTTTTTATTAAGTTCAAATACTATTTTGGTTTTGTTGCATTATCAAATAGTTAGTGCCTTTCTGCCCATGTGTATTTTCCAGATGGTTTCCAAACATCTTGTAGAATCTTGCTAATTGAGTAATATCCAAGCAATAATGTTAATTTAGATTTTAAAATTAACAATGAATGTACATTTTTTTAAAAGGTCCAACAGCATCTGAATGAAGAGTGGTTTGTTCATAAAACCATCATATGGATTTTTTTGCAGTGTTGTACAAGTTTTAAAAGTGAAGTCTTGATTGAAAGACATAGCTGATCACAAATTGATATTATTTGGAAAAGGGCAATTATAATTTAGACAATCTGACAGTGTGTGTTTTAAAACCATAGAAAAAAATTATTTGTGGAAGCTTATGCAGTGGTCAACTCCTTAAAAAGCCTATATCATCCATTTGGTAATCTTGTCTACTTTTATGCTTTAGCATGTGCAATATGTCTTGTTACAGTATAGTATGGTATCATGATACAGTGACAGTGTTATGTTTTATGCAGTGAATATGATACAATTTAGTGAAAATGAAAATACTTGTTGAAACAGTAGTGTATCAAATTTTATGTATTTGGTCATATTTCTAAAGTTAAGTATGAGGTAATAAAGCTTAAGACATTTTTGGCATCAAGACTGTCAAAATAAAGAAGGAAATCCAAAATGATCTAAATCCAGCCTGGACCTTAAGCACACTTTACTATTTGACTTTTGTGAACTACTGAATGCTTGTGATGTATAGAAATATCGAACTGTAAAGTACTTTTTAAAAAAGCATTCAGATGCTGTATATTTTTATGAAAATAAAGGGTACAGATGCTGATGCAGCCGTTTTGATTTATTTTGTTTTTCTTTAAATACTTACTGGAAACTCCTGATTAAGCACAGCCTACAATGTTTAGATGTTGGTGGGTTCAGGATAGAGTTGCAGGGAAATGCTGCTCTGTTTGAAAGGGCTAGTGTTGGTTTAAAAATGTGGTTTTCCAAAGTTCTTGTCTATTTCAGGTGATTAGCTCCTGTTAATATGAAATTGGTTCTATGACATGAATAAGATTCAACATCTATTTTTCAGCTTACTCCATGGACAATTTGGGGGGGGGGGGGAGTGGGTTGCGGGTGGAAGAGAGAGAAAACTTATTGGAGCTTGAAATATTTTAGCCTTTGTTTTGGCCCTGACAGAACAGGAGTGTGCCTTCAGAGCTCACACGTGATCTGGCCACTCATTAAAATGACAACCCCCTTCCGTGCTGGCCTTGCTGGTGACCTGCATCATCACACCGGCTGCTGGTATGGCAGAGTTGGTTGGTGTCTAAAAATCATGGGTGCAAGAATAGGTGGCTAACCAGATCACCAGCCATCAGTCAAAATCTGCCATATTTTAAAATTACCACTGAGTTTACCATGCTCTGACTATTGAAATCTTTTTTGGGTTTGTGGAACAAAGCACTAATCAAGTATAAAGTAAAAATATTCTGCGATGCTGAAAAGTTGACTTAAAAGTAATGTGAGAACCAGCAGTTCTTTTGAACTCTGTTTAAGTTGCTGTTCTTCACTTGAGCTTGTGTTGATAAATGATCCATTCATTGGACAGCATCCAATTATATTCACACATTGCAGACATCATTGTGGTTACTGTTGCAACAAAGGACTTGGAGTCTAGCAACAATAACCTCTGCTTTAATAAAAATTGAATATAACAGTATTACATTAATTGCCAATAAATTAATGAGGATTGTTTGTCTTTCCACAAATCATAATCAAGCCATTCAGAATTCTAATCTTTGTCATACTCTGAGAGATTAAGAGAGAACATTTTGGATTTCAATTTATGCTGCCCTTCTGCAGCTGGTGGTGAATTGCCAGCATTAAGTGTATTAGTCTGTGATGAAGGTCATTCTATTTGGGAAGAAGTTCCACCGACACTGATGATGAATAGCGGTAGATAGTGTGCAACTTGGAGGGGAAGTTGCAGCTATGCTTATCCAATATATGTGCTGGCCTTTTAGATGGCAGAGTTCAATTATTTTGAAGCTGCCATTGAAAAAGCCTTGGCTGGTTTCTGCATTGTATTTTTGAATGATAACATACAGCAGGCATATGATACTGGTGGAAGAGTGACAGTAAATGGAATGCCAACCCCATGTTGCTTGAGTGATAGAGCTATAGCTCTCTTGTAAAGCTCTATCACTTGCTATCACTTCATATTCCCAACTTGTGTCAAAGATGGTGGAAAGGCTTTGGGGAGACAGGAGGTGAATCCTTTGCTGCAGGAAACCTAACCTTTGAGCTTTTGTAGTTATAAAATGTGGATGGTCCAGTTAACTTTTAGGTTATTGGTACCACTGGACTGCAATGTTTATTGCCTTTCATTAGACTTGTTAAATGTTGTTCAGCTGTTGCTACATGTAGGCATGGACTGCTTCATTATCTGAGGAACTGTGAACAGAACGAATCATCAACAAACATCTAACATAATGGAGGTAAGGTCATGGAGGGAAGACCCTGAAGACTGTTGGGTCTGTAAAGTTATTAACTGCAAACATTAACTCTGTTTTCCTCTCCACAGATGCTCCCTAACCTGCCAAGTATTTACATATTTTGTGGTATTTTGGTTTCATTTCTTTCATGGATGGAATTCTGACTACTGAAATAAAATAATGAGAGTTAACTTAATAGTTGAAAGCCTGGCTATGAAGAATTGCACGATAACCGGAAAGAGACTTTGTGGAAAGATAAAGGAGTTGCATTAATTGGTTGGCCTATCCCATTATAGTCTAATTGTTTAAAAAAAATTATCAATCAATTTATATTAAAGCTTGATTGAAACCACTCGGGCCTGAATCTGAGCAGAGGTCATTGTTGGTATAAAGACTAATGAGTCTTTGTGCAACTGCAATCGTAAGAAACCAATGAATAATATAATGCACTTTTTGGTAGAGATCGGTTGATACCAGTAGAGTAATGGCTTGGTTCATTCTTTTTATCATCTATAAATTTTGGTTTTAACTCTGAACCAACTGCAGTTCTGCTGCTGCTTTAGTTACTTGCAGGAAGGAGAATGTAGAGACTGGAGGCTTGGGGAAGGGGTGAAAAGAAAACCAGGAAAAGAAATGGAATTTTTGGAAAGGAGGAAAGAGAGGGAGTGTACGTGAGTTGGATTATATCTCCTAGTTGTGTCTCCAAGCAGAGGAAATGCTTTCTGAGGATCTACCATCTCTGTCTTTCAGAAATGGTGTATGTTTTAATGGGATTAGCTCTCATTCTCAATAGCAGTGAACCAAGCCAAGAGGTCACACAGACTTGCTATTTTTAACAAAAGGTTGGCAAATTCTCTAGATCAGATCATTTTTGCGAATTCTAAATGGGAAGGCTCCATTCTTCTCAATGGCTCTTGAGTAAAACAATCCCCTCAGGAATCCATCTATATGGCACTGCCTCCAAGATGAGTGTCTCTTAGAAAAAAAACATGAATGTTGTATTTGATCTGATAGCAATCCCCGTTGTAATAAAAGCAAACACAGCATTTGTCTTCCTCATCCTTTGTTGTACCTGGATGTTAATTGGTGATTTTTTTTTTGAATCAACACACCCAGATTCCTCTGTGCACATATTCATTAGTTTTGCACCATTTGAAAATATTCTTCTATTGTTGCCAAACCTTGCATTCACTCACTTAATCTGTCTATATCTCTTTAAAGATTCTTGTGTCCTCTTTCCAATTAACGTTCTTGTCTAGCTGTGTACTGTAAGCAACTTGGACACAACATTTGACCTTTTGTGTACATATTTAATATAGGTTGTAGATAACTAAGGGTCCAATATTGACTCCTGTGCCACCTCTTTTACAGCAGTCTACCAAACTTAAAAAAAAATCTATTCTTGCTGTTTTCTGCCCTGTAAGCAATTCTTTATCCAAGTTAATACATCATTTCCAAAAATGCTTCTACACGCTATCTTGTTTTTCTTTAGAGATCAACACACATTCCATCCAGGGTATTCTCCTTATCTACTCTGGGGGGGGGGGGGGGGGGGGGGAGGAATTGTTTCTGAGAAAATTTGGAAGATTACCATGATTGCACTTTCATTGTTAGCCACCTCATTTAGAATTTACATAAATGATCTGATCTAGAGAATTTGTCAATTTTTGTTCAAACATAGTAAGTCCACTGTGTGATCTCTTGGTTTGGTTCAAATCAGGTCACGTCAGACCCTATTGGTGAAGGGTTTTGGCAACTGGGCAGCAAAGTAGGGATTTGGATCAGAGACAATCATATTAAACGGTGGTGCAAGCTCAAAGGACTGAATGGCACTGTCCTGCTTCTGTTCCTTATGTTGCTGGTGTTTGTTCTGAGAAGACTCTGTACTGTTAAGTATTTGGTCTGAAATTTTAGTTTGATATTACAGTTCCTTCCACCCAGCTGAGATCTCTTCAGTCAGCTTTAAAAACACACATGCACAAATACTAACCAGCATACTTCCAGCTACCAGACAGCGCTACGTCCATGTGGTGCATAAGTTCTCTGAGGAAAGGGAGTGTGATCCCAAATTCTTTGGGAGAGCTTTGGAGAGACTGGAAAAAAAATATTGCTTGCAACAGGAAAGTGTTGTCTGCAAGGGAGCTACTTAGAATCACCTGGGCCACCTGAAGGCATAACTGACAGGAAGTTACCAAGGAGGTGTCAGGAGTAACATTCCTTGCAGTACAGACTAGGTTGGAAGAAATATCATGATCTTATAGACAAGGTGAGTCCTCAGAGCTCAAGTTACATCTCCAACTCTTCATCTCCACCTGCACACTGTTAAAACCTTTCCTTACAGCAGACTCACTTTCTAACACACAAGCTGTTTCCGCCACCCTTTTCCCCTCTTTCTCTGCTACTCAAAATGTGTTGCTTTCCCTATCCCTGTTTCTCTTCTGGTCTTTGCTGCACTGCAAGACTCTTCCTGTCCTTGCTGCTTCCCACATGCCTCGCTTTCCATCCCGCTGCTCTGCCGGTCTCTCACTTTGCATGCGCCTTTCTGTCTTTCACACTTGCACCCTATGTTACTCTCCCCATCTACCACTCCCTCTCTCCATGTTTCTCTCACCCAGTAAGTTTGTGCTTTATTTCTTTTTCTGCTCTTAGACTTGATACTGACTGAGATTCCCTGCACTTAATGCCAATACTGTTAACAAAGATAGAAGTGCTGAGGTGTGCAATAAAGAGTCGGGGACATTGCAAAGGCTAGATCTGGAGGTTTGCGAAGGATTCCAGAAGTGGGGAGATTCTTATTCTGTTAAGGGTGTCAACTGTCCATTTCCCTCCACAGATGCTGCCTGACCTGCTGAGTTCTTTCAGCAGCTTGTTTTTTGCTCCAGACTCCAGCATCTGCCGTCTCCTGTATCTCCAAGGGACAATAGTTGTTCCTCTCAGTCTCAAACAAACATATGGATGGTAACTCTATCACTGCACCAACATAATCTCACCCGATGATTTGGCAGCATAGTTTGTCCTTCATTTTATTACTCCCTCTGTATCACTCACTCACAGCACATAGTCATCCGACAAACCACAGCATCATTGTGTAACTTCGTAGATGGGAAACTGAATTTTTCCAAGGGCCTCATCAAATAATTGCTACAACCCAGAAAGCAGTCACTTGCATAAAACTACTTAATGAGGAGTCAGTCATGAAGCCAGAGTCATCTTTTAACAGCCAATACTAAATAAATTACACTGATCCCTCTTTCAAAAGGAAAACACAGAAAACCACCATTTACTTATGTACTACAATAATACGTTTAACCTTATCATGGGTCTTCTCATTCCATAACATTGGTAGTGTGTCTGAAGTCTCACTTCTGAATGTCAACTGGTTCTTCCCTTAAGGATTCGTGAGAATTTATCTTGGGTTCTCTGTTGCCATTTCCTCCAACTTAGTGTTGTCTAATAAAACCCACTTCCAGTGTAGTTTGGGAATTCTGACTAGACTCATCATTTCCCCAAATTTCCCCTCATTTGAATAATTGACTTTGTCCAGGTTTAACTTGAATTTCCTGGTGCTGTCAAACTCGAAACATGTCTAATGTCCATCTACAAATGACAAAGGCATTGTGGCTATGTGTCCCCTTCCAATGTTGCTGTCTTTCTGTCTTTGGATCCTCTGATTCTGCTACCAGCTTTTCACATCTTGAGCAGTGGTCTTGCACAGTCAGCTGTAGTTTCACTTAAATGTGTTTCAACACTTCACAGGTTTAGGTTTTATCCTCTAAGTTTTCATGAGTTGTGTCAGCAGAAAAATTGCAATTAGTTACAGTCTTACTGGGTCCATTGCCACTTTATCTTCAACTGTGAAATTTCAATCTCTGTTTTCTTGTCAATTTAGGCTTTGGTGTGACAATGCAAAGTTTCTTTGACCCCCCTTGTTTGATTAAAATTGGACACCTGTAAATTCCTGGTGTTCACTACCTTTTCTTGGCATTTAGATCTGTGGTGCCCTTTCAAGAAAACTCAAGGAGAGGTATTTCTGTAGCAGAAAATAAAAATTTTTAAAAATTGCAGATGCCGGAAATCCAAAATAAAAACAGAAAATGCTGGAATCAATCAGCAGGCCAGCCAGCATCTGTAGAAAGAGAAACAGACTTGTATTCCAGGTAGAAGATTCTTTGTCAGAACTAAGAGAGAAGATGTTAGTTTTAAGTTGCAGAAATGGTGTGGGATGGGTGGGTGGGTGGGTGGGGGAGGGGGGGGTGAGTGTGGATATGATAGAGGGAATATCTCCAATAGGCCAGGATGGCCAGAGGGATCATTTGTGGAGGTCATCCTGGTTGATGGATTAACCCTAGGAAGAAAGAAAATGAATAAGAGCTAAATGGTCTCTCCTTATTTTGAGTATGATCCCGTTCTCTTCTTGCAGATGTTGGCTCATCTGACGAGTGTTCCAGCATTTCCTGTTTTTATTTTGGATTTCCTGGGGAAACATATGCCTGGCCTCCTGGATCTATCTTTTTGAGCCCCATAAGAATATTATACATTTCAAAGAAGTCCCCTCTTATTTTTCTAAAGTCTAGTGGATCGAGGAAGAGAATATTCGATCTCTCCTTGTGTGACAGACCTGCCGTCTCTGGAGCCAGAATGGTAAATCATTACTGCGCCCACCCTATAGCAAGTATATCCTCTTTGTAGGATAAGGAGACCAAAACAGTATACGGTTCTCCAGGTGTGGTCTCACCAAGGCCCTATACGATGAGGTTTTCACTCTTAACCTCAAATCCTCTCATAATAAAGACCAATATCAGGGTCGGAACCAGGTTTATTATCACTGACTTGTATGTGGTGAAATTTGTTGTTTTGCAGCAGCAGTACAGTGTAAAGACATAAAATTACTATAAATTACAAAATAAATAGTGCAAAAAAAGGTACAATGAAGTAGTGTTCAAGGGTTCGTGGACCATTCAGAAATCTGATAGCAGAGGGGAAGAAGCTGTTCTTAAATCGTTGAGTATGAGTCTTCGGACCTCCTCACCAACAGTGGTAACGAGAAGAGGGCATGTCCTGGATGGTGAGGGTCCTTAATGATGGATGCTGCCTTCTTGAGGCACCTACTCTTGAAGATTTCCTCGATGATGGGGAGGGTTGTGCCTTTGATGGAGCTGGCTGAGCTTACAACCCTCTTGCAGCCTCTTGCGATCCTGTGCATTGGAGCTTCCACACCAGGCTGTGATGCAACTAGTCAGAATGCTCTCCAGCGTACATCTACATATATTTGCAAGGGTCTTTGGTGACATACCAAATCTCCTCAAACTCCTAATGAAGTAGAACTGTTGGTATGCCTTCTTCCTGATTGCATCAATGTGTTGGGCCCAGGATAGATCTTCTGAGATGTTGACGCCCAGGAACTTGAAGCTGCTCACCTTTTCCACCATTGACCCCTCAATGAGGACTGGTGTGTGTTCTCCCGACTTCCTCTTCCTGAAATTCACCATTAAGTCCTTGGTCTTGCTGATACTGAGTGCGAGGTTGTTGTTGAGACAGCACTCAATCAGCCAAACTATCTAATGCCTCCTAATTGTCTGCTGCACCTCCATATTGGCTTTCAGGATTTTATATAGAAGGACATCTAGGTCTACTTAAAGATCAGTAACATCTTATTTCTCTCCATTTAAAAAAAACACAAAGCATTTCTGTTTTGTGTACAAAAGTTATTAACCTCATATTTTTCCACGTGTACTCCTTCTGTCATGTTGCTGCCCAGTCATTTAGTTTATCTATATCGCCTATAAGTCTCTTTGTATCTTCATCAATCCACGCATTCTCATTTAGTTTCATGTCATCAGCCAACTTAAAAATATGACATTTGGTTCCTTCAGCCAAATTGTCAATTTAGATTGAAAATAGCACAAATTGTTGCACTACCTCATTAATCACAGCCTGTCAATCTGAGAAGGACCAGTTTATTCCTGCTCTTGTTTACTATCTTCTTAACCAATCGTCAATGTGAAAGTAAGACACTAGTCGATGAGTTGCAGAACAAAACTGATTTATTTTCCCGCCTTGCATGGGCCTTTTAAGAGGAACAGTTCCTGCCCACCGAAAGCGGAAATGACGTATGCGCTATGTCATCAAACTTTTCCCATGCACGGGTTCTCCCCATCGCTCGGGGAAGACGAAGACCCAGCGCCATCTTGGGCCTCACCGCTCTGACAACGTGCGACCTGACCGCCGAGCCGGTTCGCTTGCTCAGACGGTGAGTCGCTACACTAGGATATTACCCCCAATTCCAAATATTCTAACCTTGTTTAACAATTTATTGTATGGGATCTTATCAAAAGGCATTGAAAAATCCAGATATGCCACATCTGTTAGTTTCCCCTTGTCTCCTCTACCAAGTAATCAATAGATTAGTCAAACATGGTTTTCCTTCAATAAACTGATGTTGAATCTGCTCAGTCATGTTATTATTTCCTAAATTATTCAGGATGAAAAATTCAGTGGTTCCCTTTTATCTTTTGTCCTATTTACTCAAATAGTGGGGTCACATTTGCTTTCGTTGAACCTGCAGGAATCATTACATTAGAACATAGAATGGCACAGCACAGGAACAGGCACTTTGGCGCATGATGCCAAATTAAACTAAACGTACTTGCCTGCATATGATCCATATCCCTTAATTCCCTGCATGGTCACATGCCTGTCTCAATGCCTCTTAAACGTCACTGTTGTATTTGCTTCCACCCGGGGTAGCACGTTCCAGGCACCTACCACTCTGTGTAAAAGAACCTTGCACATCTTTAAACTTTTCCCCTCTCACCTTAAGGCTATGCCCGCGAGTATGACATTCCACTCTGAGAAAAAGACTCTGACTATCTACCCTATCTATGCTTCTCATAATCTTATAAACTTCTATCAGGTCTCCCCTCAGCCTTTGATGATCTAGAGAAGATAATCCAAATTTGTCCAACCTCTCCTTGCAGCTAATACTCTCTAATCCAGGCAACAACCTGGTGAACACCTCCTACACCTTCTCCAAAGCCTTCCTATAATGCAGCAGCCAGAACTGTACATAGTACTCCAAATATAACCTAACCAACATTTTATACCGACACAGTTTGTGGCTGGAGCGAGAATCCGAAGTGCATTTTTTAAATAACATTTTGCAAGATGATACAGACTTTACTATAGACATCTTGGTATTGGTTTATTATTGTCACTTGTACGGAGGTACGGTGAAGAACTTGTCTTGCAAACCGATCATACAGGTCAATTCATTACACAGTGCAGTTATGTTGAGTTAGTACAGAGTGCATTGAGGTAGTACAAGTAAAAACAAAAACAGTACAGAGTAAAGTGTCACAGCTACAGAGAAAGTGCAGTGCAATAAGATGCAAGGTCACAACTAGGTAGATCGTGAGGTCATAGTCCATCTCGCTGTATAAGGGAACATTTTAAAAAAATTTTATTTACAGCGTGGTAACAGGCCCTTCCGGCCCAATGAATCCGCACCGCCCATTTTAAACCCAAATTGACCTACCCGTACGTCTTTTAGAATGTGGGAGGAAACCGGAGCACCCAGAGGAAACCCACGCAGACACGAGAGAATGTACAAACTCCTTACAGGCAGCGACGGGAATCGAACCCCGATCGCTGGCGCTGTAATAGCATCGCACTAACTGCTACACTACCGTGGGGTAGAAGCTGTCCTTAAGTCTGGTGGTACGTGCCCTCAGGCTCCTGTATCTTCTACCCGAATAAAAAGAAGAGAGAATGTCCTCAGTGGGTGGGGTCTTTGATTATGCTGGCTGCTTCACCAAGACAATGAGAGGTAAAGACAGAGTCCAAGGAGGGGAGGCTGGTGTCCGTGATGCGCTGGGCTGTGTCCACAACTCTCTGCAGTTTCTTGCGGTCCTGGGCAGAGCAGTTGCGGTACCAAGCCGTGATACATCCAGATAGGATGCTTTCTATGGTGCATCGGTAGAAGTTGGTGAGAGTCAAAGGGGACAAACCAAATTTCTTTAGCCTCCTGAGGAAGTAGAGGCACTGGTGAGCTTTCTTGGCCGTGGCATCTACGTGATTTGACCAGGACAGGCTGTTGGTGATGTTCGCTCCCAGGAACTTGAAGCTGTCAACCCTCTCGACCTCAGCACTGTTGATGTAGACGGGTGCACGTACACCGCCCCCCTTCATGAAGTCAATGACCAGCTCTTTTGTTCTGATGACACTGAGGGAAAGGTTGTTGTCATGACACCATTCCACTAAGCTCTCCATCTCCTTCCTGTACTCCGACTCATCGGTGCTTGAGATACGGCCTACAACGGTGGTATCATCTGCAAACTTGTAGATGGAGTTAGAGCAGAATCTGGCCACACAGTCATGAGTGTATAGGGAGTAGAGGGCTGAGGACACAGCCTTGTGGGGCACCAGTGTTGAGAATAATTGTGCCAGAGGTATTGCTGCCTAACCTCACTGATTGCAGTCTGTTTGTTAGAAAGTCAAGGATCCAGTTAAAACACTAAAATGTACATCATCAGGTGCTCAGAAATTAACTGTTTTCAGGCTCATTAACTTCTTTCATTATAGTGCTTTACTAAAACTTGTACTTTGATTTTCTCATTTGCAATGGACCTTTCATCCTTGACCTCAAAGGGTTGCCTAAGAAGACGAGTGTCAAGTTAATCTAATCCATTCTTTGTTGCTGAATGTTTTTTTAACAAAATTATCCTTGTCCAAACTGAAATACTGCAGATGCTGGAAATACTCTACAGGTCTGGCAACATAAGTAGAGTGTGAAACAGAGTTAACATTTCAGATCCTAACCTTTCAGCTTTGACCAAAGGAGACAAGACACTGCAGACGTTGGAGTCTGGGGCAACTGATAATCGGCTGGAGGAACTTTGCGGGTCTACCATCACTTGTGGGGGTGAAAGGAATTGTGTACATTTTGGGTCAAACCTTGCATCAGGGTTCCCTCCCGCAGATGCTGCTTGACCTGCAGATTCCTCCAGAAGTTTGTTGCTCCAGCTTTGACCAAATCTTTGGTTGTCTGCTTCAGCGTGGCTGTGTGTCAAATTTTGTTTGAAAGTGCAATTTTTGGAAATTTTATTTGTCTTAGAGGCAAAATAAAATCAAAAAGAGAAAAAAAAACTGCGGGAGGAACTCAGCAGATGGAGCGGCATCTGTGGGGAAAAGAATTGTCCACATTTCGCATCGAGACGCTGCAGCAGTTTCTCTTTTTCTCTAGATCCCAGCATCTGCAGTCTCGTGTGTCTCAATGAAATTAAAAGTTAGTCTTGTTATTACTGAACTTAATTAACAATAAAAACTTTTATTAGCCGCTTAATTTAACCAGCGGAGACCTCACCAATATGGCAAACTGAACGTGACGACCTGCCCTCAATTACCACATTACGTTAGATGACGTTTCTACGTGTTCTCGTGAAGTCAACCGAACGTAATAACAAAGTCCCGCCTCGCGTCTCCGTCCTTGATTGGACCAACCCGGGATCGGTGTCTTTGATGAACATCAAGCTCAACCAATCGTATGCCGCCCCTGCCTCGGCCAGTGGCAGGTTGGTTGGTGCTCGCTGAGTCAGAAGCGTCGTGATGGCTGGCGGCGGGATAAGTTGGTTGTGTTGGGCTTGGCAGGGCTTTCTCTTGGCTTTCGTGAGTCTCGGAATATGGAATGTGTTGTTCGTGTATGAAGAAAATAAGTGCAGCATGACCTACATGTTCGAGTACCCAGAATATCTTGTAAGTCGCTCCGGCAGCCGGTTGAACGTACTTGGAGACAACCAGACTCTGCAGAATAAAGCTGCAAGGAGTTGACAGCTTTGATTGTGCAACAGGCCAGTCGAGTCCTGGCTGTGCACTTTATAGCTCTGTACCATGTGTTTTGACAGGGTCATAATTATTTTCTAACATTTCAAGGCACCTGATTCCAATACATTTTCAGTTTCAATGGGATTTTAGGCCGTGCATAAAATTCCAGGTCACTGTCTGACAACACCTTGTCCAGGTTTTGATTGAATTTTGCGTTATTCAAAGATGATCCCCGTCCACTTTACCATTGTGCCGCGTTCTGACTGCGTATTTAAATTTGAAACGCAAAGGGAGCCCATTTGGCTCTTCTTTGTTGTCCCCATATACCAATTTAAAGGTATTTTATGGAAGCTTCCGTGGTTTGTTCCCTTTTTGCATTCGCGTAGGGCGGTCTCTGATACCGCACTCTGATCAGAATCAAGTTTATTGTCACTGACATATGTCGTGAAATTTGATGTTTTGTAGCAGCAGTACATTGCAAGACATAAATATTACTATAAGTTACAAAAAATAGTGCAAAAGAGAAATAACGAGGTAGTGTTCATGGACCTTTCAGAAATCTGATGGCGGAGGGGAAGGAGCTGTTCCTGAAACGGTCAGCGTGGGTTTTCAGACTCCTGTACCTCTTCCCCGATGGTAGTACCGTGAAGAGGGCTTGTCCCGGATGGTGAGGGTCCTTAATGATGGATGCCACCTTCTTGAGACATCACCTCTTAAGGATGCCCTCAAAGGCGGGGAGGATTGTGCCCATGATGGATCTGGCCGAGTCTGCAACCCTCTGCAGCCTGTTTCAATACCCTATCCTCCACATGAAAACCTCCCATCTTTGCACCTTGTTTGACAGATTTATAGCCTTCGATTATCAGCACCAACATCCCCCAACTTTGGACACATTTTGCATGACTTGATTTTTGTTCCAAAGCTGGAGTCTCGATTTCCTTTTTTGTCCATAATAAATGAATCACATATCCAGTATAACTTTGGGGAACCTTTTTTATGTCATATACATGGCCATCACATCCTTCCTAAAATAATGTGATGAAGCTGAATTTATTCTCCTCTGGTCTAGCCAAATACTTATATCCATTTAATTATCCTTTTTATAATTGTATTGGTGGTCATTTTTATAGAACTGGAGCCAGTGATTTTTTTTTCTATATATAGCCAGGAGACCTTGCACTTTAAAAAGTGCTGGAAACTAATTAGTAAGTCTTAGAATAAGATCTTAGATCAGATTTAGAAAATTATGTTTTGCTGAGGCTGTTCATGTAATAAAGGATGCTGACAGCATTTAAAGCTACAGTATAGATTCACTAAGCTGGAGAAGATGTAGGTATGAGGATACACTTGGGAAAGTGATACTTTTGCATTCATTGTAGCTGGGAAGGATAATGAAAAAGTTGGCAAAACATTAAAATGACTTAAGATGATAATTCCCATTGAGTGGCAAATTGGTATTGAGGCAAAATTTGGGACAGGCAACAAATTTAGAATTTTTTTTTAACCAGGTCAGTACCTCTTTGTGGGAATGATGTGAAACAAAATAAGGAGGTTTAGCAAATGGTGTGCAGCCTTCAATCACCATGGGCATAAATAGCCTGTAGTGTTATGCAGGAACCATTTATATAGCACTTTTAATGTAGAAACACTTCACAGAAGCATAATCAAACAAAATTTGACAGAGCCACATAGGTACTGGGGAAAATTTACAGAAATTTTAATCTAAAAGTTAAGTTTTAAGACGTTCCTTAAAGAAGGTAAATGAGAGAAAGTGGAAAAGTTTAGGGTGAAAATTCCAGAGCTTGGGCCTGGCCTATAATGGCAACACAATTAAAATTGCAGACATTGAGGAGGCCAGAGTTGGGGGAGCACAGGGTTGTAACTCTGAAAGAGGATACGGAGGGGATGATGTCAAGGAGAGGACTGAGGTAAAAAAAAGTTGGGAATTTTAAAACTGGTATTGCTTACCTAGAATCAATATATACAAGTGAGCAGAAAGGTAACTGCTGAACATCTGAATATGTGTATTCATCCATTTCATTAATATAAATTTCCTTAACTCAAACTTTATAGTGGATTTTTTTTCTAAATTTACTTTTAGTTCTTGAAGTAATCTATCTTAAGTCAATTAAACGATATTGTCGGGGATGAAATACTCTTGGTTAGTAGTGAAGTTGAGAAATTGCTGCATTAGTATCTTTGAAGTTCATCTTCATTACAGTTCATATTCCCAGTAAAATACAGGAAAAGATTTGTTAATTAATTGTTTACTGCAGCTATAAATTATTCTTGAGGTGGGGCCCATCTGTCTGCTTGATCTTGCATCTTGAAGAAGCTCATTCTACATTGTCATTTAATAAATAAGTTACCTCTTGTATCAGTGAGGATTGTTTATTTAAAAAGTATCAACTCCTTGTAAGTAGTGTTCTGGTGAATGGAGTCCTCTAGTATTTTGTTTCAGAGAACGAAGTGCTAGTATAATCATACTGTATCAGAAATCGTATAAACATATGCAATCCGGCTATACTTTGTGCTTTCCCAAATAGTGATGATAGACAGCCTTAAGTAAAAAGTTTGCTTAATAGATTTCCTTTTAACTGCATTTTTGTTCTGAAAGTATGCCCAGTATTTCCAAGAGTATTGGTCAGGTTCTTGTTATCTAGTACTGAAAGTGTGGCCATGTGGATCCCTAGATTAGATGGAGTTCCTATGATGGTGTTTACAATTCACTGATGTTAACGTTGTTCATGTAATCTCTAAATGATGATCTGCAGCAGCCCTGCCTTCAGTAGGTGGAAGTGAGTCCTCTCTACTTCCTATCACTAGACCACTAATTTATAATCTAAATATATTTTAAATTTTCTTATTTTTGACTTGAGCTTTTGTCACTTTGGGGATTTCCAGTAATGCAGGAAACATTTCATATTCACTTTCTGATAGGGTTTTTTTGTATATGCTGTAACTTTTATATCAGTTCTTCCATAAACTTTGTTGTTAGCTATTGTGTGTAATGCATATACTTATGTCGATGATGCAAAATCATGCCTAATTTTGAAATGATTGTATCTATATGAATTATAGAAGTTAGTATAAAGTGAGGAGGTATAATCCCATTTCTCTTTCATCTGTGAACAGAAAATAAAGCTTCCAAAGAAACTTTCCAATCACTACCCAAGTTATGGTCTCTATCTTTATGAGGAAAGAGATTCTGCTGAAGCACGTAATGGTCTGAAACCTACAGGAATCCCTGTTCTGTTTCTTCCTGGAAATGCTGGGAGTTACAAACAAGGTACACTTTTGAAGCAAAATTTGGTATCTAGTTTTTATTCTTTTTCTTGTATGAAATTCTGCTCCTCTAATTTTGGGAAAGATGTTTTCTTTGAGAGAGTTCAGAAATGATTTACTGGAAAGGTTCCAGGAATGAGGAACTTCAGCTGTATTGTTAAACTGAAGTTGCAAAGGTTGGAAAGGAAATTTGCAGAGATGTATAAAGTCATGACTGGTTTACATCAGGTTTAATAAATGATCCTCAAGGAACTAGTGATCACAGCATGGTAGAACTTGGCATTCAATTTGGGAGTGAGAAGCTTAAATTTAAAACAACTATTATACCTTAAATTAGTCAAATGCTAAAGCATTGAGGGCAGAGTTGGCTAATGTGGACTATGCAAGTAGGTTAGCATGTAAAAGAACAGATATGTAGTGGAAAAAATTTAGGAAGACAATTCATAACTCATGACATGCATAATAATTTAGCAGGAGGAAGGATTCTTGGGGGGAGCGGATGAACCTGTAGCTCATCAAAATATTAATTCGAAGGAGAAAACATGTAAAGTGGCAAAAATCAGTGGTAGGCCCAAGGTTTGGGATAAATTTAGAATCCAACAAAGGGACACCACTGGGATCAGTGTTGGGTCTGCAGCTATTTATAATAGATTAATGATTTAGTGGATAAAGTGTATATACTGTAGGATGTACAAAATTGTTGGGGAGAGGATACAAACAGTGTGCAGAGAGATATTGATTGGTTGAGTGAATAGGCAATAAATTGGTAATATGGGAAAATGTGAATTTGTTTACTTTGGAGGGGAGAGTGATAAAACTGATTTTCTAATTGCAGAAAGACTTCAGAAAGCTGCAGCACAAAGGGATTTGGGGGTCCTTGTACACGAAACACTGAAGGCTAGTGTACAGATGCAGTAGGTAATCAAGAAGGTTAATGGAATGCTGGCTTTTATTTCAAGGGTTTGGAGTATACACGTAGTGTAGTCTTAGTACAACAGTACATGTATTGGTGAGACCATATTTAAAATATTCTCTACAGTTTTGGTCTATGGTTTAAGGAAAGATATTACCCTTGGAGCCAGTTGAGAGAGGGTTCATGGGGATAATCCCACATATGGAGAGATTTTGTCATGAAGAAGAGTTGAACAGGTTCCATCTTTTCTTATTGGAGTTTAGAAGAACGAAAGGTGATGTTATTGGATCAGCAAACATTGTTAGGGGGATTGGCAGGGCAAATGCTGAGAGGTTGTTTCCCCTCACGGGCAAGTCTAGGGCAAGAGGGCATGGTCTCGTATTTAGGGGCACCGATCCTAGACTGAGATGTGGGACAACTTCTTCTCCTGATTATTCGGAACTCCATGCCCCAGAAAGCCATGGAGACTGAATCCTTGAATGTATTTAAAGCTGATATTTTTAGTCAATGACGGTTATGGGGATAGGATGGAAAAGTGGACTTGTGGAAAATTGGATCAGTCACAATCTTATTGAATGGTGGAGCAGGCTGAAAGGCTTAGTTCTGTACCTATTTCATATGGTATTATGAAAACAGAGAAGTTGTTCCCATTACAGCATAGTTCAAGGATCGAGGGCACAGATATAACTTTCCACAAAAGATACAAGGGAGGTGTGAGGAAAAGCCTTTTTACACATGAAGTAGTTATTGGAATTAATTGCCAAGAAGGATGGCAGTCACCAGTGCCTTCAAAAGGATTAAGTAGCTACTTATGACAAAATAATTTGTAGGGCAATGGAGAAGAGTAAAGGAAAAGGACTGACGTGATTGCTTGACAAAGAGTTGGCATGGTTTTGATGGACTAAATGGTCTCTTTCTGTGCTATAACAGTTCTATGAATCTATAAGCAAAAAATGATATTTGAAAGCATAGCCATTGTAGGGTAAGCACACCATTTTTATTAATATATGTACGTCATCTGAATTCTTGCCAATCCTTTCTCATTTTGGTTTTGTATTGCAGTTCGTTCCCTGGGCTCTGTTGCACTAAGGAAAGCAGAGAATATACATAACAAGTTCCACTTTGATTTTTATAGCATTGATTTTAATGAGGAGCTTGTGGCACTTTATGGTGGAAGCCTTGAAAAACAAACTAAGTTTGTACATGCATGTATAAGGGTTATCCTCAAACTTTACAAGGTAAGATTGCAAAAAGATATTTGCCTTCAAAATATTTCAATGAGTGCATCAGTATTGCATACCTTGTAACTTATTTCAAACTTGTTTCTGACTTATGTTCATGTAGATTATGGAATTGTTGGCACAGATTTAGGCTGCATAAATAGTCAGATTCATGTGGATGCTATTCTGTACTTAAATCACGTGGGTTCTTCCCTCTCCTGTGCACTTAACATTCTATTTAATATTTTCCATTTTCAAACATCTAATTTCCTTTTTAAAGTATTTTATAGATTCTGCTTTTGTATTGGTGTATGGTTGAGAATTCATTTCCTAACCACTCTAAATTTGTACAATTGGTCATTGACAATGGTGGAGAATGGCCAATAGTGATTTGAAAATAAAATCGGGTAAAGTATAAAGTAGTCTGGCATTTCACTGTTATCGCCTCTTCTGATACTGCAATGAACCAATATCACTCTCCGTTTTTTTTGCTCCCCAAGTTTTACTGTAGTTTGTTTTATCATCTTAAATTTGTGCTGTTTTGCTGGCATCTTAATGACCAATGGAAATGATTTGTCACTTTCAGAATATTGAGCGCCTCTTTCAGTTCTGCTTTTTCTTTGTATTTGGGCTGTGAATAGTGCTAGCAAGGTAGCACTTACTACCCATCCCTAGTTACATGGAAGGCAGCAAGATTCAGTGGTTCTGAATTCATTTGTCAACCAGGGAGCAGGTTCCCTTCCTTGGATATTAGTATAAAATTTGAGCTTTTATTGATGGCTTTACAACTTCAATTTTCAAATTATAATATTTATTGAGTTGAAGTGCGTAACTTATGATCAGATTTGAATCTATAATTAAAAATTTTTATCTTAGCCCTAACATCATAAGGTAGGTTTGTAATTATTGTCTTTCACTCCAGGTATCACCCAAATTCTTTTCCATGAGTTCTTTTTTTTGTCTAGAATGTTGTGGCTAAAATGATACATAATTCGTCAAGTGCAATATAAGAACTGGTATTATTTCAGCATTACTGCCTTGCTTTTCCACTCTGAACCTCTTGCAAAATACTTGCATGTTTTTAACCATGTTTCCAGCATTAACACTTGCATCTATGTATACATGAATGTTTTAACATGATTGACTGCTTATTCCGTTTAAATATATACCATCTTACAGAGATATCCTTATTTTACAGAAACATATTACTTCATGAACTCAACATTAAACTGTATCTGCCCATTTTGACAGTAGCCTTTGACCTTTCAGTCTTTGTCTGTCTAGGTACCACACTCTTTAATGATCCTTGGCCCGACTTGAAATTTGCTGTATGCATGGACTTGGCATGTTATAGACCTCAGAACAATGAATTCAACACTTCAGATAACCAGCCTTTCCAGTTTGTGTCAGCTCTGGCTATTTCTGATGAAAGGTCATCAACCCAAAAAGCTTAATCTATTTTTCTCTCACAGATGCTGCCTGATCAGTGATTTTTGTTTTTTTTTCAGATTTCCAGCAGCAATGGTGATTTATTTCTCCAGTTTCTATCTCGCAATTCCAACTTGTTCATTTTATTTTCTGTTCTCCCTTGTTTTCATTCATCTCTTTTACAGTAAAACTCTGATAATCTGTTATCCCTTTTGTTCAGAAAACCTGATGATTTGTCATCTGGCTTCTGACACCAGCTTCTGTTTCCTGCACTCCCTTTAAACTCGCCTGGTTCACTACTGTATAATATAAAAAAAGAAAGTTCAAAAATGTTTTGGGGTATTAATAGGAGTAATATCCAATGGACCGCAAAATCTGCTAGCCCAGCACCACCAAAGTTCCAAGGGTGCAGATTATCAGAGCCTACTGTATTTACTTTTCCTTCAGGCAAATTGTTCACAACTAACAAACCTTCACCATATGCTCTCAGCTGGCACCACGCATTGTTATGAATCACAAATGTCCCCTTTGTTCTCTCCACCCCTAAGTTCTGATGAAAAGTCATCGACCTGAAATACTTCCCTTCACAGATGCTGCCTGGAAGAACTCAGCATTTTCTGTTATTTTATTTTCCAGTGACTGCAGTTTATTGCTTTTCTAAAATTGATGAAATTTGCTGACTATAGCCAATCTTTCCATGATTCCTAAATCTGATCCAGTGCAGTGCAAACACGCCTTTCTTGTCTGAAAAAATTAACTTCATTCCAACTTTTTGCTTTCTACATTCAATTTTCTCATTGCCTGTTATGGTGGCCTTCCTCATAAAAATGCCATATCTCTGAAATGTGGTTGATCCCTTAAATCTGTGTAAATCCCTTAAATCTGTCTTCTTATTTTTAGCGAAGTGTTCTATGAAAAATATTTTGACTATCTTAGTCATATAAAGTTCAAATATAGTTAAATTTCTGAACAAATGTATTAGTAACTTTTTTTCAGTTTTTGCTTCAAATGCTAGTTTTCATTTCACACAATGTGTAGTATATTCATCATAACCAACAGGTAGAGTACTGGTGAATATGATTTTCTTCTTTAACCCTACAACAAGATTTCCAGATCATGACAAGCTGCATGAAGTATTGCACTGTTTTGTGATTTAAAAATACAGTAAGACCATTATTGCTCCTTCTATAGGGTATCCTCCAGTGACATTTGAAATAATTGTTAATCTAACTTGCCCACCAGATCCAATTTAAATTTGAATCTCATGAATAAAATATACGTGTTATCTTGTTGGCCCACCCTCGAATCCAAGTAATCTTTCCTGGTTGGTAAAACTGAGCCCCCAGAAAGGCATATTTTAAGTAATATGGACTGCAATTATTGCTGCTTCAATTTAATTTCATAACTCTTAAAATTCACCAAATGAAGTATTAAGTTTGAATGTGATCACTTCTACTTTGTCTTGATCACTTTCAGTATTGTTTATGCATTGATGGAGAACTGCACTCTCAATTCACAAAATTAATATTTTGTGATAAACCCACTTTTTGGTTATCACTCTTCAACGCATTGGGAAGTACCTTTTAATGGAAAGAAGCAAATACAGTTCATTTGTGTGTTGCTAAATACAATTTATTGTATTGTTTGCAAAAAAAACTGCTGGAGGCACTGAGCACGTCAGGCAACATCTCTGAACGCAAAGGGATGGTCGATGTTTCGTGTTCCTCCAGCAGTTTATTTTTTGCTCCAGGTTACAGCATCTGCAGTCTTTTTTGCCTCCATTTTATTGCATTGTTGGTTTGTGCTGTTTCATGGAGGATTTTAAGCTTTTTCCAATTTTACTGGAAACTGAGAAGTTTGATCCAACTGGTCCAACTTCCCAACTGTGCCCAAAGCAGCAACTTCATCCTTTTGACTTGTAGCAGTTTTGTATTGGGTTGATAGAGTTTTCTCATTAACGTAACTTTGTTTTGGTGTATTTAATTGTTTCTTTGTAGAATAAACTTCTTTAAGCTGATTGAGTGAACTGTGGCACATATCACAAATATTGTCTTGGATTCCTTTAACATAAGGTGTTGAAGTAAAATTAGTTGAGTTCCTTGTTATGCGCAGGTGATTTTATTCACCTTTTTGATCACAAAAATCGACTTTGTTATTTTTGTGACATCTATTTTGTTTGTTGAACTTGGGAGAATTGACTTTAGAGTTTTTTTTAAGTTCTGCAGTAGCAAGATTTGCAATAGATCTATCAGTTAATTATTAAGTAGTCTGGCTGAGGTGGAACTCTTCTGTTTATTTTATGGAAGCATAGCATGACAATATGGCAGTGAAAAAAAAAAACAAAAAATGCTGTAAGCATTCAGATCAGGTAGCATCAGTGGGCAGAGAAACAATGTTTCAGGTCAAGGACATTTGATCTGAACTGGAGAAAAGGAGAAAACATGTTTAAGTTGCAGAGAGGGAGAGGGTGGAGGGAACAGATAGGATGTCTGTGATAGAGTGCAGACCAAAGTTGTCAAGGTAACACTGACTTAAACAGCAGTTGGAGATACAACAGAAAGATGAAGCACATTGAAATAGCGTGGTACAGTTGTATCCATGGAGAGAATTAAAAGCGGATGGCTGCGCCTGAAATTGCAGCCCTAGTACAATATAAAATTTAGCAATGTACCCAGATGGAAGATGAGATACTATTCTTCCAGCTTTCATTGGGTACAATAGGAGGCCGAAGACAGGATAAGAGCAAGGTTGGGATGGGCATTATAGGTACAGGAGAATGGAAGCACGGTGTTGCCCATAGAGGCTGAAAGGAGATGAAGGGAGGTGTAAACCGCCCCCCCCCCCCCCTTTTTTAAATTTTCATCAGTATTCCCACTTAAACATGCTTGTCTTCTCATTTTCCCAGTTCTGATGAAGCGCCTTGACCTGAAACATTGACTCTTTTGCTCTGCCCACAGATACTGGTTGACCTGCTGAACGCATCAAACATTCACCGTGGTTGTTTTGGATTTCTGACATCTGAGCTTTCTTTTTGCTCCAGTTCGTCTACGGCGTAGCAAGATTTCCAATGTTATAATTGTTTTCTGGTCCTGGAAAATTCCATTCTTTCAGTTGGTCCAGAGAACCAGTTTTGAAATATGAGTCAACTTTTTAACTTGCAGTGACAGTTCACTTTCATTGTACTTTCCCAGTCCCTAACAAACTTTATTTCCCGTTATGTCATGTATTTCATGCATGTAATTCCTCTTTTAACTCTTGTTTTGGTTGAAGTTCAAGTTGTAGTTGTGGATTGATTCTAAACCATTAAGATGCAAGGAACTGTTAACCATTTCTCAAATTTTCCTTCTCATTTAGAGGGGAAGTAAGATAACATCACCAAACTCACAAAGTTGTAAGAATACTGCTGCAAGTGATTTGCTGATGGTGTTGTTCAAACCCTGTTACATACTTTGAGATGCATGTCCCTTTTTATTCCTTTTATGGTTGTACTTAGTTGCTTTGAAAACCTTGAAGCTTGGTTCACTTAAAAACTGAAAATTACCATCTCCAACTACACTAAAATTTGGATAACCAACTTTTCCCAAAAGGACATTTACCCAAGTAACAAACAGTATGCTGGAGGAACTCAGCAGGTTGAGCAGCATCCGTGGGAGGTAAGGGATCATCGACATTTCAGGCCGAGACCCCGCATCAGGACAGAGAATGCAGAGGCGAGATGGCCAGTATAAAGGGGAGAAGGGGAGTGGTGAGACAGGAGTCCGAGGTGATTGGTGGGCTGAGGAGGGGTGCAAGATGACAGGCAGGTTGTGACAGGTCGGGGAGGTGAATGGGGCTGGAACTGAGAGACAGTGGCAGGTGAATGATAGATGGAGGCAGACAGAGAGGAAAAAAATGAGAGGTAGATGGAGCAAGGTGGTGGGGGGAGGGGAGTCTGAAGGTTGGAGACGGCTGTTGGAGGGAGATAAGCAGAAGCACAAACGGCTGCCAGTGCTGGACTCTGATAAGTAAAGGAGGTGATAATGGAAACCATTAAGGGAGAGGTGAGTGGAACCAGAACCAGATGGGGGAGGGCAGGGGGGAGCCTATGGGTGAACTGTGTGTGTAGTGGGTGGATGGAACCGGGAGTAGGAGGGGCATGAAGATGGGTGATGGTGGTAGGGGTTGAGGGAAAGGGGACACAAAAGGGAGGATCACAGGAGGATTGGAAGGAGAGAGGGAGGGCGATATAAAGGATTGGTATTGGTTTATTATTGTCACTTGTACCGAGGTACAGTGAAAATCTTGTCTTACAAACCGATCGTACAGGTCAATTACATTGAGTTAGTACAGAGTCCATTAATGTAGTACAGGTAAAAACAGTAACAGTACAGAGTAAAGTGTCACAGCTACAGAGAAAGAACCCACTTGACGGCAGGGTTACCCAAAATTGGAAAACTCAGTGTTCATGCCATTGGGTTGTAGGCTACTCAGGCGGAACTTGAGGTGTTGTTCCTTCAGTTTGTGTTGAGCTTCACCCTGGTACTGGAGAAGGCCGAGGATGGACAGGTCAGTGTGGGAATGGGAAGGGGAAGGGGAGTTGAAATGGTCTGCAGCTGAGAGCTTGGGATGGCCGTTGCGGACCAAGCATAGGTGTTCTGAGAAACAGTTGCCGAGTCTGTGCTTGGACTTACTGACGTAGAGGAGGCCACATCGGGAGCACCGAATGCAGTGGATGAGGTTGGAGGAGGTGCACGTGAACCTTTGCCTCACCTGGAAGGACTGTTTAGGTCCTTGAATTGTCGTGAGGGAGGAGGTGTAAGGACAAGTGTTACATCTACGAGGGCAGGGGAAAGTGCCAGGGGTAAGGGGGGGATGAGTGGAACAGGGAGTCACGGAGGGAGTGGTCCCTGTGGAAGGTGGAAAGGGGTGGGGAGGAGAAGATGTGGCTTTGTGGTGGGATCTCATTGTAGCTGGTGGAAATGGTGATGGATGATATGCTGGATGTGGAGGCTCATAGTGTGAAAAGTGAGGACCAGGGAAACACTCTGTCTCCTCTGGAGGAAGGCAGGGTGAGAGCAGAAACAGAGGAGATGTGAGATCGGGCACCATCAACCACAGCAGAAGGAAAGCCACGCTTCCTGAAAAAGATGGCCTGGAACAGAAAGCCTCATCTTAAGAGCAGATGCGGCGGAGATGAAGAGACTGAGAGAAAGGAATGGCATCCTTACAAGAGACGGAAGGAAGAGGTGTAGTCTAAGTAGCTGTGGGAGTTGGTGGGTTTATAGTAAATGTCAGTGGATTATTTGTCTCCTGAGATGGAGACAGAGATCTAGAAAAGGGAGAGAAGCGTCAGAAATGGTCCACATGAATTTGAGAGCAGGGTGGAAGTTTGTGGTGAGGTGATAAAATTGATGAGTTGCACACGGGTACAGGAAGCAGCATCAATGCAGTCACAGAGGATGAGTTGGGCAGTGGTACTGGAGCACATTTGGAACAGGGACTGTTCCACGTAGCCAACAAAAAGGCATAGCTGGGGCCCATATGGGTGCCCATGGCTACACCTTTGATTTGTAGGAAGTGAGAGGAGTCAAAAGAGAAGTTGTTCAGGGTAAGAACAAGTTCAGCCAGGTGGATGAGACTGTTGGTGGAGGGGAACTGGTTGGATCTTTGTTGTAGAAACAAGCAGAGGGCATTAAGACCTTCCTGATGGGGGATGGAGGTGTATAAAGACTGGACATCCATAGTGAAGATGAGGTGGTGAGGCCCAGGGAATCGGAAGTTGTCAAATTGGTGGAGGGCATGCGTGGTGTCCCGGATGTAGGCGGGAAGGGACTGGATAAGGGAAGACAAGATTGAGTCAGGGTATGAGAGATGAGTTCAGTGGGGCAAGAACAGGCAGAAACAGTGAGCCTACCAGAACAGTCCTGTTTATGGATCTTGGGTAAGTGATAGTGGCCTAATCCCGCACTTCCCACTTCTATCAGGTTAGAGGCTGTGGAGAGGCGACCTCCTGATGTGTTGAGATCTGTGACCGTGCGGGGGATGACGGCCTGGTGATTGTTGGTGGGGTTATTAGTCCAGGGTTTGGTATGAGGAGGTACTGTGGCATGCAAAAGTTTGGGCACCCCTGGTCAAAATTTCTGTTACTGCGAATAGCTAAGCGAGTAAAAGATGACCTGATTTCCAAAAGACATAGAGTTAAAGATGACACATTTCTTTAATATTTTAAGCAAGATTACTTTTTTATTTCCATCTTTTACAGTTTCAAAATAACAAAACAGGAAAAGGGCCCGAAACAAAAGTTTGGGCACCCTGCATGGTCAGTACTTAGTAACACCCCCTTTGGCAACTATCACAGCTTGTAAACACTTTCTGCAGCCAGCCAAGAGTCTTTCAATTCTTGCTTGGGAGATTTTCACCCATTCTTCCTTGCAAGAGGCTTCTAGTTCTGTGAGATTCTTGGGCCGTCTTGCATGCACTGCTCTTCTGAGGTCTATCCACAGATTTTCGATGATGTTTAGGTTGGGGGACTGTGAGGGCCATGGCAAAACCTTCAGCTTGTGCCTCTTGAGGTAGTCCATTGTGGCCAATAAGTTCTATTTTAACTTCATCAGTCCCCAGGACTTGTTTCCAAAATGCATCAGGCTTGTTTAGATGTTCCTTTGCAAACTTCTGATGCTGAATTTTGTGGTGAGGACACAGGAAAGTTTGGAGAAAAAAGGGTGCAGAATTTCATGAAAAGAACACCTTTCCAACTGTTAAGCACGGGGGTTGTGTTGCACCCAGTGGCACGGGGAACATCTCACTGGTAGAGGGAAGAATGAACTCAATTAAATACCACGAAATTCTGGAAGAAAACATCACACTGTAAAAAAAAAAGCTGAAGATGAAAAGAGGATGGCTTCTACAACAGGGTAACGATCCTAAACACACCTCAAAATCCACAATGGACTACCTCAAGAGGCACAAGTTGAATGTTTTGCCATGGCCCTCACAGTCCCCCAACCTAAACATCATCGAAAATCTGTGGATAGATCTCAGAAGAGCAGTGCATGCAAGGTGGCCCAAGAATCTCACAGAACTAGAAGCCTTTTGCAAGGAAGAATGGGCGAAAATCTCCCAAACAAGAATTGAAAGACTCAAGTACTGACCATGCAGGGTGCCCAAACTTTTGCTTCGGGCCCTTTTCCTGTTTTGTTATTTTGAAACTGTAAAAGGTGGAAATAAAAAAAGTAATCTTGCTTAAAATATTAAAGAAATGTGTCATCTTTAACTTCATGCCTTTTGGAAATCAGGTCATCTTGTACTTGCTTAGCTATTCACAGTAACAGAAATTTTGACCAGGGGTGCCCAAACTTTTGCATGCCACTGTATCTGCAAGGTAGAGGTAAGTCCACCAGACTACAATGGCCCCACTCTTGTCTGTGGGTTTGATGACCAGGTTGCGATTGCTGCAAAATGAATGGAGGGCTGTGTAATCAGAGGAGGCGAGGTTGGAGCAGGCCAGGGGAGTGGAGAAGGCAAGGCGGTTGATGTCATGATGGCAGTTGGAGATGAAAAGGTCAAGAGAGGGTAAAAAGGCCTGAATTGGGTGTCCAAGAGGAAGGAGAATGAGGAGGGGTCATCAGTGGGGGCTGAGGACTCCTTGTCAAAGAAATTGGCACAGAGGCAGAGGGGATGGAGGAAGAGCTCAACATCATGACTGGTCCGGAACTCATTGAGGCATAGCCGCAGGTGTATGAAGGTGAGGCCTCTGCTGAAGACTGACTGCCCAGCATCAGAGAAGGGGAGGTTGGGGGGGGGGGGCAGCGATGGTGAAGAACCGGCAGGGATTGGAGCTGGGGCAAGGTATGAGGGTAATGGGGGGGGGGGAGTGAAGTGAGTTTTCCATTTTTAGGTACCCCCCCCCCTTCTCTTTCTCCCCTTCCAATACCCCCTCCCTTTCCCCCTCCTCTGAATCCTTATCTGGTCCTCCCATTATTGTCACCCCTCCACCCCCCACCAGCCCTCCATCACCCATCTTCATTCCTCACTCCCTCCTGGTTTCATCCACCCACTACACACACAGTTCACCCATAGGCTCCCCCCTGCCCTCCCTCATCTGGTTCTGGTTCCATCTGCCATTCACCTCTGCCTTAATGGTTCCCACTATCACCTCCTTTATTTATCAGAGTCCAGCACAGGTAGCCTTTCGTGTTCCTGCTTATCTCCCTGCTGGGAGAACAGGGCTACCATTCACCTGCCACCGTCTCCCAACTCCACCCCGCTCTCCTCCCCTACCTGGTGCAACTTGCCTGTCAACTTGCACTCCTTCTCAGTCCACTAGTCACCTGTCCCACCACTCCCCTTCTCCTCTCTATACCGGTCATCTTGCCTCTCCACTCTCAGTCCTGATGCAGGGTTTCAACCCGAAACGTTGACTATTTCCTTTCCTCCCACAGCTGCTGCTCGACCTACTGAGTTCCTCCAGCAGATTGTTTGTTGCTCCAGCTTCCAGCATCTGCAGCCTCTTGTGTCGGACATTGACCCAAAATGCTTCTGAAATTAATTTTGATCTATTTATTTCCTTAGGATCAAAAAGGTGCACCCAGCAGTGTTGCAATTGTGGGCCATTCAATGGGTGGCATCGTTGCTAGAGCACTATTCACTTTACCCAACTTTAAATCTACACTAATAAGTCTTATTATAACTCAAGCTACACCTCATGTTGCACCAGTCCTATTACTGGACAGCTACCACATAGGTAAGTCTGGAAACCTGAAGTGATTGCAGAGTTATACAATTACCTTTCTTTCATAATGAATTTACTGATCCAAATTGACGTTTGTTGTATTGAAAATGTATGGAGAATACACAATGGTAGTGCATTTTTAATGTGTTTTGGTTGGTGATGGTGCAATTCATTGCAAAGCTGTTTGTGCTCGCTGCATCAAATGCATGATGAGTTTTAATTTGGGTGGGCAAACATCCCACTGATGCTAGGCATGTGGGATATGTGGAATTTACTTTAAATGCCCCAATTAGCTGCTGCCAACCAAGGAGTGGATTCTGGCTGCGCTGTCTTCCAAGTGATTGCACGTAGTTCAGCCTTCCACTACCGCCATGGAATGTACTGACAAGCTTACAACCAGGAATACACAGTAATACACAGCTGGTAGACCCAGGAAGCAATATCAGATTTGAGGTTTAATTCTCTTAACAGGGCTTTGTTGCCTTGTACAGGTGACAGTATGTTGTTGGTTAAATAGAAGGTGGCAAGTTTCATTACGTATGCTTGCTGCAATACATTGCTCTATGTTTAAGAGCTATTTTTATTCATATAGCAGTGACGATGAAAGGTGAAGGAAAGAAATAGTAAAATGGCAGAATTGTGGCACAGCTGGTAGAGATGCTGCGGCACAGGTTCAGTGACCTGGTTTCAATGCTGATCACCACTGCTGTCTGTGTGGAGCTGGTATGTTCTCCCTAAGACTGCATGGATTTTCTCTGGGTGCTCCAGTTTCCTCCCACATCCCAAAGATTTGTGGATTGATAGATTAGTTGGCTACTGTAGATTGCCAGTAGTGTGTAGGTGTGTGGTAGAATCTTGGGGATGTCGATGGAAATGTGCGGAGAATAAAATGCGAGTAGTGTAGAAGTGATATAAATGGGTGCTTGATGGTGGGCATGGATTCAGTGGCTGAAGAGCCTGTTTCCATGCTATGTGATTCTCACTCATTGACTCTATAAAAAGGTAGAGCTCAGGGAACGTAGCAAGTTCTTTGAAATACATGATTGCAGGTGGGTGGTGAGATCGAAATGGGCAATTTAGTAGAAGTAATTTTGGTCAGGATTGAACCCAGGGGTAATCAGAAAATGTTTTAATGATATAGTGCCTTTCGCATCTGCAGGATGACTTGGGTTGCTTCACATCCAGTAAATTACATTTGATCTGTAGTTCATTGAGCGTATGTAGTGTCAAATTCTGTTAAATGGATATAATTAAACCAAAATCTGCTTTCTTAAAGACTTCTACAGCACTGTGAACAATCACTGGATTCTCAATGAAAAAGAATTGAGAAACATCACCATCCTCTCAATTGGAGGCGGTTTCCGAGATTATCAAGTCCGCTCTGGTCTGACCATTGTGCCAAGCCTAGGCCTTTACAACAATACTCTAAATGTTGTGGTAATATAAATGTTTTTTAAAACTTATTTTTATCCTTCTAGTAGCGGTAATATGTTCATATTAGTGTCGTTTGTACTTTTGTTGTGAGAGGGTTGTATCTTCAGCTGATTCAGTGTACGCAAACAATGCACATTGATGCCTTACAGGAAGGATGCAGAACTTGAGTTGGAGTAAAGTTTTTCTGCTTTTATTTGACGTTGGTAGGCACGCCAATCATTTGAGGGTATTCTTTGCTCCCTGCTTTGAAGTGCTTTGCCTCAAGAAAAAACAATACATTATGTAAATGTATACATAATTAATCAAAGGTTATGACAATTTGTATTTGTCTTTCTTTTGTCTTTTCTGATCATAATTTTCATCAACATATTTGTCAGTTTTCTTTAAGAAAGAAATTCATAATAGCAGAAATACTTTAACACAGTCAGCATGTACTGCAGGACAGATTACTGAAGAAAATTAGGAAGATTGAATTTCTTTTCTTTTTCAAGCACCATCCCCTTCAAAGAATGCTGCTTTGTTAATGTATTGTAGAAAAATAAATATGTCATGAAGTCCATCACCAAATCTGATCAGAGTTTGTCTTAAGAGAAGTGACAACCTAAGCACAAGCATTCCCATGTACTGTGCAATGATAAAATAATGGCAACCTCTGTATATTTCTGGTACTGGGTTCTATGTATGACTTCCAGTTTAGAGGTTTTTCTTTCAAAGTGTTTTTTTTTGAAGAAGTAAGTTCCTTAATACTCTATACAGTATTATTTGGTACAGTCCAAACTAGAGCCTGCCAGTTTGTCAGTTGGAGGAGATTTATCTTAATTATTTTATATTACAAAGCTCGTTTGTTTATCCAACTTTGGTCGAATACCTAAGTTTTTCCAAATGGATGAGGCGATGTCGGAAGGGGCAGCAGTTCTAAAATGTGGCCTGAGTTTGCTGAGTGAACCTGTTGCACAGAATTGCCACCCATGGTCCTCACTTATTTGGGCTAAATGCAGATAAATGGCAGATCTTTCTGGCTCTCCTTTTTCTCCAGTTGTGTGGTGAGATCTCAATGCAGCCTATGCTCTGCTCCTGAAATCCTCTGGCACGCTTTACAGAAACCAAATCTGGGGGTGGAACTTTGTCAACAGTCAAAACTGAGATGCCTCTGATATCCAGTAACATTTAGAAGCTGTTAAAAATAAAATGAGGAATTAAAAAGTATTAAATTAAAAACAAAAATCACACTAAAGTTAACTAAAACGTGAAGACCACTTGTGTTAATGTTTTTAATTCTAAAGCAATATATATATATATTTTGAGAAACATACCTTATCCTCTGCTTTCCAATCTGAAACTTTGGAATCTCCATTAAAATCAATGGGGTTTCATATCTGACTGGTGCAGAACCTGAATCTGTCAATAAGCCCTGGACTCGCTGTGTATTAACACAAGTCCGTGACTGATTTCTTCTCAGCCAGATGCCAAAAGTTCTCTTTGGAACTGCCAGCCAGACTGCAAGATTTGGGCTATGATTTTTATTCCATGGTCAGCGTTAGAGTTGGAGTAGTAGAAGGGAGAGGAGTTGGGGAGAGAAAAACTATCTCTGAAGTGCAGTGTAGCAAAACAAGATTTGGGAACTTCTGGTCTATAGTTTTTCCTCCTGTGTTATGATTAACATTGATACATCTAGTGACAGTTCTAATCTAACGTTCAGCTCTGCAAGTTCTCCCCTCAAAGTACAGAGCTTCACTTCTTTGTAAGAACTCAGCAGTCAAACAGCACCTGTGGAGGCAGAACGTTGAGACCATAAGACATCGGAACAGAATTAGGCCATTCGGGCTATCAAGTCTGCTCCACCATTCGATCATGGCTGATTTATTATTCTCTCTCAACCCCATTCTCCTGCCTTCTCCACGTAACCTTTGACACCCTAACTAATCAAGAATCTCTCATCTTCTGCTTTAAATATACCCAATGACTTGGCCTCCACAGCCATCAGTGGCAACGAATTCCACAGATTCAGAGCTCTCTGGCTAAAGAAATTCCTCCTCATCTGTGTTCTAAAGGGACATCCTTTTATTCTGAGGCTGTGCCCTATGGTCCTAGACTGTCCCACTACTGGAAACATCCTCTCCACCTCCACTATCCAGGCCTTTCAAAATTCAGAAGGTTTCAATGAGATCCCTCCTCATCCTTCTAAACTTTCGAGTACGGGCCAAGAGCCATCAAATGCTCCTCATGTGTTAACCCTTTCATCCCCGGGGTCATTCTTGTAAAGCACATCTGGACCCTCTCCAACACCAGCACTTCCTTCCTTAGATATGGAGCCCAAAACTGCTCACAATACTCCAAATGTGGTCTGACCAATACCTTATGAAGCCTCAGCATTAGGTCCTTGCTTTTATAGTCAAGTCCTCTCTAAATGAATGCTAACATTGCATTTGCCTTCCTTACTACTGACTCAACCTGCAAGTTAACCTTCAGAGAATCCTGCACTAGGACTCCCAAGTCCCTTTGCACCTCTTATTTCTGAATTCTCTCCCCATTTAGAAAATAGTCTATGCCTTTATTCCTTTTAGCAAAGTGAACCTTTTGCTCACTGCTATTAGAAGATTATAATGTTGTGCAGTTCTGTCTTATCCTTTCTTGCAGGACAATTTCTTAACTGACACATGGGGGAATGCAAAGTAACATTGTAAAATGCTACAACTCTAGAAATACAATTGATAAAGCCTTTAATGGACGAATGTGACAATTTTTATTTCGTAGACATCAGCTGTCCCAAGAGCATGGCTCTCAACCGATCACCTTTGCATAGTCTGGTAAGTATAAGGAAAGATGAGCCAAAGGGGCTGCGTTCACTACTCCAACCAGCTTCTAGCCACCACCTTAACAATTGGTGCAAAAGACTTTTTTTTAACAAAGGAAAACAATGGCGAATTCTTTTTCAAATAACTAAGATAATCAGGTCCAATCGGAGGAACTTGACAAGCCTCCGTAATGTTACAATTCCTGACGGTCCCATCAAAATTGATAACATAATATTTGTTATTTCACTGGATTTGGTTTATCAAATTTTATTTGTTTTTATCCTGTTCAGTAGAAGAAAATGAGTGATGGGTAATCATCCATGAATATTTGAATCCATTTAAAATAGTTTATTTTGGTCTGGTTTTTGTATCTTTTAGTTCAAAATACATCGAGTTCTCTGGGTATACTTCTTTGCATACTTTATTCTTCAGATATGATTTGTAAGCTAACTGGAGTTCTAATCATTATTTTTTGTACATTTAGGTGTAAAGAGCTGGTACTAGCCACTGTTAGAGCCTTTTTTGATCTTGTTGACCATCATACTAATCAGGTATGTGACTATGTTTTACCCTCTATTGATATTTGTTATGTACATTTTGTTAATAAATTTCAAAACTTATGATAATTAACCATAGTGACATGAAGGGGGTCATGTGAAGCTAATAACTTAATGCTCTGACTGTGAGATAGATTCCAGAATTAATCCATAGGGTCAACATTGTACCATCTTGAGGTACAATCAAGGCAATTGGTCATTATGTATTTTGTTAAAAGGCAATGCTAGTACTTATCCTTTCTTCAACATTAACATTTTACAATTATCCATGTCCTTTTCTGCATTTTGTTGTACTTTCTCTCTTGATGTGTGAAAGTGCCTGACCTGGAGTTGCTACCTCCACATGGGGAATTCAGCATGGATAAATGACAGCGGTGAACTCCTGTTTCCTAAAGCATAAAGATGAGCGATTTTGATAGCTTTCTCTTGGGGAGTAATGTTAGAATGTGACATAAAGAGCATTCTCTACTTCTCTAATATTGTCGTGTTTGAACATTATTTGAACCTCCTGGTTTAATGGACACTTTGGCAGATAAAACTTCAACTTAATGTACTGTCCAGCAGTACCTCAGTGGTTAGAATTCCAAATAATTTGTTTAAAAATGAATATAATTAATACAAAACTTCTTGCAACAGAGAAAGTAACATAAAGTAATACTTTGCAATTCAGTCCTAAAGTTTAGAGTAGAGATTGTCACCTAGTAATAACTTTCTGATCCCCAATGTTGCTAGATAGGATATAACAAAAAAGTCTAGTTTGCAGTCTCAAAGTGTTAAACAAGCATAATTAATATAATTGTTTTTGGAGATTTCATGGCAATGACAAGTTTGAAAAAATCTCGCCACATGGGGAAAAAATGGCTGAATTAGCTTAAACTGTTACAATTTCCTTTTTGTTAAAAATAAATAATTTTTTGCTCTTTCAGCTCGCTTTGAGTATTAAGAATTGTAAACAGCCAGTTGTGCAAAAGAATTTTAAGACTGTTACTTGTTGCCAGTTGAGTAATTTTTGATTATACACAATAAAATGGATCCCTACCAGTGGAACTGAAGTGATGTGAATAATACTGTCATTGTACCAGCTTTTTATTACTTTTGTATCTGATGAATTTTAACTTTGTTTTGTGGCTGTGGACAATGGTTATGAAGATATGCTGGATTATTTTAGACCTGTGCAGTCGTAAAACTGCTAGTTGTTGATTTCTATGTTTAAAGTGGTTATGACATTGATGATTTGTTTTTTAAGATAACAATGGATCTAAAGAGGAGAATGTCAGTCCTTCATCATCATTTTGTCAGCTATTCAGAAAAGGATTTTGAAGATAATCCTGAGTCTTCTGTCTCATTCTCAGGTTTGAAGTGACGTGTTGTTTAAAATTTAGCGATATGGCCAATTATGTAAAGTTTATTTAATATGTATCTTTACTTCAGGTTCAATTGCAACGTGGAGTGAAATTAAAACATACAAATGGACTTACAACTGTCCGGAGGTAATAGATATTGTATTTTTTAAGCTAGTTTAACATATTCTGAGCAAATTTGCAGTTTTGATATATGTGTCAAAATATGTTTTAGTTTTCAGCACAGTCACCCAAAGCTTCATATTTTATTTTACCACTTCCAAGTGAGGAGGAACGTTTCAGTAATTTATATTGTCGAACCACCAATCTGGTAAGTTTGCTTTCTTTTTGATCAAAATATTGAAATATTTTGCAACTTTCACTGATGTATTCCTCTATCATTAATAGTAAGTTTCAGCAACATTTTATCTTTATATGTAAAGCAAGAGGTGTGCTGTACTTCTCAAATGAGAAAAGTCAGCAGGATTGGGCTTTATTTATGAAGCATTTTTAAAAGTCCTTTACATTGAAAACATGAGTAGGTTCTCACTTCGCCTACATGTACAACTTTGTTTCAAGGGCATTTAAAGTATAACAATCTCAAATGAATTTTACTCTTTGAATTGATAGGAATCCAGTAACTGGATCTATGGCTGTACTGTGATTAACCAATCAGTTTGGTAAGTACATTTTTCCTAATTATACTGCTTTTATTCAAACAGAAATCTTAAGATATCAACTATTTATTATTGGTTTTTATTTCTAATAATTAGAGAAGCTTGAACCCCATTTTCTGTGGTTTCCTGTTGAAACAAATTACTGCTTAAATCATGGGAAAGTACAAATCCAAAAGGAAAAAAAATAACAGCAGGCATTGCCAACCACTTATTGTACAATTAGCTATATAAAAATAAATGTAACTGTATGTGAATCTTTTATCGGATTGATGCGTTGCAGCTGCATGGAAAACTTGGGACTGAAAACTGCAAGGCACTATGGGCATTTTTGAGAAGTCCATTGAGCTAATACTTTAAGCTATAAGCTGATGTTTGATAAAACTAAAGACTTGTTTGCAAGAAAATACATGTCAAACACTGATTCAGACCTGAAATATAATTGCTAAAAGCACAATTTTCTAAACATTTTTAGAAGTGGCATTCTCCATGTGGTTTAATTTCTGGGTTATGTGCAAGCTAATCATACATGACACTACAAACTAGATAATGCCTTTACCCTAATCTAGGTAATTGTAGTGAGACTCAAGATTCAAACAGAGAACTTCTGTCACCTTTCTTTTTTCTGGAGTATATATCAAACAATCACTATCTCATGAAAATTAAAAAGCCCCTGATGCTGGAAATCTGAAATAAAAACAGAACATGGTGGAAACACTCAATGGATCAGGCAAGGTCTATGGAAAGTGAAATAGAGTTAACGTTTCATGTCAAAGACCCTTCATCAGAACTGGGAAAGAGTTAAAACAAGTCGGTTTTAAGTTGCAGAGGTGGTGCTGGAGGGTTAGATCAGATAAAGAGAATATCTCTAAGGTGAAGCCAGAGTTGCCATACAGAGGTTGTGTAAGTCATCCAATTGACTAATAAGGACCGTTAGGAGGAAAAAAACAACAGAAACTATGAAATGAGGACATTTAGAGAGTGAGAATACAAAGACCTGAAAAAAATTGTGAGATGCAGGACTATGGGGTATGCTGAGCAGGTCAGGCTGTGCTAATGGAAAGAAGCACTGAGCCAATATCACAGATGGATGACTTACAATGGAAATGGCTAACTTGATATAGACGGAGAAAGTGAATTGACCATCTCACTGAGAGCAAATGTCAGCTCTCAGACCCTATCATTAAATATCAGGCCATTATCTCCCAAGTAGTGACTGACCTTTTCCCTCAGGAGATCTTCCCTCCACAGCTTCCAGCTTTGTGGTCTCCCAACCCTGCAGAGCCCATGCCACAGGCAGGACTGTACAGACAAGACCCATTGTTTCTGCCTGCCTTTGCTGCACTGAACTTATTTCTTCCTACCTTGACTCCATCCGTTCTCCCCAGGTTAATCTCTTCCAAATGATATTCATGACACCTCTAATGCTCTTCGTCACTTTGAGGGTTTTCAATTCTCTTATTCTAACTGGTTCATCTTTACCTTGGTTCATCCCTCTCCACCATCCCACACCAGGATAGTCTGACAGCACTCTGCTACTTGAACAGAGGCCCAACCATTTCCCTTCCCCAACACAGTCATTTGCCTGGCTGAACTCAATCTCATATTGAACAACTTTTTCAACTTGATTTGCTTGTACTTCTTCCAGTCTAGTGTGCTGTATTCATTGTTCACAATGTGACCTCCTCTACATCGGAAGAATCAAATGCAGATTTGGTGATCACTTGGCGAAGCATCTGCTTTCTCCAGGGCAACTCCAAGATTCCTATTGATTGCTCTACCTCAAACTTTAATTCTCCATCCCACTCCCACTCTGACCCATCTGTGGCCTCCTACACTATTATTATAGTCCCAACGTAAGCCTGAGGAACAACTCTTCATCTTCACTCTTAGCACATAGCAGCCTTCTGGACTCTATTGAATCCTACAACTTCAGGTGACCTGCTCTCTCTGTCTTTACCAGAACTGGCCACTTTTGCTGTAAATTATCCATCTGTGACATTGGCTCAGATTTTCTCTCTGTTGGCATAGTCTGACCTGCAGGGCATATTCCACCATCCTGCATTTTACACTTTTTATGTTTGTCTAACTGTTCTCATCTAATTGCTTTTGTTTTTCTCTCTCACTCTCTGCCTCGATTAACCTGTCAACTAAGGTCTTTATAGCTTATCCCAACTCTAATCTCACCCTTTCAGAGATACTTTGTTCTACCCATCCCTCCCCTACCTTCTCTGCAACCTAAAACTCACTTGTTTTCTTTCTTTCCCAGTTCTGATTCCAAAACATTGACTCTGTTACTCTTGGTACTGATGCTGCCTGACTTGCTGAGTGTTTCCAGCATTTTCTATTTTTTTAACCCAGATTTTTTTTCCTGTTCTTCAAAAGGTAGATGAATCGCAGCCTTAAACCATAAACTATTCAGCATGTTATTGGAAGTTAAACAAGGTAGAGGAATAGCAGGTAACCTGAATTATAATTCACAGTAGGAGAGATTTTGATATTAACTCTGAATCAAACAATAGTCTTGCTCCTTACTCATTGTGTATAATGATTTACCTTGTACAAATCATTATACACAAGGCCAATAGTTTTTTTACATAGCTGTTTACTCGCATGACATCTTTAAACACCCATGTCTTACCCATTGTTTGAATCTGACTGCTGTGCATTTTCGTCAAAAATCCTACCCTGATTTCTTGAATGTGGTTCAGAGTAACTGGAGTTTAAAAAATGTGTTTCATGTAACTGCATTTGATGGTAATTTGTTAAAAGGTCTCAGGTTAATGTGCACCTGTCTAAGTATTGATGCCAAGCATACTTGTAATAGGGACAACACCATGGGTTATCTTTCTTTGAATGGATTGATATGACCCATGGATTGAATGGACTCTTTAGAATAGCTGAATGACCATCACAGTGGCAGGAATCAACACCTGCATTTTGTAGTTTCTGGAACAAATCTGTCGCATGACCTCAGGTGTGTGTCTCAGCTGAGCAGAGCTGTTTATTCTTTGCAGTGTGCAGAAACATCTGTAATTCAAATGTGAAACTGCCAACAAGCAAGAATCCCACAAATAGTCCATAATTTTATAAAATGCAATATTGTTGTATTTGGTTCTCAACTACCCCCCCCCCCCCCCCCCCCCCCCCCCCCCCCACCTGACCTTGTTCTTTCTTGTTCTTCTGTTGGCCTCAGAAGATTGCAGGACATGTAAATGAATCCATGCCATGATAAAGGTTAAATGGTATGGTAGAGCTAATTGTAAATAGCAAATTAGATAATGATCTTCAGTGCATGTTGGAGGAAATTTGTAGACAATTTTTGAAAATTTACTTTTCCTCTTTTCATTTGAGGTTCATTTGAGTGAGATTACTGTTTAATTCCAGTAATAGTGTATTGCCAGTAGGTGAATAAATATTCAGTAGTGGAAAATGGATATATTTGTGCACATAGCATATTTCCATAATCAACACCTTGACAACAGAAAGTACTAGCTTAAAATGAGATTTGTCAAGCTAAATAGCCAGGGTATTAACTTATTGTTAACAGGAGTGTTTTTGCAGGTGATTTTAAAAAACCTACTTGCATTTGGAAATAGTCTTTAATTCCATCGATCTAATCCCAGACCTTGTTATGCAGAGCTGTACAAAAGTATTCAATGCATTTGATTCAAGTTTTGTTCTCATTGCAAGTCTGAAGCAAATGTATATGTAATTCTTTTGACTCTTGTCTGCATGATTCTTAACAGTGTAATGCAAAGCCTCTAGAGGGCAGTATATAATGTTGCCTACTTATACAGGACAGCAGTGTGCTGAGCGAAGTGATCCCGTCATTGATTTTCATGGGCAGTGACATCAGTTTTGGCTGATTTATTTTAAAGGTCTCATCTTAAACAAAAGTAATTGAATGCCAGTCTTCAATAGACTGGTGCTCCTTCGAGCAGTGGACTAAAGTATGATTGGCATGCAGTTTAAGGATGAGGATGTCCTTACCACAGGCTTTTACGCTGCCTTTTGTGTTCTTCCGGACTGAGGGAAGAGACCACCAGAAGTTTCTCTACTCTTTATTTGCGATGACTATGTTCCAGGCTTTGCCAAAGATCCTGAGATTGCATTGTGTGTTTTTTCAGGATATGCTGAAGAACCATACAGCATATTATACACATGAATAATTTAAGGGCTGGTGAATTTCTTTGAACTCTGAGATGATGGCTCACTATGCCATCTGTATCATTTCTATTTATCTCCAGCCTCCCTTTTCAGAGATCAATCAGTTAAACCTGTCTAAATATGTTGGCTTGGTCACTTTATTGAAGTGGAGTCATCTACTAACCTTCAATAGGTTTAAACTGTATTTAATGTACAAAGTACACCTGAAGCCTGACAATTGGTGCTGTTCAGTTCTGTGATACCAGTCCTGCCCAGAGACAGTTCTGTCTGTCAGTGTGTTTGATTCTCATGACCCTAGTTCATGTTGCCATGTAACCACGCTGTCTCAGTGAAAATGGCTTTGTGCACGTAGCTGCCCAGTAGGGTGATAATTGTTGTATAGATTGGGAGATTCACACAAAACAACAGTTATTTATAAAAAAAGGGAAAAAGTGCTGGCATTTATTTAATGTCTTTCATGACCACAGGGTATCACCAAACAAGATTATGGCCATTTGAAAGTGCAATCACTTTATATAATCAAATATTGCAGTCAACTTGCCCACTAGTTGTACTGTGACAACAAACAGAAAATCCAGTGACCTGGGTCTGACCCTGACCTCTGGTGTTGTCTGGGTGGAGCTTGTAGATTCTCCCTGCGACTGCTTGGGTTTCTCCTGAATGCCGTGGTTTCCTCTCGCATCCCAAGGACCTCCTGACAGGTGGGTGGCAGGAAAATTGGGGAGAGTTGATGGGAATATGAGAAAAGATAGATCACATAGATATAAGTGAGGGAAATGGTATAATGGGAGTACTCAGAGCTGGCATTGGCTTGGTGGGCTGAATGATCTCCTATGTCATATGTAACATATATAAATTAGTTTGAAGGATGAATGTTGGCTGGGACAATGAGGGGAACACCCTTATTATTGTTTAAATATTTCCATATTTCTTTCCATCCACCTGAGAGGATAGAGTTAGTTTAAAATGTCTTGCGAAGAATAGCTTCTTCAGCTGGCTGCTTTTTATATTTTGTGCTCTAGTCTGTGGAATGGTAGCATTTTGAAAACAGCCTTTTGTCTCAGAAGAAGCTGCTACAGAGATAAGCTTGGCACTTTAGAGAATTTAAATCTTTTATATAGGTGAGTATATCTGAAGAGCGGAAATTTGTGGATAATTTCTGCCTCTTCAGTTACAGAAGTGGATGTGAAGATGATAGAACTTGATAAATGAAGAAACAAAGCAGGAAAAAGAAATAGCAATGTTGCATCATTATAGAGAAACTTAAAACCAGGGCACCAATATTAACCATTATTGGTAGTTATGGTGAATGGAATCCTGATGCATCAAAAGTTGTTGTAATCTAGAGATGGTTAAAATCTTATTTTCAAATTTTTCGTGCGGATCATGAGGCCAATATTTTGTTTGTAAAAGTGAGGTAAATCATAGAACTGAGAAGGGATAAATTTCTATTGTATGACCTTTTGATGCAGTTATTATAGGATTTATGATTCTTCCATGACTATTGGTACCTGTCAGAGCCAGCATTCAACGTAATCCTTGCTATTTTCTGACATGTTCTTTTTTTTAATGATAGTGCTGGGAAATGGAACCCTTTTCCTTTTTATGCTATCAGTGATCGTTTGAAATACTCCACTGTTAGGTACGGCGTGGGATGGTTGCAATGGAGAGCAGGTTCATGTAGCTGAATCATGATGCCCGAAAAAGATCCCTACTTGCACCAGTGCATGTTCCAATACAGTGTGCACTCCCTTCTGTTCTCCATCTCTTCTCCATTTTTCCCACAAGTTTTCGCACATGACCTGTTAGAAGTTTGCAATAATGCACCTTCGAAAGATTTCTAAGCATGTTGTTTTTAATTTTGACTAACCGCGTGCATTTGTAGATGTGATGAAGCTTTCCCTTTCTCAATGCAGTTTGTAATGACTCTGTATTCTACTTTTCAGACTGTAAAAAAAAATTGTTAAACTTGCATTCAGTAAATTTCATGCTGATTCGCTACTCCCTAATTTTGAGACTCCTGAAATTTATGTAAAGCTTGACTATAAATATAACTCTGTTAGCAAGTTGGTACATCGAGTAGATGGTGAGGATTAATGTATGTTGGGATATTTTATTTTCCAGATTACTGAGAGTTTGACAGAGATAAGATGCTTGCAAGTCTCATGTCAATTTCTAATCATCAGTCCAAAAGATTGTATCCATTATTTGGGCCATGGATAATTAGGCTTTCATCAACAGTGACCCATTACTTCCTGTTTTGGTTGTGCCAACTTGGGGTATTTGTCAAGCAGCAGAAGTGATTCATCATGGATAATTTTACACATCTTGTTATCTGACTAAAAATCGCAGTGCCTTCAGCCCAAGAACAAATCACTTGCCTATTGTGCATATTGTTATTTGATGTAGTGGTCAAGATGTCTTGAGTCTTTTAGTAACAGAAAAAGAATCCTTTAAAGTTGAGATGGTTGAGGTAGAGCAATTCACTTGTACAGTTCTATATTTTGAAAGCTCAAAAATTAGTGCTTGATGGTGAAATAAAGCTTTTAATATATTCCTTGGATTTTTTAGATATCACTTATGACTGACACTCATGATTGCATTTCCTTAGAAGTCAGTTGCAGTCAAGCGTATGTAAGAAGAGAGGTGTATCCAGACTCTGCATTGCTGAAGTTGGACTCAATGAAGTTTGTAGTGGGTCCACAGTTATGCCCAGAAAATGTAATGTGGCCTGTGAACAAGGCACTTCTAATTTCAAATAAAAGTATGTAGATCAGAAATATGTTTCAAGTGGAAGTATAGAGATGTATAAATGTGTTACAAATTGAAAGATTGAGTTTAGAGTACAGAATTTAAATTTACTGAATACTGACATTGGAGAGGGGTTGTTAATATGGGAAACAGTATAAATTAAAAGGATTAAAATTAAATTAAAGGGCCAGGTAGTTTACAGTGACTCAGGACCTATTTTAATTGAACTAATCAAAATTACTGATGCCAAATAGTATCACATATTTACAAAAAGATATCAAATAATGCAATTGTAATTATATACATTATGTGTTTAATTCTTTTTTTGCTGTTGTTGTCATTTGGTTTTATGCTCATGGACTATCAGCTGGATGCCATGGAGATGTTTTGCATCCTCTGATAAGTGACATATGCAGTATTCTGTTTGTGAAGCATACAAATGTATGCATTTGTAACTTCATTATTTCTGCAAATGGCAGTGCGTCTAGTTTTGCTCAGCATTTACCTATGAGAAACTTCATCAAGGGTATATCTCAGTAAATGATGGTGCTCTTCCTGGAACTTTTCTTTCAGTAGACAGAAATTGTTGGAGCAATGTACCATTTTTTTTCATCCTTTGTTAACAACGAAAGTCTCCCACATTATCTCGTGAATAAGCTTCAAAGTGGGAAGTTTGTTAGATTCTGTGAAATTTGGAAAATTAACATTTATGAAAGTGATTATCTTAACAATGTGGGTTATTATAATTGGATTAAGAACATAATTGCTATTCATTTCAAACCAGCCAATACAGAAAAAGGCCTGATATAAAAATAAAGTGCAAGTATTATTGATTTCAGGAAAAAGTGTTGCCATTTAAAAAAACAAATAAAATTCAAATTAATTACGTATAAAGTTTTGTGCATCACACCATATTTCCTTTTGATGTTTAATATTTAATCCAGAAGGGAATGTGATGAATTATATCATGTGCATGGTTAGTGACTTGCTGTGGCTACTTTCATCCTTGCACTTTGCATATTTTTCTTTTAATTTACTTTTTGAACACTTTGCTTGGGAATGTCGCATGAGTTCTCTGACCTACTGAAGTGAATGTCAATGTAAATTCCATTTCTCTATATACAAATCACTTGAATTTACCATTAAATTTCCCATGCAGCCAGGAAAGTATTGACCTTACTGGGGAGGCAGAATTGCTGAAAATGTACAAGGTAAGTGTCTTATGAGGATAGGTTGAGAGAATTAAGGCTTCTCTCTTTGGAGAGAAGGAGGATGAGAGGTGACTTGATAGAGGTGTACAAGATGATAAGAGGCATAGATTGAGTGGACAGTCAGAGACTTTTTCCCAGGGTGACAATGGCTAACACGAGGGGGCATAATTTTAAGGTGATTTGAAGAAGGTATAAGGGGGATGTCAGAGGTAAGATTTTTACACAGAGAGTGGTGGGTGTGTGGAATGCACTGCCGGCAGAGGTTGTAGGAGCAAATATATTTGGGACATTTAAGAGACTCTTAGATAGCCACATGAATAATAGAGAAATGGGAGGAAAGCATTATCATTTGGGAGGGAAGGGTTGGATAGATATTAGAGCAGGATAAAATGTCGGCACAACATTGTGGGCCGAAGGGCCTGTACTGTGCTGTAGTGTTCTATGTAACCTTAAGTTTAAGTTGGAAGCATTATTTTACATAGCTCAAGTACTATTAGAGCTGAGGACTGTCCTCCTTTCCAGGTTTAAATATTATATTATGCATTTTAGTATTGATTTGGGGTTTCTCTTTAGATAACATGTGCATTTATTATGTTTCTTACACACCTGTTCCCAGTTCCCAAGAATTTTTACCATGCCTGTTTTTTAAAAAATTTTGTCATGAAATTCATCTTGAAAGATTAAGGTATTTTAAATTTAAAAAATTACTGCAAATTGTTAGCATTTCAATCACGTAGTGTAATTAATACATATAAAGATTGAGCAGTATTGCTATTCTGATGGACCTGGGAGTCCTTGTACTTGAATCACTGAAAGTTATGAGGTATGTTCAACAAGAAATTAGGAAAGCAAACAGTACACTGTCTTTTATTGCAAGGGGATTTGAGTATTCCAATTTTATATGGAGCCCTGGTGAGACCACATCTGGAAATTGTATGCCAAAAATCTTATTGAACGACAGAGTAGTATTGAGATCCTGACTAAACTACTGCTGCAACTATTTCTTGCATTCTTGTGTAATCTGCATATATTCTTAATTGACCAGTGAAGTAAGCCACAGGAATGTTTATGTCTCTTAGCTTCCAATCAAAGAACTGTGTAAAATGTGTTTTTGATTGCCTGCTCATTGTTCATTTTTAAATTTGACCAAAGAATGATCAATTTTTAAATTTCCATTATTGACTCAAATATCTGGTTAGGAATCAGGGTTAGCACTCCAGTGAATATGCAGGATCTTTAGTTAGGATTATCATGATTTTTTTCTGAATTTGTTGATTGTATTAGGGTACAGACCAGCTATATCATAATCTATTGTTTGTTCTTCAGATAGTGAACTTCAGTCTGCAAAAGTACCGTTCTTTCTCTCATTTTATCATTCATGTGTCTAAGGCTAATGTTAATAAACAGGTAAGTGAAAGCAAAATGACGGTCTTGGCTATTCCATTGATATCAAATATTTTTGTGGAATAAGGAATGTTCTGATGAAGAAGATTTCAGCCCTTATACGGTGGGCATCATCTCTTTTTTTTTTATTCCTTCAGTTATAAGTAAAAGAAACAAATGCTAAATGCAACAAGAACAGTATTGCTATAAGAACTCTGCCAAATCTTCCAGTATTTCTGTTTTTGTTTCACATTCCAGCATCTGCAGTTTCATTTGTTTTCCAAATTTTAAATACATATACTTATTATTTAAACATTATTTATAGGCAAAACCTTGTTAGCCGCTGTTTGGAGGTGGAGCGTACAACACACAACTCTTGCCTAGCTTTGCAATGTTTTTATATGCAACCTTAAATAAAAGCAGTAGCAAAATATCTACGACCAGAGAATGAACACTACATAAGTAAAACAGAGTTCAGATCTTACCTTTTCCAGATTGGATAACTGATTATGGAATAATTATTTTCTACTAACTTGAAACAAAATGCCTGGAAGATCTTAAGAAGCTTGTGAAATGTACTGGATGTATTTTGAAAGCTAGCACTATATATATTAAGCATAACATGAACTAAAACTGAAATTTGAGTATTTATCTTGTAAACTTGTCATGACGTGCAATGTCATGATATTTTTCGATAAGCAGAAATGTTTAATAATTCAATTTAACTGATCAGAAAGAGAAACAACTGGCATCGTAAGCTGTAAAATATACTTTCCAGAGCTGGCAGCTCAGCAGGTCTAAAGCAAAACCAATAAACTTGTGATAATTCAGCAGTAGATTTGACAGACACTTCATGAATTATTTGTGTTGCTCAGATTGTAAGGAATGATATTCCTTCCCAAAAGTGACAGATGCAATACGGTACAAAGTTTTTGTATAAAATGTTGTTGCTGTGTGTGTGCTTAATAAAAACAACTGGACAATGATCTGAACAAATTTAATTTTTTTTTGTAAAGTAACAGCTGACATCTCTACACTGTTCAGTACTAACCTCCATAATACCAAATTCTCACAGTTGTCTTTCTACTGCATGAAGACAATAGTACCCTGTTTTTTCATTTGAGGGTTTCAGATTAGTTAGCCTTACTTTGATCTATGAAATTTGTTTCAAAAATGGCTGAATGAATCCCCAGTAGTTCAGTAAATCTTGTAATTGTTTTGAAGAAAAGTGCGCTTGTGCTATACTCAAGAACAGTTTTATTCTGTGTGGATATTTATGTCAAAAGAACAGTGCCTAGAAATTGGGTTAGATTGGGAGATCAAGAGTTCATCTTCTAGTGTATGAGAGGTCCATTCAAGAGTCTGATAACAGTGGGATAGAAGCTGTCCTTGAGCCTGGTGGTACAAGCTCTCAAGCTTTGGTATATTCTGCCTGATGGGAGACAGGGGAAGAGAGAATGACTGGGTGAGAGAGATCCTTGGCTGCTTTCCTGGCACAGTGGGAGGTGTAGAGAGAGTCAATAGAGGGGAGGCTGCTTTGCATGGACAATGGAATGGACAAGCGGGACATTGTTGATGATAGGTTTCTCAGGGCTGTGACAGGTTTTGTTCTGCAGTTATCCTACATGTGTCTGAAAATATTAGTCATACTACTGCTTCCTGCCATGCAATATAATTTGGCTAATAAAGTTAAATTTCTCCTAAAGAGGAGAGTCGAGTATTGAATATCATTTGAAGATGGAATTTTAGCTGAAGTCTTCAAACTTCTGTTGCTGATGATACAGCACCACTACGTTTGTCCTTTGAGAAGCAGTTGAGAATATTTTTGTTTCTACGCAGAGAAGGTTAAGGTGTGAAGAAATGCAATGTCTAAACATCAGTAATGCTTATAAATTTTGTAACCTTCTATTGCCAATTCTTTCACAGTTCAGTATGGAATGTGAATACCTAACAGCGAGATCTAGAATAGTGTCCACCCCAGTGACACATGTTCTGTCATTTGGTATGTGATTATATTTCTTTATTACATTTGTTGCTGATGATTTCATTAACTATGTTCATGAGTTGCTTTGAGTAACTGAATTTATTGCTCCCATTTAGGTGCCTCTGTTCACAGAGTTCTAATAAACTCCTCAGGTCTGATACATAATGTTCAGCTTCAGGACTTTAATCAGGTACTGTAGAGTGAGAATGGTGGAGCGCAGAAACTTATTTCTAAGAACCATCCATAATTTTCACAAAAAGGTCATATTTATCACTTTCTCATTTTAGATATATCAGGCTTTTGAAATCCACGTTGAAAGCCAATGCCAGTCTTTGCATGGTAAGTTATCATTCTGAAGTAAGTTGTTTCATTATTTCTCAGTGTAAATCATTAGGTTGCATCATCATTTCAATCTCAATAGCCAAACATCATTCCTCAAATGTTCCTGGGACATGTATATCCAAGTTTGTTTTCTTCTTTAGATAGCTCTCATTCAATTACAGTACTTGGAAAATCATCTATTTTGCAAGATGTTTCTGTATGGCTTGGCGGGTGGTGTAGCAGATGAATCACATGGAAAAAGGGTGTTTTTTAACATATAAAGAAATTCTTAAATATTACTGTAAGCACATCTGAGATCTGATGATCTTGACGCTGGGCCATCACGCATTTGTTTTATGGCTGGTTATGTGAAATGTATGGAAGATTTCAGGAAAATGTTGACAGATCCGTGGATTGAGCAATTGATGCCAATCACACTTCATTGGAAAGAAATGTGAAGGAGTATATTTCAAGATTATAAAAGTGAAAGCAAGGATACCTTAAATGGTAAAATTCTTCACAGTAGTAAACTGGAGAGATTGCAGATATATATTTAAAAGAAAAACTGTATTAAATTGACAAATTAGATTTGAATTTTTTTTAGTACATCAGAGCACTGAATAGGAAAATATGGATACAGGAAGGACGTCAGGTTGAAAATGTAGAAGACTTTGGTCAGGCTACATACATCCAAGTTTACAAGAAGAATAATTCAGTATAGAAGGCTATCCACCCCAAGAACAAACATCCTTTTATTTGGTGCCTGATTTTCATTGCTCTTCTCTATTTCATTTTTTGTTGAAAATGTCATTATCTACATTTGTAAGCTGCTTAACAGTGCAAGATTGGTTTGCTGGAATTATACCAGGAATGAGAAGTAACAGTTATGATGAAAGAATTGATAAATTGAGAATTTTAGCTGGAGCATAATGCTTAAATTCACCTAGAAACAAAGGGTCTGGAACTTGTTGGTTGGTGCTAGCAGTTCTGCATGAGGATGCTGGAGAATTGAGGACTTCAGAGCATGCACACCTATATGTGGAAATCCTGAACATGCAGATGCATTTGCCAGCAAGAATTTACCGATACAAGTGGTGTCCAGTAGTGAAGCACAAACTTGTGGAGATTCTCCAGCATTTGTCCAAGATCTTTGAGCCTTTTTCATTCAGGAGCATTGAAAACTTGACAATTTTGGCAGTCATTAAAGTTTGGGATGTGGCTTTGTCAGCTGTCAAAGGTTTTATTGGTTGTTTTATGAGTGGGGCATGATCTGGCACACCCTTGTAACCAGATTAGCAGGTGGATGGAACTGTTGTGCCTTCTCTCTGTTCTCTCGTCTTCACAGCAACCCGTCCATTCTCGGTAATTCAAATAATCTAGCAGCCCATTGTGCCTATACCAGCTCTTTAAAAAAAGAGCTCATTGAAATTGCAGTTAGTGTCAACAGAAAACATATTTCCACCAATGCTGTTGCATGAACTTGAAGTACAGTGGTTATTGAAGGTGTACAGGAAGGAAACATTTCCAGTTTCCTAACTTCCTGATGGCTGGCTTTTTCAATAAAAGATGCAAGTTAGCTGTGTTATTCTTGGTGCACCTCCCATTCTCACATGCTCCTGTGGGATGATATCCAGTCTACTCCTTTTCTGGAATAAGGGGCTGATTTAGACTTTTGACAACTGGCATGATGAGTGGCCAGATAGGGTAGAAGCAGAACTTTTGGGGCTACTGAGATGGCTGGTGCTAATGGGTCACTCAGACCCATCTTACAGGCTGGACTAGATCCAACCCATGGGCCATATGCTGTTCATCATGGGTTTACAACCGCAGAAATGGCACCCATGAGATAATTTTTAAAAACCCCAATGTTTTTAAATGCATTGGCAAACAAAATTTGACATTGAGTCACACAAGGAGATATTTGGATAGATGACCAAAGTATGGTCAAAGAGTAGGTTTTATGGAGTATCCTGAAGAAGGAAAGAGAGAGATTTAGTGAGGGTTTGCGAAATTTAAGGCCTTGGTATCTGATTATTTTAAATCTAACGAAAAAAGATTGCTCTCTTCTGATAATAACTCTGGTTACCAACCATATAAGCAGAATTCTGCACCGATTTTTGATCCTTGAAGAAAATAGCAAGACCAAGGTGGGTCTGCTGAAACTGAGAAAGGAACAAAACCTACTACAATAGATCCAAGGTAGTTCACAAAGGCTCCTAAACATAAACCTTGGATGTTTGAAGGCACATTTTCTCTCCTCGGACTCACCAAGCAAGCAGTGGATATGAAATACTGACAAAAGTATCCCTCTTGTAAAGAATTTAACATTAGTAACACGAATAGATCATCAAGTTACCCTGAAAATGTTTGATGTTTTCATGCTGAATAGTTTTACCATTGTTTAAAATATAGTTTTTATAATGCAATACCTTTAAATTGCTTTTTGTTACCATGTGATCTAGATTGCTGAAAATGATTGCATCTTGATTTGGATTTGTTGATACAAGAGACTCTTTCTAATTGACAGGGGAGGCAGCAGATGTGTACAGGTTTCATGTACCATGGTCCCATGAAGATTCTGTTGTGACAACAAGGCGAGTATTACTTATAAACTGTTTGATTTAACATCATTTTAAAGCATAAACTTGCTTTCATGTGTAAAATTCATATAAGTATCTTTTCTCTTTCAGTCTATATTTCAAATTTTTGCTCTCTTTGCCATCTCAAGTTTCAAGAAGACATTGGTCTTGTGGCTCAGCCTTAGCTGTAGAGAATACTTTGTTTTTATACAACAAAGTCATGCTGCAGCTGTATTAAACTTTAGTTGGGCCACGTTTGGAGTATTTTGTGCAGTTCTGGTCGCCACACCACAGGAAGGACGTGGAGGCTTTGGAGAGAGTGCAGAAGAGGTTCACCAGGATGCTGCCTGGATTATAGAGTATTAGCTATAAGGAGAGATTGGACAAACTTGGATTGTTTTCTCTGGAGCGTCAGAGGCTGAGGGGAGACCTGATGAAGTACAGGAAGTCCCCGATTTACGAGTGCCCATACTTACAAACCGACCTTTGTGGTTGGTTCGTAAGCAGGCCCAGCCCTCGATCCTACCATGGCGGCGGTACATCTTCTTTGGCCCAACCCTGGGCCAAGTACGTATGTGCGGCCGGGGCCATGCGCAGCCGCGATCCCTGGCCCAAGTGCACATGCGCGGCCACGATTCCCGGCCCAAGTGCGCATGCGCGGACACTGTTCCAAGTTGCATACAAAATCAGGTTATGAACAGTTTCAAAAATGGAACTCGTTCATAACCCGGGGACTTCCTGTGTATAAAATTATGAGAGGCATAGACAAGGTAAATAGAGTCTTGCTCCAAAGGGAAGGTATGCCTAAGCAGAGGCTTAGACTGACAGAAAATGGAAGGTGCCGAGAAAGGAAAAGGGGGCATAAGTTTGAAATCTGGGATGGGGAGGGGGGAGGCATTGTGGCTATGAAAGACCAAAGGATTCTGGCCTGAGTTGGGGTACTCCTCCATGTTGAGCTGGGCTGAATCAGTTTCCTTGCAGGTTGTCGTGCTCTGGGTTGGAAGATATAGCAGTGCCTAATTTTGCACCCAAGGCTTTTCCAATATAACTCCATTAAGTAAGAGAGTCAGGCGAGCTGCACCTGGTAATAAAATGATATTAAGAAACTGAAGGTTTCTCCTGGTCATATTTTTCTTGTACACATGGATAGATAATGTTACGTTTATTATTAGAAAAACAATCAGATTTCTGTCTGGCTGTTTTTTTTTTGTCTGTTCCAGATTTTAAATTATTTAAGAAAGTCATAAATACAGCACTTACATTTGATCTTCTGCTTTAACAGTTGAGAACACTATTTAATATATTGGCCATTGATACAATATTCTGTCATGGAACTTCAATCTTTTCTTTGTAGCTTGATTTTATAGGCAGTATTGTAGAATTTCTCATGGTGTGGCTGTGTATTTTCTTCTCTCTAATGGAGAGAAGTTGTGTTGAATTAATGGTAAAGACGGAAGTAACAGGAATTGGCATTCACTGACCTTTTCAGCCTACAGGTTAGAAAGTGCGGGTGAATCACTTGGACCTAATTGGGACTGGAAGAGTGGGAGGTACGAGCTGCTGGCCGGCCAATAGTTCCTCAAATACTGGTGCTTTCAACTGAAATGTTTTGCTACAGTTTGTTAATTGAAAGATGCCTTTCATGATTGGGTATCCAGCTCAGCGGAGTATCAGTGCTGACATTCATCTGGAGCACTTTAAAAGATGCTCATTCACATATATAAAAAGCAATGCCTTATCACTTTTAAAGAAGCTTCATAATTCTTTCTGTCACCAGTGTTACGAACCAGCAACAAAAGAAACACACTGAGTCATGATTCAGTGTTAAAAGCTACTTTATTAATAACTACTTATGATAATAAGAAAAAATAAAAGTAAAAATGTTAGAATGTTAGAAGTAAAAATGTTAAACCTTGAACATTAACCCCAAAACTAAACTCGTCATGTGTGTGTGGCAAAGTCCCAAACTCCAAATCCAGGAATGGTTATTAAAGTTCAGTTCCACAAGCCGTAAGGTGAAACATGAGCAAAGGCTTCTTCAACAACCACCGTTGTCTGAAGATAAAACGTAGATGTAGAGAAAAAATAATTACGAAATCCAAATGTTCCACGATGGAACCCAAACAACAGTGTTTACTCGTTAGTGACTTCCTCACCCCGAAAAGCATCCGAATTGTGGCCGTCCACACAAGTACCTGTTTCCCTCTACAGGTCAGCAACAAAGTGAACTCCACTGGATTGCTCCCAATTTCCATACGTGGATTGTAGTAACAGACACAGTTATAGTTTCTCATCCATCGATAGAGAAACTAGCAGGCTGGTGTCTCTCTCTCTTTTCTCTATCTCTTTCCTCTTCTGACTGACTTCGACTGACTTCTTCAACAACATCATTACGTCCTTTATCTTCTGTTGACGTAAGCACGCCACACACGCACACGCACACACACACACACACACACACACACGCACCCCACTATGCTCTATCTTAAAGGAACATTCACCAATAGTCCATAACACCAGGCTCTTTCTGTTTGAAAGGGAGCAAATAGAACTTAATTAAGATTTAGTATATCCTGTTTCAAACTGATGAACATTTTCATTTTTATTGCAGATTTAATAGAGCCCTTGACTATCTACATTTTTTTTTTAAAACCATATTTATACTACTAAGGCCAAAATGTGCTGCCAGCAGTGATCAGCTGGCACACGTTGCAGGCATAGAAAAATGTATGGACTTGCCTTTTGCTAATTCCTTTGAAAATAAGGTACTGATCCAGAACAGGAATGCTCTGCACGAAGGGAGTGCCAAGCAAGATGTCATGCTGCATGTGGACAGGCCAGGACAAGCCTTGCCCACGACATGCCTGAAGGGAAACAAACAGCCAGTAAAGCCATGCCCCAAAACTTTGTCAGCTATTGAAGCTGTCAAAGACTGTGAATGTTCCCGACAATCAAAAACTTTCAAAGGCTGTTAAAATCAATTAAATTCTTGAATCAATTTTTAAAAAATCAAACATTATTTCACTTAAAAGTATGTAATCTTGATCTAACCTGGCATTGGTTCCATCAGCAAGTTGCAAAAGTTGGAGTGCAACTAGGTTGGTTAAACTTGGCCAACAAGGTCAGGATGTTGGTGCTTGTATCAGAGTACTGAACCCCTTGACTTATTGCTATTGGTTTATTATTGTCACTTGTACCCAGGTACAGTGAAAAGCTTGTCTTGCAAACGGATCGTACAGGTCAATTCATTACACAGTGCAGTTATATTGAGTCAGTACAGAGTGCATTGATGTAGTACAGGTAAAAACAATAACAGTACAGAGTAAAGTGTCACAGCTACAGAGAAAGTGCAGTGCAATAAGGTACGAGGTCACAACAAGGTAGATCGTGAGGTCATAGTCCATCTCATTGTATAAGGGAACCGTTCAATAGTCTGCAGGCATTTGCCTGCAAATTTCAATCTTACAAATGACTGGTGTGACTAACTTATTCATAAATAAGAATGGTGTCTAATGTGTCAAAATGCTTGTAAAAGGTCCTTTTAAACTTGACAAAACAAAACAAAAATAATAAATAATTTCATATCTTTATAAAAGATTTGCACTGACTTCATCTGTTAACGTTGATTTTTCCACACTACATTGTAATAAAAGACTATTTTAATTTCAGTGTACCGTCTTCCACTGTGATCTATGCCAAACTGCACAGAGCAAGGCCTGAGAATGATAGCTCTGTACCAGAGTTACAACTTCACACAGCTAGAAATTGTCAATATGAGGTAGATTTCTTTTTTGTTTTCTACTTTAACATTTTCACTGCCATTTTGAACTTGAAAGACTGAAGTTTGGATAATACATTACCTTATAATTTTAACATTATGAATCTACAGTAATGCCAGGATCTCCAGTGTGCTGCATACTTTTGTCGAGAAAAGTGGGATTACTGAAGTTTAATCTTAAACCTAAATTTGTTTTCTTGCTCGTAAACCTGTTGCTACACTTAATCTATACACTCAAGAAAGTCCAAGATGATAGTGTTTTGATTCTGAAAGCTGTAGCCTTCATTTTTTTAACGTGAATCCTGAATCACAGCGTGTACTACTTAAGAACTGTATGGACATTCTACCCCTGAATGCATCCTGTCATCTGCTTTTACTGGGGCAAATCAAGCAGACAGACAGCTGGCCAGTACAGAAGCCTGGGGTGAACAGGAGCTCTGATACCAGCACACTGCCCTCCTGCTCTGCTGCTGGACTCTCCATTGAGCTCAGGTTTATACCAGGGACAGCTGGGGATACAATGACCCCATTTATTTTAATGTTTGAATAATTTGTTGGTATTTTAAGGTGTTAGCATTTTTTAATTTTTAAAATTATGAAATTTTTTCTTTAAAAATTGCAAAGTATTTGAATAGCTGTGGGGCCATGTTCTTAGCAGTAAGCCACCCAAGAACTAGTTGCCTCTCAGACCCTGCACTGTGCATCAGGCTGCCTCTTCGGTTTAGAGGATCAGCCTGTTTGGCTCTCCATATATGGATTGGTACGTCTGGGCTGGTGGGCACCATGGGAGATGAGTCCAAAGGGCTGAGTCCAGCACAATCTCGCCCATTGTAGGAGGTGCTGGCAAAAGCATCTGAATGTCTTATCACATGGAGAGATAGCACTATCACCATTGCAGATTCCTTCCTGCGTGTCACTGTTCCTGACCTTTGACTGACCATGGAAAGTAATCTGTATTACAACAGACCAATAATGCCAGTTGGATTAAAGAAGTCCTGATTCTCTGTAAGTGATCTGAAAGCCCATTCGCCACTGCAATCCTGAACGACTTTGGCAGAAATTTGAATTTGGCCCTGATCCCTGTAATAATACTTGTATCTAAGGCTATGCAGTTCTGCCCTGTTCTCTGGTTAGATCCCACAGGATGTGACTGAGTTGGTACATCGAAGGGTAGTTGTGTATGCAGGCTCAATGTGGACTGCCTCGGCTTTCTCTTATGCAGCTAAGTCTCAATGGTAATGATCTTTTGTATAAGTTTTACTGGAATGAATAACATAGTAAAGTACTTTGACTTCTTGGCAGAAGATGAATGAGAATTTAATAGGCAGCCGTTGGAGCAGCAGTTCCCTTTCAGGTACGGTGAGTGTATTTAAAAAGCCTGTGTGTTTCGCGGGCTTTTTCCTTTTACAGAAGGACCCCAGGAGCCGTTGGAGCAGAAAGTCCCTTTCAGGTACGGTGAGTGTATTTAAAAAGCTTGTGTGTTTCGCTGGCTTTTTCCTTTTACAGAAGGAGCTCAGGAGCCGTTGGAGCAGAAAGTCCCTTTCAGGTACGGTGACTGTATTTAAAGAGCTTAACAAGTGGAGGGCAACTGAAGGTTTAAACAGAGTGTTGAGTGCTTGATTAGAGGGAATGTGTACTTGAGGTAATTGGCATGGACAAATATAAGGAGGGGTAACTGAAGAGGAATGGCCAGTGTGTGAGTGGCCCAGGGTAAGAGTGGAGCTTTGAGGCTTTGGCTCAAGAGGCTTCGGCGAGCAGAGGCTGAGGAAGAGCCTGCTCCCAGAGAGGTAAGGCCGGTAAGTTCCTATAATTTAATTAACTTAGGAGTAGGTAGTGATGGCAGCAGCTAGGGCAGTCGTGTGCTCCGCATGCAGTACGTGGGAAGTCAGGGACAACACACTTGTCCCTGATAACAACTACACCTGTAAAAGGTGCATCCGGCTGCAGCTCCTGACAAACCGAGTTAGGGAACTGGAGCTGGAGCTGGATGAACTTGGGATCATTCGTGAGGCAGAGGCAGAAATAGACAGGAGTTTCGGGGAGATAGTCACCCCTAAAAGTCAGGAGGCAGGTAGCTGGGTGACTGTCAGGAAAGGGAAGGGGTATAGACCAAAAGAGCAGAGCACCCCTGTGGCCATTCCCATCAACAATAAGTATACCGTTTTGGATACTGCTGGTGGGGACGACCTACCAGGGACAAGTTGCAGTGGTTGCATCTCTGGCACCAAGACGGGACCCTCGGCTCAGAAAGGAAGGAGGGAATAGAAGAGAGCAGTAGTGATAGGAGATTCGATAGTTAAGGGGAACAGATAGGAGGTTCTGTGGGAGAGATCGAGAATCCCGGATGGTCTGTTGCCTCCCTGGTGCCAGGGTCCATGATATCTCGGATCGAGTTCTCGATATTCTCAGGAGGGAGGATGAGCAGCCAGATGTTGTGGTCCACGTAGGGACCAATGACGTGGATAGGAAAGAGAAGGAGGTCCTGCAAAGAGTTTAGAGAATTAGGTGCAAAGTTGAAGGACAGGACCTCCAAGGTTGCAATCTCAGGATTGCTACCCGTACCACGAGCTAGTGAGACTAGAAATAGGAGGATCATGCAGCTAAATACGTGGCTAAGGAATTAGTGCAGGAGGGAGGGCTTCATGTTTCTAGACAATTGGGCTTTGTTCCAGGGAAGATGGGACCTGTTCCGACAGGACGGTTTGCACCTGAACTGGAGGGGGACTAACATTCTTGAGGGTAGGTTTGCTAGTGGTGCTCCGGGGGGTTTAAACTAGATTTGCGGGGGAGGGGAACCAGAGCGTTAGAGCAGATAGTGAGGTGGAGGAGGGAAAAGGTCACGTGAGGACTGCAGGTATCGACAGAAATCAAAGGTTTGTACATGATAGAAATGTTCTCAGGTACATCTATTTCAATGCAAGAAGTATTGTAGGTAAGGCAGATGAGTTTAGGGCATGGATTGGCACGTGGGATTACAACATTATTGTTATTAGTGAGACTTGGATGCAGGAAGGGCAGGACTGGCAGCTTAATGTTCCGGGGTTCCGTTGTTTCAGACGTTATAGATGGGGAGGGATGAAAGGGGGAGGAGTGGCATTACCAGTCAGGGAAAATATCACAGCTGTACGTAGTCAGGGCAGCCCAGAGGGCTCGTCTACTGATGCCATATGGGTGGAGCTGAGGAATAGGAAAGGTGTGGCCACACTAATAGCGTTGTATTATAGACCGCCCAATAGAGAGGATTGGAGGAACAAATCTGTAGTGAGATAGCAGACCGATGCAAGAAACAGAAAGTTGTAATAGTAGGGAATTTTAACTTTCCACATATTGACTGTGACTCCCACACTGTGAAAGGGCTGGATGGCTTGGAATTTGTCAAATGTGTTCAGGAAAGTTTTCTAAATCAATATATAGAGGTACCAACGAGAGAGAATGCAATACTTGATCTCCTATTAGGGAACCAGGCAGGTCAGGTGACAGAAGTATGTGTAGGTGAGCATTTTGGGTCCAGTGACCATAATGTCATTACTTTCAAGTTAATTATGGATAAGGACAAGTCTAGTCCTTGGGTTGAGGTTCTAAATTGGAGAAAGGCCAATTTTGTGGAAATGAGAAAGGATCTAGGAAGAGTGGATTGGGATAAGTTGTTTTCTGGCAAGGATGTGCTCAGTAAGTGGAAGGCCTTCAAAGGCAAAATTTTGAGAGTGCAGAGTTTGCATGTTCCTGCCAGGATTAAAGGCAAAGTTAACAAGCATAGGGAACCTTGGTTTTCAAGGGATATTGGCGATCTGGTTAAGGAAAAGAGAGAGGTGTATAGCAGGTATAGGCAACTAGGAACAAATGAGGTGCTTGAAGAGTATAGAAAAAGTAAGAAAATACTAAAAAAGGAAATCAGGAAGGCAAAAAGAAGACATGAGGTTGCTTTGGCAGATAATGTGAAGGTAAACCTGAAGGGTTTCTACAAGTATATGAAGAGTAAAAGGATCATAAGGGACAAAATTGGTCCCCTAGAAGATCAGAGTGGTCGTCTATGTGTGGAGCCTCAGGAGATGGGGGAAATCTTAAACAGATTTTTTGCATCAGTATTTACTCAGGAAACTGGGATAGTGGATATGGAAGGAAGGGAAACAGGCAATAGTGTCATGGAACATATAGAGATTAAAGAGGAGGAGGTGCTTGCTGCTTTACAGCGAATAAAGGTAGGTAAATCCTCTGGGCCTGTTAAGATATATCTTTGGACGTTGAGAGAGACTAGTGTAGAAATTGCAGGGGCCCTGGCAGATATATTTAAAATGTCCTTAGCCACGGGTGCAGTGCCGGAGGACTGGAGGGTAGCTCATGTAGTTCCGTTATTTAAAAAAGGATCTAAAAGTAAACCAGGTGAAGCCAGTGAGCCTGACATCAGTAGTGGGTAAATTATTGGAAGGTATTCTGAGAGATCGGATATACAAGTATTTGGATAGCCAAGGGCTGATTAAGGATAGTCAGCATGGCTTTGTGCATGGTAGATCGTGTTTAACAAATCTTGTAGAGTTTTTCGAGGAGGTTACCAAGAAAGTAGATGAAGGTAAGGCTGTGGATGTTGTCTACATTGACTTTAGTAAGGCCTTTGACAAGGTCCCACGTGGGAGGTTAGTTCAGAAGGTTCAGACACTAGGTATCCATGGAGAGGTTGTAAACTGGATTCGAAATTGGCTGTGTGGGAGAAGACAGAGAGTGGTAGTGGATGAGTGTTTCTCAGACTGGAGGCCTGTGACTAGTGGTGTGCCTCAGGGATCTGTGCTGGGGCCATTGTTGTTTATTGTCTATATCAATGATCTAGATGATAATGTGGTAAATTGGATCAGCAAGTTTGCTGATGACACTAAGATTGGAGGCGTAGTGGACAGCGAGGAAGGCTTTCAAAGCTTGCAGAGGGACCTGAACCAACTGGAAGAATGGGCCAGAAAATGGCAGATGGAATTTAATGCAGACAAGTGTGAGGTGTTGCATTTTGGAAGGACAAATCAAGGTAGGACATACACAGTAAATGGTAGGGCACTGAGGAGTGCGGAGGAACAAAGGGATCTGGGAGTTCAGATACATAATTCCCTGAAAGTGGCGTTGCAGGTAGACAGGGTTGTAAGGAAGGCTTTTGGTATCCTGGTATTCTTAAATCAAAGTATTGAGTATAGGAGTTGGGATGTTATGGTGAGGTTGTATAAGACATTGGTGAGGCCGAATTTGGAGTACTGTGTGCAGTTCTGGTCACCTAACTATAGGAAAGATATTTGTAAGATGGAAAGAGTGCAAAAGAGATTTACTAGAATGTTGCCGGGTCTTCAGGAGTTGAGTTACAGGGAAAGATTGAACAGGTTAGGACTTTATTCCTTGGAGCATAGAAGAATGAGGGGAGATTTGATAGAGGTTTACAAAATGATGAGCGGCATAGACAGAGTTAATGCGAGTAGGCTCTTTCCACCTAGATTAGGAGAGATAAGTACGAGAGGACATGGCTTTAGGGTGAAAGGGGAAAAGATTAGGGGGAACTTCTTCACTCAGAGTGGTGGGAGTATGGAGTGGGCTGCCATCTGATGTAGTAAATGCAGGCTCACTCTTGAGTTTTAAGAATAAATTGGATAGCTACATGGACGGGAGAGGTCTGGAGGGTTATGGACTGGGTGCAGGTAAATGGGACTAGCAGAATACCGTTTCGGCACAGACTAGAAGGGCCAAATGGCCTGTTTTCTGTGCTGTGGTGTTCCATGGTTCTATGGAAAGAGGAACATTACAATATATGAAGGGATTTGTCATTTCCCACATCTAACTCTAGCATTGCCCCTTCTGTGGGAACATTCTCTGTAGAAAACCTACACTTCTGACTCTTGAAGTTTGTTTTGCTTTAGAAAGACATAGTTGCTTCCCAATACTGGGCTTGGTAGACCAAACTGACATGCATCCACTCCTCTGTGCTTCCTCCTGAAATCAGGCAGGGTTTGAAATGGATCATAACTAACTAGTATGCCCTACCATTGAGGCCTTGTGTGGGCCGAGTTTTCTATCACAGTTTCAGCTGAGAAAGTTGCCCATTGTTCATTGCAATAACAGAGGGGGCTTAGGAGATGGTGGCAAGTGTACAAAGGCAGTAACTTTTGGGAAAAGGCTGAAAATAGAAGCAGTAAACTGATCCAAGTGAAGTTGGTTGTTTGCTCTTAGCTTCATATTATATAGTTAGGGTTACAGATAAGCTGAATATTTGCAAAGGATAATCGCAGAGCCTTTTGTCAGAATTCTCCATTGAAACAACATCGGGTTTGCACATCTTGAAGCTAACTTGAAAGTGAATAAGTGTGCTGAATATTAATGTAATTATTCTCAAGTTCTTTTTTGAGAAGAAGCTACTCAGAAGCGAAAATTGCTTTCAATATGGTACCCACTTTTACTGAGACGTTTCTCAGTTAACCTTGCATGCACAACTTAGAGTTAGAGAGTCAAAGAATTGTACAGCACAGAAACAGGCCCTTTGGCCCACCACGTTCATGTTGACCTTTTTGTCTAGCTTTGTTAATCCCATATGCTCGCATTGGGACCATATCCTTCAATGCCTTGCCTATTCAAGTGGCTATCTAAATGCCTCTTGCATGTTGTGATTTTATCTGATTCTACCACCACCTCTGGTAGCACATTCCATACATCAACAGCTGTGGGAAAATCTTTCTACCTTATTTATTCAAACACTTCTATCAGATCACCCCCTCAGCCTCCTTTGCTCCAAGGAAAACAAACACAGCCTATCCAATTTTTCCCCTTGATGAAAGTCCTCCAATCCAGGCATCATCCTGATGAATCTCCTCTGCACTCTCTAGTGCAACTACATCCTTCGTCTAGTGAATTGTGCACAATATGTACACAACACTGAAGCAGAACTGCACACAATGCTCCAAGTGCAGTTTAGCTAATGCTTTGTAAAGCTGCAACATAACTTCCCAGTGTTTATATTCTAAGCCTGACCCATGAAGGCACGTGTGCCATACGTGGCTTTCACCACCCCACATATCTATGTTGCCACTTTCAGAGAACTGTGCACCTGAGCCCTAAGGTCCCTCTGTTCATCAGCATTCCTTCGCCCCCTACCATTTACTGTGTATGTCCTTCCCTTATTTGACTTCCCAAAATCCATGTCAGGTTTAAATTCCATCTGCCAGCACTCTGCCCAACTTTCCATCTGATCTGTATCCTTCCTTGCTGTCCACACAACCAACAACTTTTGTGCCCCCAGCAAACTTGCCAATCATACCTCCTATATTCACATCTAAATCCTTAATATATATGGCAAACAACAAGGGTCCCAGCACCAATCCTTGTGCCAGTGCCTGTGTACACTGATTGTACGCCACTGGTCACAATCAGAAAAGCATCCCTCTACCACTACCATCTGCCTCCCATTATCAAACTTTTGGATCCAACTAGCTGTGCCTTAACCTTCTGGACCAGCCTACCATGCAGGACCTTATCAAATACCTTACTAAAGTCCATATAGACAACATCTACTGCCCTTCCTTCATCAATATTCTTAGTTACCTCCTCAGAAAACTCAATCAAATTAGTGAGACAGGATTTACCCACGCAAAGCCACACCGACTATCCCTGATCAGCCCCTTCCTTTCCAAATGTACGTATATCCTATCCCTTAGAATTTTCTCCAGTAATTTCCCTACCACTCATGTAAGGATCATCGGTCTGTAGTTACTTGGTTTATCCCTGCTGCCCTTCTTGACAAAGGAACAGCATTAGCTGTCCTCCAGAGAAAGAAACAACCTTAATACACTGTTCATGTTGATGAACAGAGGGACCTAGGTATCCACGTCCATAGTTCCCTGAAAGTGACGATTCAGGTAGACAAGGTGGTGAAGAAGGCATATGGCAAACTTGCTTGTAGAATTAGAGTCACAGAGTCATGCAACACGGAAACAGGCCCCTCAGCCCAATCGGTCCATGCTGACCAAGACACCCATCTATGTTAGTCCCATTTACCTGTGTTTGGCCCATATCCCTCTACACCTTTCCTATCCATGTACCTGTCCAAGTGTCTTTTCAATGTTATTAATTTAACCACTTCCTCTGGAAGCTCATTTCATATATGGACTACCCTTTGGGTGTAAAAGTTGCCCCTCACGTTCCTATTAAATCTATCCCCCCCTCACCTTAATTTTATTTCTTTGGATCCATTAAATTAGTTTTGCAGAAGGGAAATGCTAATGGTTGTACTGCTTTTAGTTATTAAATAAATTACTGAAGATTATGGATTTCAGTAAATACTGCATATTTCTATTAATATAATACACACATGAATTGGAAAAGGGTTTTTTTCAGTTCATTTAGCTTTGCTGCAATTAGCTAATGGCTTAATGAGTGCTGTTAGGGCATTATGTTATAATTGGACATCTTGGATTTTTACAGGTGATAAAATCTTTTTGTACGAAAGTGTACACTCTCGCTGAATTTTAGTGTTGAAATAAGCAGTCCTCCTATCCAACAATATTTTTAGGCAATGGTGTTCACATTTTCTTGTTAAAATCTTTTGAAGAGAAAAAATTGTTAGTGTTATTGGTAATGAACTAATGCATTGCACAGAAGAACACAACATAATTGTTGTTAATGCCGTACATCCAATACTGACTAAATATAAAGAAAGGCTTCATAGAAATATAATAATGCACTTTAATAATTGCAGCAGGATTAAATGACCAAGGAATCATTTAAAAAGGACTATTCCATTGTGCTCCTACTAGTTAAAGAAACATAAAACACTTGAAGGTCCTAATCTGCAGCAACTTTCTTTAAGTATAATAAATGTATAGATTTTCTTTTGTTGGGGCTAATCTTTTGCTGAGATCCACGACAGGTCTGCCGGTTGATATGCCCACGAGCAGTTCCTTGGCAAAGGTGGTAGCTCAGCCTTCCACTCAGCAGAGCACCGGCTGTGGGACTTTTGCACTGCTTGGATGGACACCTGATGGAGTAAACTTCAACATCTTTCTCAGCTCCCAAGCTGAGAAATCTACTCACTGTACCCATGCTAAATTAACCTTCCATAAGTACAGTAAGCCCGTAGAAATGAAGGGAAAAATCGGCTGTGTGGAAAAAGATAAGAAAGGCTTTTATTTGAAAAGATATGTAAAGTTAGTTTGAATGTTTTAGTTGTTTTTGTGTAACTTTTTTTACTCGTTAATATTTTTCAATATTTTTTTTTGAAACACGTACAGATTTGGAGCAGGATGTCACTCGAGCCTGCTCTGCCATTCAATGTTTATGGCTTGTCAGTCTGTAATCTCAACTCATCATTCCTGACTACCCCTGATGACCTTTCATCCCCTTCCTTATCAAGAATCTATCTAACTTTGTTTTAAAAATATTCTGCTACCACCACCCTTTGAGCTAGAGAGCTCCAGTGATTTGAGAGAGACAGTTTCACCTCTTTTTAAATGGGTGACCCATTATTTTTAACAGTGATTCCCTATTCTAGACTCTCTGTAAGGCCTTTCACATTTTCATGCTTTAATCATCTCCTCTTTATCTTCTAAACTCCACCCTAATCTGTCCCATGTTTCCTCAGACATTGCAGTTATCAGTCCAGTGAACCTCTGAACTGCATCCAACACATTTGTATCCTTCCTTAAATAAGGAGAGCAGTATTGTACACAGTGCTCCAAATGTGGTCTCACTTATCCCCTGCATAAACTGAAGCATAAACCTCTCATAGTTCTGTATTCAGTTACCCTAGCAACAAATGATAAATTTCTGTTAGTTTACTACTTTCTGTACCTGGATACCAGCTTCTTACAAAGCATGAAATGGAACACCCAGATCCCACTGCCTCTCAAAGCTCTGTAATCACTTAATATTTTAGATAATGAGCTTTTTTTTTTATTTATCCTGCCAGAATGGACAATTTCACAGTTTCCTACATTGTACTCCATTTGTCAGATCACTGCCCACTCACTTAACCCGTCTATATCCTTTTCTGGCCTTGTTATGTCCTTTTCACAGACCTTGGAGTATTGTGCACAGTTTTGGTCCCCTTATTTAAGAAAGGGCAAACTAGCATTGGAGTCAAAAGATATTTAATAGGCTAATTTCTGGGATCGGAGAGTTTTACTAGCACGAGTGGCAAAGGAAGTTGGATCTGTATTCTTCAGAGCTGGTAATCCAACACATTGAGGGGTAATGTTATTGAAACATAAGATCCTTAGGACAGGGTAAATGTTGAGCTGTTTCCATATGTGGGACAAGGGGACATCATTGCAAGACAAGGAGGTGATCTTTAAAGGTATGTGGGATGGTAGTGTAGCGGTTAGCATAACATTATTACAGCGCCAGTGACCCAGGTTCAATTCTGGCTGCTGTCTGTAAGGAGTTAGTATGTTCTTCCTGTGTCTACGTGGGTTTCCTCCAGGTGCTCTGGTTTCCTCCCACATTCCAAAGACGTACGGGTTAGGAAGTTGTGAGCATGCTGTGTTGGCGCCAGAAGCGTGGCGACACTTGCGGGCTGCCCCCAGAACCCTCTATGCAAAGATGCATTTCACTGTGTGTTTCGATGTATATGTGTCTAATAAAGCTAATCTTAAAAAAAATTTCTTCTCATAAGGTCGTGAAGCTTAGGAAATCTATACCCGCAGGGTTGCAAATGCTCTATCATTGGGGGCTTTTGAAAAAGGAGGTAGATGATTTTTTGAAAGATTGAGGAATTGAAGGCTATGGGTAACTGGCACAGAAGATGAGGCTTGGTGCAGATAGACCATAATCATATCAGGCTTAAGGGGTCAAATGACCTGCTCTTCTTTTTATCCTGTGTTCTGAATGATTGTGAAAGTTGGCACCATTCACAAGCATTCAACTTAAACAGCGTGTTTAACTGCTGAAATGTAGGGGTTGGAGGGAGAGAGAAAGGGGTGGGACAAGACATCATTGTCACTGCAACCATCTTGTGATAGAAAAGGCTCTGCACTACCCTGAATCTTGCCAATATACTGAGAGCTGGCCTCCCAGTGGAAGTATATGTCATGGACCATGTTGGTAGAAACAGAATGGTCCAGGGTGCAAGTGGTCTGTTCAATTTTACAGGAACTAGGGGTAGTATCAACAGGATGAGGATTGTTATCGAAGCTATCAGCAAAAATATTTCAGGATAAAGACCAAAACTTCTGTTCAGGTTTACTATTCCTCTCAGTAACTGACTTCTAAAAGAATCTTGGATTGACCACTGTTGTCGATCTAGTTCTCTGCCAAAATATAATAATAGTACAGGTCCTCTCGAGGTTACAAATGCCCAACTTATGTACAGCCTGTACCTACGAGTGAGTCTTTGGGAGACTGGCGGGTGGATTTGCCAGCTGTTGCAGGTGTGCGGGCATATTCTGCCGTGTGGGAACTCTGTTCGTGGCAATATCATTTCATCTTGCAGAGAAATCTGAATAGTCAAGATAAACATCCTTGTTTAACTACACGTCGCTCTTGGTTGGCCTGTGTTTTTATTTAAATATATTGCTGGGTGGCCGCATTTCAGACTTGCCAATTGTTTGGGTTATGAACAGTTCTCAGGAACAGAGCCCTGACGTAACCAGGGAGAGGGCCTGTAAATGAAACCTGAATAAATTGTTTCAAAATAAATAGTAAATAAATAATAATAGTACAGGTCTGAACTAAAGCTCACTCCTATTAAATGTTAATGTTTGTAGAGAAATACACAAATCATTTAAGTGACTCTATTTAAATAGTTAAGTTCCTAAAGTATTTTGAATAGAAATAATTTCTGTGCTCGCATCATTTTAAAATCTAATACATTGTGGCAATCCTTTGTGTATTTTTAAAATGCTTTTTTGGGGATTCTTACACTTGCCTCTCAAATGCTTGTTCTGTTTTAGATAACTATCAGGACATCTTTCTATGAAGTACTTGGGCAGGTAAGATTATTGTGCTTTAGTTTGCATTTTATGATACTGTGAGTACCCTCTGCATGTGTGCAGACAATTAAAATATTAATTATGAGAAATTATTTTGCTGAAATATTCCTGGGGCTACTGCTCAAAGAGCACCGGAAAAAACAGTGAATTAAGTCTCTATCCTTTTCCTATTTTGTGCCTAAATACCAATGATGCAGTATTTTCAGTATAGCTTTTCAGTTGGTTGAATCTGAAATTGAATGTTTATGGCAGATATGCCTGCAATAAGATTTTCAGTTGTATTTTGCAGTTTGTCAAACTCCTCTCAGAATAAGTTTACAGGTTTAATTTGTACAGCTGCTGAAATGGTGTGGTTTCTTGAATTGTCAAGAATTCTTTGTCATGTTTCTTTAAAAATGAATGTATTTTCTGCCTCTGCACTTGTAGAGTATTAGTCCCTTGTATTAAATGATAAAAATTGAATTCAAAACTGCTCTTCCTTTTATTTTTGTGATAAAATAGAGAAGGGATCTAATTCTGACACCCAGAATCATATTCTTGGGACTTTGACTACAAAGGGTTGCTTTTCTACCATGTAACAGAAATCTCATGAAAGTTAACCTGCTCTGTACTACCAGGAATAAAATAAAATTTCTCACAATTGAATGAGCAGTATCCTCCTGTTCCTAGCACCATCATTCTTCACACTCACACTTTTCTCCATTTGGACTTCTTTACTCTGCTTGGCACAACAGTGCCGACACTTAAGATTCTTTAATGACTGAGATGCTTGGACTACTGTCATTCAAAGGATTTCATCTTTAAACATTCATGAAGATGTTCTCCATGGAAACCATACTTTCTGTCTTGTATATTAATTAAAAATGCATCACACATCAGAAGTCCAATTCTTCAAAAGCATAAAATCCCCCAGCTGCTCGTAATGTAGGTACAAAGCATCTACAGTTTGTAGAGGTTATGCTACAGCTGTGTAATGTCCATAACCTCTTATTCTTGAGTTGCTCTAGGTATGACTGTTTAGGAAGAATATGGCTGCCTCAGAGAGATTGGAATGTAGATTTATCAACATGGGACTTGGACTCCTTAGGTTAAAAGACAATACAACATTACTCAAAATAGACTTGTCTACAATAAAAGTTAGAAGATTAAGAAGATTTATTTGATTGAAGTTTTAATGTGTTATTTTGTATTTCTGAATGGCTTGGAATGAGGCCATTTGCCCCATCAAGACTATGCCAGCTCTCAGAGTAATCCCATCAAAGAATCTACTTCCCTGTGACCTGACGATGTACCTGGCAGAGTACTGAAAGCCTGTGCCGACCAACTGGCTGGAGTGTTCAAGGACATCTTCAACCTCTCACTGCTGCAGTTGGAGGTTCCCATCTGCTTCAAAAGGGCATCAATCATACCAGTGCCCGAGAAGAGCAGTGTGAGCTGCCTCAACGACTATCACCCAGTAGCACTCAGATCTACTGATGAGAGATTGGTCATGGCAAGAATACTCCTGCCTGAGCAATTTGCCTACTGCCACAACAGGTCTACAGCGGACGCAATCTCACTAGCTTTCCACTCAGTTCTGGAACACCTAGACAACAGCAAAACATACATCAGGCTACTGTTTATCGATTACAGCTCAGCATTCAAACCATCATCCCCTCAGTACTAATCAACAAGCTTCAAAACGTGAGCCTCTGTACCTTCGTCTCAACTGGATCCTTGACTTCCTTATCAGGAGACCACAGTCAGTGCAGCTTGATAGTAACATCTCCTCCTCGCTGACAATCAACACAGACACACCTCAAGGATGCATGCTTACCCCACTGCTCTACTCTTTACACTCATGACTGTGTGGCTCGGCACAGCTCAGAATCCATCTATAAATTTGCTGATGACACCACTGTTGTTGGCAGAATCTCAAATGGCAATGAGGAGGCTTACAGGAGTGAGAGAACGGCTGGTTGAGAGGTGTTGCAACAACAACCTCGCACTCAATATCAGCAAGACCAAGGAATTGATTGTGGACTTCAGGAAGGGGAAGTTGGGAGAACACACACCAGTTATTCATCGAGGGGTCAGCAGTGGAAAGGGTGAGCAGCTTCAAGTTCCTGGGTGTCAACATCTCAGAGGATCTATCTTGGGCCCAACACATTGATGCAATCACGAAGAAGGCACGCCAGTGGCTCTACTTCATTAGGAGTTTGAGGAGATTTGGAATGTCACCAAAGACTTGCAAATTCTTACAGATGTAGAGAGCATTCTGACTGGTTGCATCACTGACTGGTATGGAGGCTCCAATGTGTAGGGTCAAAAGAGGCTGCAAAGGGTTGTAGACTCAGCCAGCTCCATCACAGGAACAACCCTCTCCGCCATTGAGGACATCTTCAAGAGGCGGTGTCTCAAGATGGTGGCATCCATCATTAAGGACCCTCACCACCCAGGACATGCCCTCTTCTCATTACTAACGTCGGGCAGGAGGTACAGGAGCCTGAAGACCCACACTCGATGTTTCAGGAATAGCTTCTTCCCCTCTGCCATCAGATTTCTGAACAGCCCATGAACACCACCTCATTCTTCCTCTTTTGCACTATTTATTTATTTTTGTAACTTATACAGTATGTCTTGCACTGCACTGCTGCCGCAAAACAACAAATTTCACGACATATGTCAGTGATAATACACCTGATTCTGATTCTGAGCCTATTCTCTGTCATACACTCCCTTTAAGACCCCTCACCAGCCACCTACACAAGCAGAAACTTTTAACAACCAGGGTATCTTTGGAATGTGGGAGGAAACTGGGACACTTGGCAGAAATCCACACAGTCGTAGGGAGATTGAGCAAACTCAACAAAGACAGCGCCGATAGATCAGGATTGAACCTAGGTTACTGGAGCTGTGTGACAGCTGCACTACCCGCCACACCACATTGCCACCCAGGCTGGGAGAGGAAAGAGCTCCAATCCTTACCACTGTGCAGTGTTGTGCAGAGGCAACACTTCATTATCGTCTGGACATGCTGGCTTGTACAGGTTGCAGAGGCTCCTCGAGGTTTGTCAGGATTCAAAGTTAAAGGAATTAAGGCCAGTAGGGACTGTTACATCCACTGCTTAACTATATGAGAAGGTCCTGTTCCAAAAGGCAGCAAATACCTCTCCCAACCTGATGTTCTTCCCTGAACTTCATGAGACACTGATCTCTAGAAGTGTTGAGGAAACGTATCCTTTGTCTGAAGACCCATGTGAAACGGATGCAACTTCCTTTGAACTACATCTTTCCACTGATCCCCCTGTCTAGCAGAGCTGCAGGTCTGAGAAAAGATGGCTGCTGTTGTTCCTGTGGATCTTCCTGTTGCTAGTCCTGATGCTGTTTTTCTTTCTTCTCATCTGATTCTACATTAGAACAGTGTATCTCATACTCATGCTCATGTAACACTGGAGAGCTCCAAAATGCAGATCACATGGCAGAGACTCCAAAATTTGCCGAATGAGTTCCAAACTGGGCAGAACTCAGATCAGCAAAGTTACTCTCCAATTTCAGCTCCTGTGAATGAAGCCATTCATAGAAACACTAAAGATTTCCAGCACTTATTCACAAATTTCTTGGTCAAAAAGCAGGCTTTCTCGACAGTTTGGTGCCTGTCGGCTTTTCTGGCCTACTCATGTCCCGGTAACTTTGTTCAAAACAATGGTGCTGTGTTGCAGCTTGTCAAATGGGTTCAGGACATGCTCTGGCAGTAGGTTGACTTATGATTCCATATCCAGCAAGTGTGGGCCAGAGGGATATCAAAGTAGGAAAGCAGCATGGCAAAATTCTCACCATTGAACCCATTTCTCCCAAGGAAGTTGCTTGCATGCAACCTACATTCGCGCAGTATGTGCAGGAAACTGTACACACAATCACTTTGACCCATGTAATCCCCTACCAGTGTGCAAATCCAGATCCTTACACAACTTCCAATTCATCTCAGAAGGTCCTGGTTTCAAGCCATCACCTGGATTTGAGCATGTAATCTGCTTCTATGAAGGAGGTGCCATGTTTCTGGAGATGCCATCCTTCAGGTGGTAGCTTAGATCCAGGGCCTAGCCAGCTATTTAAATGAGTATAAAAGATTCCACCATAATGATAGAAGTAGGAAAGGAATCTTTTTGCCAATCTTTATCTCTCAACCAAAAATCAATATAGTCCATGTTATGCCGGCAAATATGGCAGAGCAGGTTACTGTTTATGGGCTATAACCTGCAAAGCAATCGTGAGCATACTTAAATGGTATTTAATTGACTGAAGCAAATGGTTACATCCTGAGGATGTTAAAAATGCTCTTTAAATACATCACACAAGCATTTTTCCTCCTAACCCCTATTTTCTTTTCTGGAAAAACCTGGGTTGCACTGAATGAACATTATATATGCTCTTCTAAACTATGAATATTGATGGTGTTTACTTTGGTCTGTACATATAAAAGATTTAACATTGACCATCAAGAATTGTTTCTGAACAGAATCAAAATTTTTACTTCAATTCATGATTTCTTGGTGAAAGCAGTGGTTGTATTTAAACTGCAGTTCTCAATATCAGACCTGTCACTGCTTATGGTTCTGTCAATGTGATATTACCCTGATTCCATTGCTTATCTCCTATCTGACTGGAACTTCAGTTATGTTGAGATCACTGTTTAAGCAAATCTGAACAGCTCTTCCCCAATAACTTAAATGTTCATTGAGCTTCCAGTGGAAGAATTTCCAAACTTCAAATCTTAAAATTCATTCATTTCCTGTGGGACTTAATCAGTATTATTATTTTGAATGAGTGAATGTGTTTTGAATGAACCTGACTGTGCCCCACAGCCCTCTGGGGTAGAGAATCCGTAAGGTTCATCAACCTCTGAATGAAGATTTTTTTTTTGCCTCATCTCAGTCCTTGCTCTGAACCTGTGCCTCTGGACCCCGGACTCCTCAGCCAGAGGAAATATCTTCCCCGCTTCTAGCCTTTAAGAATTCTTGATGTTTAATGAGATCGCCTCTTCTTCCTATAAATGCGAGAGAACACAGGCCTAATCTATTCAATTTCTTCTCATGTGGCAAACCCACTGTCCCTGGAACCTGTCTGGCGAATCTTTGCTGCTTTCCCACTTTGGCAAGTATATTCTTTGTCGCATAAGGAGACTAAAACTGTTCACAAGAATCCAGGTGTGGTCTCACCAAGACCCTGTATGATTGCAAAAAAGGTGTCCTTACCTTTGTATTTAAATCCCCCTGGAATAAAGACAAACATTACATCTGCCATTTTCATTGCATGCTGCACCTGCATGTTGGCATTCAATAACTTTTAGACAAGCACACCTGGGTCCCTTTGAACATCAACAGTACACAATCTCACCATTTAACAAATACACTACTGTTGGTTGCACCAAACTTCATATGTCTCCACTTTGTATTCCATCTATCATGTTCCTACCATAACTTTACTCCTGTACTCAGACTCTTTGATAATTAAGGCCAATGTACTATTTGCTGCTGCATTTGCAACACCTGAATTTCAAGATTTGAAGTTTGGAATTTCTTCCACTGGAAGCTCAATGAACACTTAAATTATTGGGGAAGAGCTGTTCAGATTTGCTTAAACATATCAGCTTTCACTTGCGTGTGTACAGGTATACTTAGGCCCCTTTGAATGCTAACGTTACCCAATCTCCCACCATTTTAAAAAAATATTGCTTTTCTGTCTTGTGCATCAGCTAGATAACTTCACATTTTTCCACATTGTTTTGCACTAGCTTTGACCTTGCCCACTCACTCAGATTGTCCATATCCCCTTTAAAGGTTCTTTACACCTCCCTTCATACTCTCAATCCCATTTAGTTTGGTATCATCAGCGAACTTGGAAAGATGACTCTTAGTCCCTTTAGCCAAATCCTGGATATAGATTGCAAGAAGCTGGTGCCCAATCACTGATTACTGCAGTACCCCACCAGCCAGCCTGAGAATGATCCTTGTATTTCCCCATCTTTGCTTTCTGTGTAATAACCAATTCTCAATCCATGTCAGTGTATTACCCGCAGCTCCATGTGCTCTAAAATTGTTGATCAACCCCCTGTGAAGAACCTTACAAAAATCCAGATACATCACCCCTATGGGTTTCCCCTTATCTATTCTACTAATCACAACCTCAGTAAACTCCAGCAGATTAGTGAAACATGATTTCATTTTCATAAATCCAAGTTGGCTCTGCCCATTCCTACTATTCTTCTCAACATGTTCTGTTACTGCCTCATGATGGGCATGAGCATCCTCTTGCATCTTGTTGAATTGACCATTATTGAAGCATACAGTATATTGCATCGGTCACTGCCATTGAGTTATTGGCTCATGGAAGCACTACATTCAAGCCTAATTTTACATCCACATGGTTGTACTTTCCAGTGAGAGTTACCCATCATCAATTAATAACATCAAATTGCTTCATTTCTACAATAATCTGAAAATTATTTTCCCCTTATAAACACCTGAGTAGTGGAATTCTACACTGATGTGTTACAGTTCAAGATGGCCAGTTTACAGCCTATGCCAATTTTCAGACAGAGAATCATTTTAAATAACCTGCAGAGAGAAAAAACATCAGGGATGCCCTTGCCCATCATCAATTAATAAGAGTATAGAAGTTGGGATGTTATGATGCAGTTGTACAAGATGAGGGTGAGGCCGCATTTGGAATATCATGTTCAGTTTTGGTACCCTGCTATATGAAAGATGCCATAAAGATGGAAAGCGTTCAGAGGAGATTTACGTGGATGTTGCTGGGACTTGAGGGACTGAGTTATGGAGAGAGGTTGAGTGGGTTGGACCTTTTTTCATTGAAGCATAGGTGTATAAAATTATGAGGGGCATAGATAGGGTGAATGTGCACAGCCTTTTTTCCCAGTGTTGGGGAGTGGAGCTAGAGAGTGGTCAGTATATGGAATGAGCTGCCAGAGGAATTGGTTGAGGCAGGTACATTAACAATATTTAAAAGTACTTGGACGGGTACATAGATAGGAAACGTTTAGAGGGATGTGGGCCAAACGCGGGCAAATGAGACTAGCTTAGATGGGAATTGTGGTCGGCCTGGACCAGTTGGGTCAAAAGGCCTGCTTCTGTGCTGTATGAGTCTGTGACTAGTGGGGAGTACCATCGCTGAAAGGACTGCAGTGGTTCACTAGCACTTTCTCAAGGGCAATTAGGGATGGTTAATAAATGCTGGTTAACAATGCTTAGATCCAAAGATGAATATTTTTAAAAAATATTTTAAATCTTGTTATCATGTATTTTAAATGGAAAGCAGCCTGTTAGCCTGCCATTTTCATGCAGATGCTGTTATATTTGTTTCTTCAAAGGAGCTCATTAGGAGTTTTGGCAATATTCTAAACAACATTAAAGACTTGGGCCAACTAATGCAAGCTGTTATAAATAATGGGTTTTGCAGATTATAGTTACAGTATGTTTGCAGATATAGATGTAGCATGGTGGCAAGCAATTGGATTTGAGACCTGGAACCAAAAATTGATCTAATTTTATTAAAGGCTGAATTATTTTAAACTAATATACTTTTGAACTAGAGTTGGTTGCATTTAATATTGCTATTGCATAAAATATTATTAGCAATATGTTGATATATTGCTAGATAAAAGAATAATTTGTTATTAAAGTAGGCTTGCATTGTGTGAGTTCATTGATTTGGTACACTTTATGTGGTTGCAGTGTTTTATATTTGGTGTTTGAGTTCTGAATATGCAAGCTGCTTCTTTGTCAACAGCACTCTTGTCAACACCACGATAAAATCATTCTTGCACACATGCATGCTTAGCTGCAACTTAAGGAATTTAAATTTAATTGCTCTATTTAAAGGAAGACTCTGAAATACTAGATCTCAGCTTCTGAATACTTTTTAAAGAGGACAAAATGGTATAATATTCAGTGGAAGTTGTTTCAAAGCAACAGCGATTAATTAGTTCCTGTTTAAGTTGTGGGAGTGTGTTAGAAACTCACAGTGGCTTTTCCAGATTGGCTGGTTTTTTGTTGTAAACCTATTACATCAGGCTAATGATTTAAAAAGGTATTTGTAAACACTAGTACACACTGTAACCAAGAAGTCTACAACTGGTTCATTTAGACACCTGAAAGTGGATTAACGACTGAGACTTTGAAATGTGGAAAGTCCTCCTATCCTAGTAAATGAATGACTGGACGTTGTGAATAAGATGGCTTTGGCTGCAGTGGTACACATGTTCTCTGAAGAAAACATAAAGAAGCACACGGCAATGTTTCAAGAACAGGACTACAAACACAACCAGCTTATCAGAGAAAACATGATATCAAGGGAAGAATGCTGCAGGTATCTTACACCATTGAAGTTGCTGGAAATAGAGAAGTGGAGACTTGCTGTAATAGCAGAAAATGAAGTGGAACGAGTAAGAATAAAAGTCTCAAAATACAAGCTGGCAAGAGAGCTGATTCCAAAAGAGGCCTCAGTGTTTCGTATCTATCCTTTGCATGCATGGTCAGTTGAAAGGAATCCGAATATCATGTTTCAAGAGGCCAAACGTGCTGGTTTAACCGAAGATAACTGTAAGCAATTTAAAGCTTTGAGTGCATCGAGGTTGCCACGGCAGCTGCCGAAGGTCCCGTTCTCGTTTCTGAGGAAGAGATGCGCAGTTTCTTCTTATGTTAGCCAGACCTCTTTAGAAAATCGCTTTTACAATATCAGCACTTGTGGCTCTTCCCTTAAACCTTCGTGCACTCCACCAAAAACTGGTGAATCTTTGTCTGAATTATTCAGATAGAAGAACACTTCAGTCTGCTTTTCCAAAGAGTTGGTAACTGAGTTTCCAGAAATTCTTGAATACAAGTATATACTTCGAATGTTGCGATCTAAATAATTTGAACTTCAGCGTCCAAGATCTTTTGATGAGAAAATTATTTTGAACAAAACAGAGTGACATAAACTGACATTTATTTTCATATATTTATGGCATTTACTATCTATGAAGTTGAAGAAAGCAATATTATTCATGTCAGGCAGTTTTACTTCTCTGACAAACAGATGGATTCCAATAACCCACAGTTTTGAACATTGCTGGATGTTGAAATAATATTAGCCAGACAAACCTCTTCAGCAGAATCTTGCTAACGTTTTTCTGATGTTTTTCCTCTCTTTTGATTTACTATTTCTTTTATCAACCAAGTTCAGTATTGCATCATTTTTTAGTTTGATTTATCCTCTGGGAACGTAGAAATCCAGCAGGAAACAAAAAAAACTGGAGCACAAATATCTTCATTCAGTGACTTGTCAAAGTGATTCATTGATTCACTTTATCTCCAGAAAGAGCAATGGCGTAACATGTTACTGTATTAAACTTAGCTTTTATTGGTTGGAGCTTAGTGAATTTTGAACATAGATCACCACTGCATTTGTCCTTTTGATTACTGATAACTTTTCCCCTTTTCCATGATGTTTTCAATTTTGTGAAAAGAATCATGTACAGTCTCATTTACTTGTAGTTAGTATATCTGGGAGCACAGTATGCCTAGTATAGATGGTGTTCAGTATCGAGGGATGTAACAATCTTTTGTTGAGAATGGAGCACCACCACACAAAAACAACTCAATTCAAGCAGCCTTCTTGGATGCCAAAGAGTTGCTTGTTTGTAGATCTTGATTGGCTATGGCCACCAGGGTGATCCTATTGCGGATGTTTTTTACTCAGTATTACTGCCTCCTTTTCATTCCTGTTGAATATTCGCAGCCAGGCCCACATCCTATCCCACCAACCACAGATGGGCTTAAGTAAATGCTCTCTGTTGAAGAGATATTTTCCATTCCTTTAGTTTTCTCCTGAAGTTTAATTGGGCTAGGACTAATTTTAAATACATATACTGCTTTCGCCTAGCATTTAATAGGAGGACATTGCACCCATGGTTAGCAATCTTGCACAGGAGGACAAGAATAATAGTGGGGAGGAGTGAACATTTGCTTTCTTTCACTGCTTTCCTTAAGTAAGTCACACATTGCACAAATGTATGTTAGATCTCTGCTTGTATAATTTGTTAGTACTGATGTTTGGCATGTCCATTTATTGCAGAGTTGTAAACACCAGCTTAATCTTGCTTGAAGTTTGATAACATCGACTTCCATTCATTGGGTCTCAAAGTAAGCAGCCACATTCTGGAAATAGAGTAAGGTGATCCCTTGCGTCAGTAGACTGAGTCATAGGCAAAGTTGGAAAAAAAAAACTAATTCTGGAGATGCTTTGGGGGGAATTTATGGAAGTATATTGTTTACGAATGTTAATATGGAGCAGTATTTGAAGCAATTGTTCAAGACAGAATTGTATATCAAAGGAACAGACACTAAATCAGAAAAAGCAGACTCGGGAGTCTTGTGTGGAGGCACGTAAAGCAGAGTGACTTATTTTATGTGATCTTCAATGCAGAGTGGTGGCAACAAAACTTTTCATTCAGTGGAAGGTGAACTTGTGAAGATACTGTAATTTGTGCCTGCTGGAGGTTAGAAGGGTGAAAGGACAATTGAAATATAGAAGATCCTGAGCATTCTTGATAGGGTGGATACAGGAAGGGCACTTCCCCTTGAAGGAGAATTTAGGACCAGAGTTTCCGGGCTTGCCCATTTAAGACTGATACTTTATTCCTCAAAGTTGTGGAAGCAGAGTGCTTGAATATTTTTAAGGCAGTGATGGATCGAGTTTGCTGATAAACCAGAATATTAAAGGTTACTCTGGGTAAATGGGAATGCAGATTTGAGGCAACAATTGGATTAGCTGTGATCTTATTAAATGATAGGACAGGTTTGAGGTGCGGAGTGGCTACTCCTAATTCATATGTAGATGTATGTGTGGATGGATCATCTGTACAGGCTTGTGTCCTACTGTTCTCAAGTATTAGTTATTCAAGAACAGAGATTTTATGCTTTGTAACACTGAGAAGACATTTTGCTATGTTACAAGTATTAGATAAATGGAAGTTGTTGATAAATTGTTTTGACCTCACATTACTTTGGTATTGCTGTTGAATTAATAACATCTCAGTGACACTCAAATCATTTTGCTCATTTGGAATCCTTTAGTCTTTAATTGGAAAAAAAGTAAACATTCTTGGCATCCACATCTCACTTTCTTCCTTTGTAAGCCTGGAAATTTTTTTCTGTTAAATGTGCTCTATAAAAGCAAGTTATAATTGACTCCACGCCAAGATGAGGGAAGCATTTTGACATTATTAAAAAATATTCATTTTGTGCAAAAATCTGTGAAAGAAAAAAAACACATGGAATAATATCTAATTATATTCCATGCTTAAGAGTGATTCTGTACCTATTAAGTCACACAATGTACTGTATTGTAGTATATTACTTTGCCCGTTGCTAAGAGCAGCGAAAGAAACCATAACTCAGGAGCCTGACATCTCCATTTTTCTGGTTTCCAGTCATCAGCCTCTTGCACGTACCTCCCCATGAGAAGTACAGGAGATTACGTGATATCATTTGACAGCAACTCAGCTAAAAGGTTAATATGTTCTTAAGGCTAAAGAATCCATTGTAAATACCAAGGACATCTTGGATACCTTAAAATAAAAGATCGTAATGATATTGGCGGACTGTAAAACCAAAATTAGTAGCCCTTGCCAGAGCATCATGCTTCTAGCATAACTCAGGGCAACAAATAGAAATTGGAGTTTGTGGAATTGTTTACCATGATATTGCCCAAAGCAAGTCTATTTATACTAAAACAGTATTTGTTTTATTTGACAGTGTTGTGTGTTATGAGAATAGACCTCGAAATGCTATTGAAACTCTCTGGCCTGACTCATAAACCTGAAAGCTTGCCATCCAGAGTACTGCAGATGGTGGAAATCTGAAAGAAAAGAGGAAATGATTGAAATTCCCAGTAGGGCATGCAGTATCTGTGGAGGGAGAAATAGAGCAGGTGTTTGAGGCCAATGATTTTTTTTATCTGTACAAGTAATCCCAGCTGGAATTTAGGACCAGATTCTCAAGGAGTGTTCAAGTATGGCTCCTGTACAAAGAAATTTAAAGAGCATGGATAGGAAAATTACTGGAAACATTAGGTTTAAAACTGGGGTCCTGTTGAAGCTGGTTTAGTGGGAGCTGGAATGCATTTTTCTCCTTTGTGTAGAGCTTAAGTAGTGTTTGATAAATGGGTACTGCACAGTAACATTGGCAGCCCTTCATCTACATTCTATACAGCACTACTACAATATTTTCTATCCATCATCTCCTGTGGTTACAACTGTGTGAAGATGATGCAGCAAACTGAATTTCATGAGAATTAATTTTTGGGTGCTCTGCATACACATTTTTTTACCGTGGAGAAAGATAAGAAGAAGAGGGAACTCCGGAGTGCAGGATGCTAAGGAGTGTATAAAATCATGAGGGGCATAGATAGGGTGAATGCACACAGTCTTCTTCCCAGGGTTGGGGAATTAAGAACTGGTGGGCATGAGTTTAAGGTGAGTGGGGAAAGATTTAATTGGAACTTGAGGGGCATCTTTTTCACACAGAGGGTGGTACGTGTATTGGAACAAACTGCCGGAGGAAGTGGTTGAGGCAGGTACAATAACAACATTTGAAAGGCATTTGGACAGGTACATGGAGAGGAAAGGTTTAGAAGGACGTGGGTCAAATGTGGGTAAATAGGACTAGCTTAAATGGGCATCTTGGTTAGCATGGACGTGTTCGGCCGAAAGGTCTGTTTCTGTGCCGTATGACTGTATAATGCATATAGCACATGTTCCAGTCAGGGATAAAATATTCCCAGAAAAACCTGATGTTCTGCTATTTGTTACTATTTGATTGGACAGGATTGGCACAAATAGCCTCATTCTTAGCCTATTAACTTGAAGTATGTATTCATTTTTAGGATATGTTGCAGATTGTGCAACTTGGCCATTGATGGAAGTTGTGTTTGAGTACTGTCTCTTTTAGCGAGATGGTTTATTCAGTGGTAGATGAGGATTAATAATAACAATTATGTATTTGCCACTAACCTCAAAAATGACAGGGTGCAAGGATTAAGGGTGCTCTATGTTATGTCTTTTCCATTTTTAGCCACATTGTTGTATAGTCTGAGCTACTGGGACATGTCCTTTTATTCCACCCTTTGCCCATCCCTACCTTCTCTGCTACTTAGACTAACATTTCTATTTCTATCTTGCTTCAGATAAAGCGCCTCAGACCTGAGATGCTAACTGTTTTTCTTATCACAGATACTACCTGACCTGCTGAGTTTTTACGGCATTTTCTGGTTTTGAAGCAGTGAACAGAGGTGGGGAGGAAGGAATGTAATGGAAAGCAAAAGAGATTAAATGATAGGAAGGACAATGGTGCATGTGCTACCCTGCTAATCCTCGGTTATTTCCTTTTTCCTCATTCTTATCAATGACATTCCTCATCTCAACTCTCTCTCTTTCTCACTTGTTGCTCTTGCCTTCAAATTTACTGCTGTAATCCCCCCACCCATACCTTTGTACTTACCACCCTGAGAAACATTCAAACATTTGAATTGATTTATCTTGACCTTGCCACACCCATGACCTCTTCCAATCACAAAGAATAAGACCATAAGAGAGAGGAGTATGGGCAGGCACGGTAGTGTAGTGGTTAGCGTAACGCTATTACAGCGCCAGTGACCCAGGTTCAATTCCCGCCGCTGTCTGGAAGGAGTTTGTACTTTCTCCCTGTGTATGCGTGGGTTTTCTCCGGGTGCTCCGGTTTCCTCCCACATTCCAAAGGTGTACTGGTTACGTAGTTGTGGGCATGCTGGCGCCCGAAGCACGGCGACACTTGCGGGCTGCCCCCAGAACACTCTATGCAAAAGATGCATCTCACTGTGTGTTTCAATGTACATGTGACTAACAAAGATATCTTGAAAAGACTTTGCTCTGCCCTTCAATAAGATCATGGCTTGTGTGATCTGTTAGCTCAACTCCATTTTCCTGCTTCATTGCAGGTTATTTGCAAAGTATATCTCAGTTTTAAGTAGCCGGTTCCTGATCTTGAGACTATGCCCCTTAGTCCTTGACTCTTCCATCAAGGAAACATCCTCACAGTCTCCATCCTGTCAAATCCCTTCAGATACAAGCTTGTGACTCAATGAGATCACCTCTCATTCTTGTGAACTCCAGCAAATATAATGCCCAATCTTCTCTATCTTTCCTTAGACATCTCCTTATTCTAGGAATCAATCTTGTGAACTTTCACTGCACTGCTTCCAAAGCAAGTACTTCATTATACAAGGAAGCCAACACTGTTCAATGTACCCCAGGTGTGACCTTGCTAAAGTGCTGTACACTCGTAGTCAGACTACCCTAATTTTGTACTCCATTCCTATTTTCAACCCCCTACATTTTATCAATTTAATTTCTGAAACTACCCTAGAAAAAAAACAGAAGGTTACTAAATGCATGCAGTTCAGTATGTATATTTCTGCTTCATTAACTTTTGATAACATTGTTCTGTCTTAACTAGTTGGGAGGAGGCTTGACATATTGGCAGATTTAATAAAATCTAATCATATATGAAGAACAGTAAATATTGCCTTTGAACATAGTCTTCTGAAATAGGAGCAGGAGTAGGTAGGAGAGGAGGCTTCTCATGCCTGCTTTGCTATTCATCTCACAGATAAATAATGTAAGCATTGTACTTGGGTATAAACTGTAAGGTATTCTGGCCAAGGGAGCAATATGATTCATGAAAACTAATGTAGAGTATTCATGTGTACCAAAAATTAGTTGTAGGGGCTTATGGCATTGCAAGCCTGGTAATTAAAGTATCTTTTTTTTTCAGATGTAATTAATTAAAGATGCTGATGTCAGTCAAAATGGGATATAATTGGACAGAATTATTTTGTTCAAAATCTGAGATTTCATGTTTCTTTACCCATAAGCTGTAGTGTTTAATGGTAGGGCAAGCGGAAAACAGATTTCAGGGAAAGATATCCAAGTTCTCATTATGTCACTGTGACATCTGGCAGAAAGCCCACTAGTATAAAGCTTTCATCACTGCAAGTCCAATTAAATACTGTTTGCTTGAGTTGTAAATAGGTATAGAAAGTGCATTGATCATTCCCAAACTTACAAATGAGCTCTGGTCTTGTACTGGCACATCCTGTACCTCAACATTGCAATGATATTACACAGAAAGAAACAGATATTGGACAAAGACATTTTACTGTTCATCAGTTATTCTCATATTAAATAAGCTCTAAGAAACTGCGGTATCTCAAGAGTGCTAGTGTTTCACAAAACCTAGGCTCACTCTCACTTCTGAAATTACACAGTGCGCCACTGTTGGGGGTGGCCCCCTCTGGGTTAAAAGCTAAACTGCCCCCTCAGACAAATGTGAAAGATCCCTTGAGACTGTTTCAAAGAAGAACAGGAGGGTTCTCCCCAGTGTACTGACCAATAATTATCCCTCATCCAAGATTATCAGGTCATGTATTTCTTTGCTATTGTTGAGAGCCTACTGTACAAATTGCCAACCATTTGTTTTCTACCCTGCCAGAACAAAAGTGACAAAATTTGTAACGTAATGCTATGTGGATTATAAATTGGTTTGGAGTGTAATGAGGTCACATAAATGCTGGTTATTTTCATTTTCCTTCATTTGAGGTTTTGCTATCATTTGCTGTTTTCTACTTTGATGCTTGCCACTGCTTTTGTGGATACATTTCAGTGAGCTGAAAAATTTTGGGTAGTGGTTCAGATGAACTCCCACAGTTTTAATTTTACTTCCTGCTCGGTCATTTCCTACTTAATGTCAATTATTGACTAGTAATTACTGTTAAGCAGTTCAGGACTGATAGCTTTCAAATAAAAACAAAATTGATTGCTTTCCTGATTAATTGTCAATAAATGCTTGTACTATTAATTTATTCATATTTAATCAATTGTTTTTGATTATTGGTTCAACAGTTAGATCCTAATTTTAGTTAACTAATAACTAAATTTTGCCTTTCGGACATCTAGTACACATTCATCAAGGTTTGTCTAAATAATTTTGTTAAATGTAAGAATAGATGGGCTTTCCAACTTTGTGTCTATTTTGCAATTTAATAATAAGACTTGTGTTGGCCTGAACAACACATTGTGAGGTGGGGGGGAGTGGGGAAATCATTTTTTTCTGGGAACACTTCTTATTGCAGCTAGAATTCTCAGCCTGGAATGTGTCCAATGCTCTGAATATTGTTGTAGTGTTAAAACTATATTAAATACAAAATATTAACCAACTCATTATGAATTATTGCATTTTCTGTTACAGCTGATCAGATTTCATGGTGTATACTTGCCCACATATGTTGTTGCAAACATATTATTAGCGTTTGGAAGTCAATTAATCCATCTTTATTCTGAAGGTAACAAATAAATGACTTCAATATTTTTTTAATCAGGTTTTTGTGCAAACGAACTAGCCAAATGTCATTAGATAGAATACAGCAACATAGGGAACAAGAAACTTAATCAGAGCCCCATTTTTCTCACTTTGCCACATTTACTTTGCAGAATCTAACCCTCTATCTTAAAATGGCATTAGCTGTTCTTCAAATTAAACAACTGTGCTGACAACAACCAGTATTTCCTGGCAACACATTCTAATTATTGAAAAGTTAACAGGACAGTTTGTATAAGTGTCACGTGTAGAGACACTGAGAGGTCACCACATAGCTTCTTCTTAGAAGAGGAAGACAAAATGGATGATATCTCCATTAAGCTGCCTTAGCTTACCACAATACGTTATGCAAAAGTATAGCACAATGGCCTGGGAGCAGTTTGAATATTTTGCCGTCATGGGAAGTGAGGTATGTGGTTTGGGATAAACATTAGAAAGTGATAGATGAGGAACAGCGGCCTGGAAGAGAATAGAAGTGGGGAACAAAAACAGAAAATGCTGGAGATGCTCAACAAGTTGGGCAGCATCTGTGGAGAGAGAAACAGAGTAATAGAAATAATATTGTAGACAATTAGTAATAGAGTACTTATCCTTTTTCTTGAAAGCTGGAACTTATGCAAACAAAAATCTCTGCAAATAGAATTTCTAAGAGTGGTTTCAGACAAATGACTGGAAAGTAGAGCTCTCACCTGGTTTGTAATCGAAGAGCATTCCTAATTGTGGAAAGATATTATTACCAGTTGCAGAAAACTAGATGATTGGATAGTTTGCCTTCATAGCACAAGGAGGAAAGACAGAACATTTATTCCATAGACTTGAGATATTAGTGCTGTTCTACATGATTGCCCACAAGAAGGCAGTGGAAAGTCTTTGAAAGAAAAATGAATACATTTATGAAGTCTCTCATGAAACTAAGTCTGCCAATTGCAGGAACTGTGCAGATCAAACTGTGTAGTTAGGCACATACTCTTCAAATAGCACTTTGAGACTTCTATACTGTTGTACATTTTATTTGTAGCTTCTAGAGTGGGTTGCCTCTCTTATTGCTTGACTGATTACTTCAGTATAGCCACAGGAAGTCGGGATACTCAGCGCATGATGGAAGATGTATAGAGTGCATTTTAACTAACTAGTGCCTTCTAGTGGACAATCACAGCAGGCATTAATAATATCTGAAGATTAATCTAGGATAGAGAAATAACACTGTCAATATGAAAGCAAAAGATAGAGTGAAAAATGTAATTATGCTACAGTATGAAATTGCAAGTTGATCTTTGCGATACTGATTTCTCATTGTGGGGTTTTGTGATTGTGTCTCATTGTGGTTTCTCATTACTGCATTGCATGCTGCATAATGGTTTTCATTCAGGGGATTTGAGCATTGCTGGTGGTACCGGTATATTTTGCCCCTGGACTATTAGACTAGCTAGGCCATTTCTGAGGGTAGGTAAGAGTCAGCCACATTGCTCCAGATTTAGAGTAACAATTAAGCCAGACTAACAAGGAAGGTAAATTCTCTTTTCCTGAATGGCATTAGTGAACTAGATTGATTTTTAGGATAATCCAGTAGACTCATAGCAACTGTAAAAGGCAATAGCTTTCCTGTCCACTCAGTTCCCTCAGCTGCCATGGGCATGTTTAAATTTGTGTCTCTGGATTCTTAGATCAGTAACCTATATGTTGTGGTGCCACGTACAAACAAATATGCTTCACACAAAATAGATAAATGACAATTGGATCAATCAGAAGAATCAAAAGCTCCTTTAACATGATTCTGTTCTATGTATAGGTCACTGTTTGGATTTCAGCATTGCTTTAAATGCAGCAGCAAAACCATACAAAGTTATTCCATTTGTCAATCTTGCTGTGTTCTTTTTAAGGTAAGCATTCTTGAATTTTAAGAATTTTATATTTGTTCTGCTTCTTGCTTTGCTCCGTCTTCCTGACTGAGTTTGGGATATATTTTTGTTTTGCAGATATGGCTGGTTTGAGGATATATGGTCTATTCTTATGTTGCCTAAAATTGACTTTCTTATTTTAAATGAACAAGGAATCTCCAATCCAACAGTTTCTATTCTCCTTTTCATATTTGGGACAGCAATTGCCCACTGGAGTGACATATTCTTTGGTTTATTACTTAAGCAGCTCTCCTTCTTGTGGTCAATCTTTCACAGGTACGGTTTCTATCAATTCAGTGTTGTATACTGGGAGGAATAGAAAGACAAAACATCTGCAGTCATTTGTGCAGTTTTGTGGTCTCATTTTATAAACCTATAAGGTTATTTAAACGTATCATTTGGCGTATTTCTGCTATGGAGAAAGAATTTAAAATTGGCCTTCATGTTCCAAGAAAACTCTTCTTTCCACCTACACTATGATGTTTGATCACGTCTTAGCTACAGACCTCCTGTGCTTAGTGTGAATCTTTGTGCACTGCTGAGAAGCTTCAGTGTTGGAACCTGCTCTTGTGGGGGAGGGGAGTGTATGATTGAAGAAACCCTCTTTGACACTTCACTGTCAACTTCGGCTCAAAGGATAGCACTCTCACCTTTCGAATCGGAACATGCAGGATTTAAATCTCATGCTAGAAATGCCAGCATACACTGTAGTCTGAAGTTGCTTTGTACAGAGGGAGTAGTCCACTTTCAGAGCTTGTGTCTTGCAGATGAGGGGTTAAATTTAGGCCTCATCTATGCTTTCAGGTGCACATGAAAGATCCCAAAAACAGGGAATTTTATGCTTATGTTTTTGTATACCTTTTGAGAATATTTAAAATCCAATGATCTGGTTATCAATAAACTAATCACTGAGTTTCCTTTGTAACATCAGTGACTACAGTTCTGAAGTACTTAATTGGCTGCAATAAAGTTATGAAAAGGGCTTTATAAAAGGCAATGTTCTTTCATTTTAGCTGTCACCACAAGCAAGCTGTAGCATAAAATTGACCCCTTCTCATGAGACGTGACTTCATTTTTTCCAGAGCCGTAATTAATAATGAACTATTTAACAGTTTTATGGATGCATCCATCTTATTTGCAAATGCAATTATGGTCTTTGGCTGTTTGCCATTGCCAGTTAGTGACATTAAAACGTATCTGCACTGATATTGCACAGTAATCTGAGAAATCAACATATTTTATTGAATGTAATTTCTAGATGCAGAATTAGGTCGTAGCTATCAGGCTTCTACAATCTCTTTGTTCTCTTGCCAATCCATCTTTCGATTTTGAGATTTCAATATTTTTACTCTCCCAATGTCATATCCCACACCACAGCTCCTTGGGAGATCAAAAAAAATTCTTTAGTAGCTGAGAGGCATGCAGAAGGAAAACGAGCACAACTAATATACAATTAGCATGAAGTATGTAGATTATCAGGGAGAGAATTACAAGATAAAGGAATGAGCAAGATTCAATAAAAATACAAAAGGAAATAAGAGAAAATGCCTGACAAAAGCAGCAGAAAACAAAAGAAGGGGAGACCAAGAGGGTGATGGTTATGGAAGGGAAAAGAGAGCAAAAGTTTTATTTTTATAGTAATGCTGTGAGAAATCAGCTGGGTCAAAACTGTTGTTTTCAGCTTAAATGTGAGAATGCTTTAAACCTTTTGTGAATTAGTCGATCTTGTGTTTGCTGCAATAATAAAAGAATCACATGGGATAAGGTACTGGCCATCAATTTGATGACTCAGTAAGTCGTGCTTGGCTTTTTCACTACCTGGGTATAAACAAAAGGATTTGAATTCTTGCTTTGCTCAAAGCAGACATTTGTTTTCCTTTCTGAATAATGCTGTCATTTTTTAGCACTGATGTATATAGTTGTTAGGGTAGGTACTTTGCCATTGTTCGGTGGATAGTAGTGCTTTGAAGACTTCCTGTTACTTTTCCATTAGCTCGTGGTAAGGTACCTTATGTTAAACTCCAAGACTTTTTAATTAATTAAAATATATTACTATTATATTACTTAGTTATAATTCAATACGCAGGTAGACTGGGAAAGTCAGATTGGTGGACCACAAGAAAAGGAAGTTGTGGAATGTCTACGAGGTAGTTTTTTTAGAGCAGCTTGTGGTAGAGCCCACTAGGGAAAAGGCAGTTCTGGATTTGGTGTTGTGTATTGAGGCAGACTTAATCAGGGAGCTTAAGGTGAAGGAACCCTTAAGAGGCAGTGACCATAATACGACAGAGTTCACCCTACAGTTTTAGAGAGAGTTAATTGGAAGGGGACTCCAGCAGGGAACATGGTGGAGCAGCATTGGCAGGAGTTTCTGGGAGTAATTTGGGAGACAAGGCAGAATTTCATCCCAAGGAAGCAGCACACCAAGGGAACCATGGCTGACAAGGGAAGTCAGGGACAGCATAAAAGCAAAAGAGAAGGCATACAAAATGGCAGAGATTAGTGGGGAGCCAGACGATTGGGGTGCCTCTAAAAGCCAACAGAGAACAACTGAAAAAGCTGTAAGGAAGGAGAAGATGAAATACGAGGGTAAACTAGCCAATAATATAAAAGAAGATTCCAGAAGTTATTTTAGATACATAAGGGAAAAGAGAGAGGCTCGAGTGAACAGGACTGTTTGAAAATGATGCTGGAGAAGTAGTAATGGGAAACAGAGAAATGGCGGAGGAGCTTAATAGGTCCTTTGTGTCAGTCTTCACTGTGGAAGGCACCAGTAATGTGCCAGATATTCAAGAGTCGGGGGCAGTGGTGAGTGTAGGGGCCATTACTAAGGAGAAGATGCTGGGGAAAATGAAAGGTGTGAAGGTGGATAAATTACCTGGACCAGATGGACTACATCCCAGAGCTCTGAGAAAAGCAGCTGAAGTGGAGGCATTAGTAGTGACCTTTCAAGAATCACTGGAGTCAGGGAGGGTTCTGGAGGACTGGAAAAACGCAGGTATTTAAGAAAGGAGGGAGGCAAAAGACAGTAAATTATAGGCCTGTCAGCCTCACCCTGGTGATTGGTAAGATTTTAAAGTCCATTATTAAGGATGAAATTTCAGAGAGCTTGGAAGTATATGCAAATAAGACGAAGTCAGCACAGTTTCATTCAGGGGAAATCTTGCCTGACAAATCTGTTAGAATTCTTTGAGGAGGTCACAAGCAGGTTAGACAAAGGAGAGTCAGTGGATGTTATTTACCTGGATTTTCAGAAGGCCTTTGACAAGGTGCTGCACACAAGGCTGCTAAACAAGTTAAGAGTCCATGGTGCTAGAGGTAAGGTACAAGCATGGATAGAAGATTGCCTGACTGGTAGAAGTCAGAGAGTGGGGATAAAGGGGTCTTTTTCAGGATGGCTGCCAGTGACTGGTGGAATTCTGCAGGAATCAGTGTTAAGACTACAACTTTTCACCTTATAGGTTAATGATCTGGATGAAGGAACTGATGGCATTGTGGCCAAGTTTGCGGATGATACCAAGATAGGTGGAGGAACAGGTCGCGGCATGGAGGCAGGGAGTCTGCAGAAGGACTTGGATAGGTTGGGAGAGTGGGCAAAGAAGTGGCAGATGGAATACAGCATAGGGAAGTGTGGGGTTATGCACTTTGGTAGGAAAAATAAAGGTGTAGACTATTTTCTAAATGGGGAGAAAATTCAGAAATCAGAGGTGCAAAGGGACTTGTGGGTCCTAGTTCAGGATTCCCTCAAGGCTAGCTTGCAGGTTTAGTCAGTAGTAAAGAAGGCAAATGCAGTGTTAGCACTTATTTCAAAAGGACTAGAATGTAAAAGCAAGGATGTAATGCTGAGGCTTTATAAGTTGTTGATCAGTCTGCATTTGGAATATTGTGGGCAATTTTGTGCCCTGTATCAAAAAAAGGATGTGCTGGCTCTGGAGAGGGTTCAGAGGAGGTTCACAAGAATGATCCCAGGAATGAAAGGCTTAACATATGAGAAGCGTTTGATGTCTCTGGGCCTCTACTCTATAGAGTTCAGAAGGATGAGGGGGGATCTCATTGATACCGACAGGCCTCGATAAAGTGGACATGGAGAGGATGTTTCCATTAGTCCCGAGAATAAAGGGATGTTCCTTTAAAACTGAGATGAGGAGGCATTTCTTCAGCCAGAGGCTGGTGAATTTGTGTTATTCATTGCCACAGATGGCTGTGGAGGTCAAGTCATGGGGTGTATTAAAGGCAGAGATTGATAGGTTCTTGATTGCTAAGGGGGTTAAGGGTTACAGGGAAAAGATGGGAGAATGGTGTTGAAAAAAAATCAGCCATGATTGGCGGAGCAGACTTGATGGGCCGAATAGCCTAATTCTGCCCCTATGTCTTATGGTCTTATTAACCTTAAGGTCATACATTTGGAAGATAGGGGTCAGACCATAGATTCTTCAATAGCAGTTTTTCATCTTTATTGGATCCTTGTGTTGAAGTATATCTCTCCAGAGCTTAATAGTTAGAATTTTTGGAATGTCATTTGTGTTTGTAGATAACTAGACTGCTTTGGGCAAGGGTCTTTAATGTGACACTAAAATTTAAGGCTCCATAGAAACTGTGCACTGGCCCAAGATGAAAGATTTGCTGGTTTCATTTCGTCAACATTGAACAATTCTGAAAGTTTCTACTGTTACGGAATTAAATTAATTTGTATTTTACTGATCTGATGCGTGTAACAGGACTGACTAAAATAGCCAGAGCTTGTTGAAATGAATTGAATTTAAAAGGAGGGGGGTTACTGCTCTTGAAACAACTAATATTTATTTATTTTTGTAACTGATAGTAATTTTTACGTCTTTTGTGTCTTGCACTGTACTCCTGCCACAAAACAACAAATTTCACGACATATGTCAGTGATGATAAACCTGATTCTGGTGTAAATATTGAAAGAAGATGAAATGAGAATTTCACATTAAACCATTGTTGTGACACTCAAAAATGCTCAAGTGCATTTCATTGTTCCCATTCTTACAGGCCATCAATTGTTAAGAAAGAATATGAGCTAATAAATCTTCAAAGTTCCTGTATTATGATTTTCCTCCTCTTTGTCATCTGGACAACCTGTGGTGCAGTTGCTCTCATATTTGGTTACCTTCTCTATCTTTTAAAGGTAATATTTACTTGTTACTTAGTCATCATATTAAATCATTCGCTGATGATATAATGTTTGTTAGGTAATTGTATAGCATGGTAGCGTAGCGGTTAGCGCGACACTATTACAGTGCCAGTGATCGGGGTTCGATTCCTGTCGCTGTCTGTAAGGAGTTTGTGCGTTCTCTTGTGTCTGCGTGGGTTTCCTCCGGATGCTCCGGTTTCCTCCCACATTCTAAAAGACGTACGGGTAGGTCAATTTGGGTTTAAAATGGGCGGCGCGGACTCGTTTGGGCCAGAAGGGCCTGTTACCACGCTGTAAATAATTTTTTTTTAAATTATTTAAATTTTAAAAAATTTTAATTCGAGGTAACTTCATAATGAAAACAGATCAGTTAACATGCTATCCCATTTATTCAATGAGAAGCGTTTACTTTTGAACCAGTTAGCGAAAACAACATTAAATACATTCTTGACCAAACATTTTGAATTGCCTCACTTTATTTGTTGAAAAGGACAACAATTTTTGAATTAGTTGTTGAAAATCAAAGAAGCTGCAGGTGCTGGAAATCTGAAATAAAAACTGAAAATGCTGGAAACTTTCAGCAAGTCAGAGAGCATCTGTGGAAAGGTAAATTGTTAACATTTCAGGTCAGCTTCAACAAGAATGTACCACCAGACACAAATTCCCCACCCCTCCCCTTTCAGCATTTCCGAAGGATTACTCCCTGTGACTCCTTGGTCCACTCTCCTTTCCCTGCCTATCATTGCCTGCCGAATGGCACTCTTCCATGCAACTGCAGGAGGTGCAACACCTGTCTTTTCACCTCTTCCTTTCCCACCATGCAGGGACTCAGACTTTCCAAGTGAAGCAGCATTTCATTGCACTTCTTCCTATCTAATGCACTGCATTCAGTATTCACATTGTAGCCACCTCTACTCTGGAGAAACCAGAGATTGAATGATTGCTTTGTGGAGCAACTGCATTCAGTCTGCAGGAATGACCCTGAGTTTTCGGTTGCCTCTCACTTTAATTCACCATTGCACTCTCACTCTGACCTTTCTGCATGTGTGCCTCCTGCACTATTAGAATAAAGCCCAAGGACCAGCATCTCATCTTCTGTTTGGGCATGTTGCAGCCTTCTAGACTCCATATTGAATACTCCAACTTTAGATGACTTGCTCTTTTTTGTTTGTATGCCATCTGGCTATTTTTACCTGCCATAGTTTTGGCTCAGTTTTTCCTTCTGTTTTGTATAGTCTGCCATATTAGGCCCTATCAGAGAATTTCCCATCATTCCAGTCACAGCCCTCCCCCACCTTCTCTGCCACCTAAGCTAACATGTTTCTCTCTTTTCCAGTTCTGGTGAAGGGTCCTGGACCTGAAACTGTTTCTCTTTCCACTTAACTTCAAATTGCTGGAAGTAAAGAGATTGTCCTTGGGGTATTGATGATAAGTACTGGAAGACCTTCAAAATAATGGGAGAAGAAATAATTTTTTAACATATTTAGTACTATTCAATTGTTGAAGTTGTGGTTGATCCCTATTCATTTGCCTAACCTCTCTTCACTTGGCACTGAACATTATTTGGTACTGCTCTGCTTTTTTAGAGATGAATATTTGAGCTCTAACTTCCCCAATATCACCTTCTATTGCCCTTGGCAGCATATTTCCATAGTTTTGTCCAAAAGGACTTCTGGCCTTTTCTGCTTTTGAGTGGTATGTCTATAAATATTTCACCTGCCATCTGCCACTCTCCACCTGAGTACAGCAACTGGCACATGGTGTAGTTTATAGAGACCAACAGCTTTTTGGTCAAGTGGTCATTCATATTTAATTTTACCCCCATAGCTCAGTTGGGTAGTCCACTGCCTCAGGAACTGAAGGCTCTGGGTTTATGTTCCATGTCGAATAGTTAATGTAGACTGAACTGCACGTTGATGAGCTTTTTAAGATTCCATGTCGCAAGAACATGGAAGTAGACAAAGAAGGCAGTTCATCTCATCTTAGCTCATTCAGCCAGAAATACGTCAGAGACTTACAGCATTGATTTTTGTTTTGCTTAAGTTATTCTTGGGTTTTTCGTCTGTACATTCTTGTTGGAATTTATTGATTATTCAAGGATCAGTATGACACTATTCCAAACTTAATTTTTGCAAGTTTGAACCACTATTACAGTTCAGTTTGAAATGCTATTCGGGACTAATCTTTTCCACAATGTATACCATCTTTATGAATCCTTATGTTTGCTTTCGGTCTCTTTCTTTCAAGATTGAAATTACAACTTGTCCCAAACTTTCCTTGTCATATAAACCTCTGATGTAACCAAATTGGAACAATAATTGGCACAATGCACTTGTGCTGAATTCTTATCCATTATCTAAACTCCTATAAATCAACAGGTTAAGTCACCATATAAGTAAATGTTTAATATCTATTTTGACCAGTTGATTACATTACAATTCAAGATGATCCAGGCCATTGAGTTCACTTTAATGATTCCATTCAAGCAACCCTGAATTACTTCCTGGACAGTCTTCACTATGTTATCTGCCATTCTATATTCATGCTTTGATTGCCCTTGCTGAAGTAATTTTCAAGTTTACATTTTAAAATAATGACCATATCAACCCTTTGAATTTAATCAAGAATAATATGACTGATTTACCTTTTCCTTGCAATTAATTATTTTGTCATATTGCTCAAAACTAGACACAGTCCTTGTGATGTAGAGCTCCCAAGGCAGCCGTTGACATGTATTCTACTATTTTGATTCTGTTGTTCAGCATTCAGTTTTCTTCGTTAATTGTTGTTCCATAATGGCTGGATATGTTGAGCATGGTAAGAATCAAAGGTCTTGGCTACCTATATTCTTAGCTATTTCAGTAACATTTGTCAAATCTATATCATATGGTTCTGCAGTAGAGTCAGAGTTGTACAGCACAGAAACAGGTCCTTCAGCCCACCACATCCATGCTGGCCTGTTTTGCCCATCTATACTAATCCCATTTACTTGTATTAGGTTCTTATTCTACTAGGCCTTGCCTATTTATGTGCTTGCCTAAATGTCTCTTACATGTATTTGATTCCACCACCTCTGGTAGTGGGTTCCAAATATCAACCATTCTCCATGTCAAAAAACTTACCTCTTTAAAATTCCTTCCTCTTTTGTGGGAAAAAGATTCCATCCACCGTGGGGAAAAAGCTTCTATCTACCCTATCTGTGCCTCCTGTAATTTTATACATCTCCCTCAGCTTTCTTTGCTCCAAGAAAAACAAACCTAGTCTCTCCAGTCTCTCTCCATAACTGAAGTCCTCCAATCCTGGCCACATCCTGGTGAATCTCCTCTGCACTCTCTCCAATGCAAATACATCCTTCATAGAGTGTGGCAAACAGATCCGTACGTACGACTGCAGTGCAGACTAACCAGCATTTTCTGAAGTTGCAACATAACATCCCAAATTTTATATTCTGTGCCCTGATCTATGAAGGCAAACATGTCTATCTACCTGTGTTGCCGTTTTCAGGGAACTATGGACTTCAGCCCCAAGGTCACTCTGTTCATCATGGATCCCATGTGCCTTAACCTTTTGGACCAGCCTATCTGTTTTGGACTTTGTGAAATGCCTTACTAAAGTTGACATACACAACTTCTACTGCACTGCCTCATCAATCTTCCTAGTTACTTCATCAAAAAAAAACTCAGTCAAATTAGTGAGGCAGGATTCTCCTTGCACAAAGTCACGATGACTATCCCTGATCTACTTCTGGCTTGCCAAATGTCCAAAAGATCCCTTAGGATCTTCTCCAATAATCTCGCTATCACTGACGTAAGGCTCAGCAGCCTGTAGTTACCTGACTTATCCCTGCTGACCTTCTTCAATAAAGGAACAACATTAGTTATCCTCCGGTCTTCTGGCTTCTTACCTGTGCCTAATGAAGATGCAAGATTCTCCGTCAGATCCTTGGTATTGGTTTATTATTGTCACTTGTCCCGAGGTACAGTGAAAAGCTTGTCTTACAAACCGATTGTACAGGTCAATTCATTACACAGTGCAGTTACATTGAGTTAGTACAGAGTGCATTGATGTAGTTCAGGTAAAAAATAATAAAAGTATAGAGTAAAGTGTCACAGCTACAGAGAAAGTGCAGTGCAGTAAGGTGCAAGGTCACAACAAGGTAGATCGTGAGGTCATAGTCCATCTCATTGTATAAGGGAACCGTTCAATAGTCTTATCACAGTGGGATAGAAGCTGTCCTTAAGTCTGGTGGTACGTGCCCTCAGGCTCGTGTATCTTCTACCCGATGGAAGAGGAGAGAAGAGAGGATGACCCGGGTGGGTGGGGTCTTTGATTATGCTAGCTGCTACACCAAGACAACGAGAGGTAAAGACAGAGTCCAAGGAGGGGAGGCTGGTGTCCGTGATGCGCTGGGCTGTGTCCACAACTCTCTGCAGCTTCTTGTGGTCTTGGGCAGAGCAGTTGCAGTACCAAGCCGTGATACATCCAGATAGGATGCTTTCTGTGGTGCATCGGTAAAAGTTGGTGAGAGTCAAAGGGGACAAACCAAATTTCTTTAGCCTCCTGAGGACATAGAGGCGCTGGTGAGCTTTCTTGGCCGTGGCATCTACGTGATTTGACCAGGACAGGTTGTTGGTGATGTTCACTCCCAGGAACTTGAAGCTGTCAACCCTCTCGACCTCAGCACCATTGATGTAGACAGGTGCATGTACGCCGCCCCCTTTCCTGAAGTCAATGACCAGCTCTTTTGTTTTGTTGACATTGAGGGGAAAGGTTGTTGTCATGACACCATTCCACTAAGCTCTCTATCTCCTTCCTGTACTCTGACTCATCACTGTTTGAGATGTGGCCTACAACGGTGGTATCATCTGCAAACTTGTAGATGGAGTTAGAGCAGAATCTGGCCACACAGTCGTGAGTGTATAGGGAGTAGAGTAGAGGGCTGAGGACACAGCCTTGTGGGGCACCAGTGTTGAGAATAATTGTGCCGGAGGTATTGCTGCCTATCCTCACTGATTGCAGTGGGTATCTCCTTCCTTGCTCCCCATAGCAATCTTGGATAGATCTCATCTGGCTCTGGTTATTTATCAACCCTTATACCTCCCATGATATCTAATATCTTCACCTTCTCCTCAGTACTGACCTGCTGCAGATTATCTGTGCACCCCTCTGTGAACTCTCAATCTTGCACGTCCTTCTCCTTGGTGAATACAGATAAGAAGTATTATTTAGGACCCTGCCCTCATTGCCTGGCTTAAGGAAACCCATTCTTTCCCTGGCTATCCTCTTCCTCCTGATATACTTGTACAATGCCTTGGGATTTGCAGGACAGGCTTAAATTTAATTAAACAATGTTCTGACCACTTAATTTTCTTCAAATTCAGTTGTTCCTCCTCTTATTTCACAGTCCTTCCTTAGATTTGGTATAATCTATAAATAAGGCTGTTTTGAGATTATTATGTATACAGGTTATGAACAGTAATAAACTTGGCCCAAGCCTTCAGAGACCCCACTCCATACTTGTCACCAAACTGACGTAATACTAATTTGAACCAATTTTTTTCAATATAAGTTTCCAAAATTTATCCTGAATATCTAAAGCTTTCAGGTTGAATGTGAGTTCTTTTGTGCAGAACACTGTTTTGTATGTTTTGAAAGTCTAGGTTCACTATTGTGCTGCCAAAATGCACTGGGCGATTATCCTCAAAAAGACAAGGGATTTGGTCAAACAGGATTGATGCTGAGAAGATGAAGTAAAAAGAACATGCTGAGAAATACACAATAGATCAGGCTGCAGAGGAGGTTACCTCTTTGACTCCAGTTTGTAACTAATTATTGTACAGATAATCCTCAAGTTTGCTCCTAATTGATGACATTATTTGACACAGAATATGACTGATGGGTCTACATTTGCCACGGCTGTTTTGTTATCCTTTTGAACACATTAATCTGTTTCTCATGTTCCAGTAACTCTGTAATAGTTCTCCCACCCCCTTCTTTTCATCCATTTTGGTCTGTTTCCCATCTATTGGCACAATCCCAGTATTTATTATCTCCCTTGAGATCACTGCTTGTTTCTCACAGCTCTGTTATCTCTGTCTGTAGAAGCTGTATGCCATCACTTCCTGGGAACTTGTTTATTTTCAGGATTATTAGCCTGTCTTTATTATTTTCTTGCTTTCTGTGCAACTTTAACTTTGTCTTTCTTATCATTACTTAGGGACGGCATATAACTTGCAATTTTTTGGAGGATGTAAGCATTTAATATATGATCAAAAGTCCTATCTCTGTCAGTTTTTATTTGTTTACTTTAACATTTTCTTTCTGATTGTCTTTTACTCTTGTGTTTCACTGGACTCACGAGCGAAACAAATTAGGCCGTAAGGCCCTGCGAACCAGCTCCACTTTTCAATAAATTAATTGCTAATCCTCTACCTCAAGGCCACCCTCCATCCCAGTATCACTTGATGCCAGAAATCTATGCATCTCATACATAAATGACTCAACGTTGAAGTAGAGATTTCCAAAGATTTTCAGCCCTTCAAGTTAAGAACCTTCACCACACCCCTCCTTATTTTGAGGCTCTTCTCCATTGGTCTTGCCTGTTCAGTCAAATGAACCAGAATCTTATATATTTCATTGAGATCACCTCATATTTTACCTCCAGTGGCTTTTCTATTTGTCTTGCATCATAAAATGGGAATGTTTTAAATTAATTGAGGCTAGCTTCAAGGATTGTAATAAAATAAAATTCCAATAAGTGGCAAATTCTGATATCTGGCTCATCCAGTTTCACATTTCCTTTAAACACACTACGGCCCTATTCCAATAATCCCTTTAAGATCATAGCGGCTCTGTTTCCACCCCACCCCTCTCCCTTGTAGCTCACTGGGACCCTGTACACTGTGCTCCCTTTAAGCTCACCTGGTTCACTGGAAGGTTTGTCATGTTGTGTTTAGCATCTTTAATAAAGTAAATTGAAGTATGTTGGTGTAGTACTGGGAGCAATTTCTAGCATCTATTTCTTTGGTATCTCTCCATCTTTTTATCCACACATGCTACTACTAATTTCTCTACTGTCTCTCCCTGAAATCCAATTTGATTTCTTTTTTGAAAATGGATATATTTGTTTTGAAAGCAGTGCAGCAAAGATTAAACACATAGATTCCTCAGATGAGGAGGTTGTCTCTTGAGGAAAGTTTGAGCAGAATGAGTGTACACTCTCTGGGGTTGAGAAGAAAAACATTTAAGCCTCTGAGGAGGCAGGATGGTGGTAGATACTGTGAACATGTTCCCCAAGAGGGAGGGTCTCACCTGGGGATACATTCCAAGATAGCAGGTAATCACTTAGAACTGAAATGAGGAAGAATTATTTCCCTCAGGGTTGCAAATCTTTGCAGTTTGGAGGACTGTAAGGGCTAAGACAGGCAAGTTGTGCTTATGCGAAATCGAAGGTTGTGGGGAACAGACAGGAAATAAAATGGAAACCAAAGAGTAGATCAGCCATGATCTTACAAACTCATGGAGCAAGCATGAGGGACTGCCTAATCTATAATTTCTGATGTTCATCATAAATTTCCTGACAAATTTAAATTGATCTTCTGAATAGTTTTATACTGCTTACTTTTCACGCTGCTTCTATTCTGTTAAGATGCAGAATTACTGCTCTGCCAATCTTTGTCCAAAAGTGACCCAACCTTTTATGTTGGAAGCATCATTATTTTCAACTTGTGTTTTTCTTGGATGTTTTTATTAATTAATTTCCTTTAGGTGCTTTCTTTAAAGTTAGTTACTGTGCTTTTTTTCCTGATAATTTTGGTTCATTCAGGTTCTGTCCTTCCAACTTAACTTCAATTGTTTGCTGTGGTTTTTTATAACGTTATGCTTAAATGTTCTTTTTACAGCCCAATAATTTGCCTTTTTCTCTTGATGGCCTTTTACTTCTCGACACATGGGTATTCTTCATATCTTTTGGTCCCTATCCAAGTTAACTGATCAATTTCAGGAACGTGAAGCATTTTAGGGGCTTTGTGAAAAAATGGCATTCTTTTATTTACTTCTCTTTTTAAAAAAACTGTTGCCTTTATAATGGGTTCCTGCAGTACGTATATCCTTTCTTTGTATCTAGCAATGTTGTTGCTGACGGTGGTTATGCGAGAATCTGTCAAGAAACACCCACCCCAATCAAATACGGGAGAACAGGTTGATTGCATTCCTCCCAGTGTTAGAATCATATAAAGTAAGGAAGCCTTTCTGGTCAAAATGTTTATCCTATTTCTCTTGGTCCATTGCCATGCAGGTTGTGGCTCTTCAAGTGCTGATCCAGCTACTTTTTTTTAGAAGAGATAATCCCTTATTTCTTCACAGTGCATGGGCCAACGCCAATAAATCAACATGAATGTGATGGTTATTACATTCCAAAAATAATTCATTTGGTAAATACTTCGCAGCCTTTGAAATATAACAGTACACTACTGAAATAACAGTTCTGACCATTGTCATTAATTTAAATTTGAAACATTTATGTGTAGGTATTCTCAATGGAAGTATTTTTAATGTGTCATAAATTAGTGGATAATAACTGAATATTTAATTAATATGCTTGTTTTTCCCCCCTCAGGTCCTCAGCCTGCAAGTTGCAGTGCAAACAATGAAAGGCATTCTTAATTTGGTATGGCTGTGTTTTTATTTATTTTTAGTACTTATGCTGTGAGTAGCTTTAGGCATTGCACTATTACAGGATGATTCCACTGCTCCCTGGACAAAAAGAAACATCTGGTCACCTGCTTCTCCCTTTCCCTGCACTGTTGGGGAGGATTGCATAATATTTATTCTGGTATTTTATAGTCTGTATGAGGTAACCTCATTGACAAAAACTTATGAAACAGTCATTGACTCAGTATATTAGAGCCTGCAATTAGTTGCAATAAGTTGCTGCACTTTTTGTTAAACTCCAGTTTGTTTGTTAATGGAAAGAACACATCCAGCAGGCAGAATTGCTTTATGTAAGAACTTTGAAATCGTATGAAATTTACAAGAACTATTCCATTGTAGGATGTACATATTCAGCATTCAGACAATTAAGGTTAATGGGTAAGGAATATGGCAATAAAAATTCATATTTTCACAATGTAAGATTTTAACAAGATGGATTTTGGCAAGGCTTTATAATTCCACTTCACCTTTGTGTTGGAATGACAAGTTGCTCTGGGCTATTTCTTGGACCACACACTTGCTCTGGAATGTATGTAAGAATTCCATCAATGGAGGATGCCACGTTTACCTCTTAAGTCACTTATGCTGCTGCCATAATCGGTGCATTTGTTTAATCCTGTTTTTCACCTCAGTGGTCATTGCTAACATCTGCAAAATGCATAGCAGCACAAAAGTCAGACCTCCTGCACTGCTACTGAACAGTACTGAGTCTGGGGGTGGAGCACAGATCTCCTGAGCTGGGGCACTAGAAGCACTTCACACCAAGGCTGGTATATGTAGCGCAGCCCCATTCATTTCAATGGGATCTCCAATCTTGATTGAAAATAAAACTTGTTCTTTAAGTTTTTAATTAACTTATAGAATATAAAGTGTTTTTACTGTCTACCTTTCTATTTAATTTTCATTTTTAATTATTTTACTCCCTTTGAACTGTTTTTAAATGTCTCCGACAGCAGTGAGTTGTCAAAAGGCCATCAGAATCGTCTAGGGCCATGCCACAAGATCTGCTGCCTGAGGTCTAAACAACCCCTGTGGGCTGCTGCCTCATTGGACGGCTGTGACAATGAGGCCTGCAGGACATTTAGACATGAGGTAGTGCAATAAGTATGGCTGCAGGAATGATGTGCTGAGCGTGATCAGCAAGCTGGATTAAGTGCAATATTAAGTGAAGTCATCTTTATGGCAATTCTAAATTATGTCGTATATTAAAAAGGCAATTTATGCCAAATTGTGGGTAGATTTGTGCTTCCAGCTAGCAGATAAGGGTACCTGCATAGGGCTATCTGAAATAATTTTGCATAAGATCCTTAAAACTGGTGGAAAGAGCCTTGCATTCCAATGCGGCAGGGTGGGCTCAAACTCTTATTTCCAAAGAGGAGTTGCCTTTCACTGACTCCACTTGGTTACAATTGTTTTTGTAAATATGAACAATGTGCTTCACAAGTGTTTATAGAAACTGTGGCCAGGTAACTTGACATTTTAGTTAATGTTTGAAATGGGTATTACATGCTTTTTTTTAAACACTGGAAGTTATGGTCAACACTCTTCTTTAAAAAAAATGAACAAAAGCCAAATTTATTGATATATTGGCCGGATTTTGCAGATCATGTCAAAGAACAATGTCAACCATTGATCTTACTACAGCTGTAACTAAAATTTAAAGGGGCTTTAGAGCAAAGGCTTGCAATAGATTAATATCTGATTCAGCATTACATCTACACAAGGTCTGTGGTATATTTGAGAAGAGAAATCAACAGGAGCTATTCAACTAACAGATTAATAAGTTCTTAGATATGGTTCAGGTAAGTCCAAACCAGAAAGAATAAATCTCTAAAACTGATTTTCGTAGAAGGAATTGAGACCACACAATTGTAAAATTGAATTTTCAGGACCTGTTATCACCTTATTAAGTAATGTGTTGTTAAAAACTTGTTTATTCCTGCATGCACCAGCTCTAAATTTTACACCCTTTAATATTTTACTAGTGATCTGTTACAGCCTGTATTTAATTGTAGTCGTCTCGTTGCCAAGTCTATTGTGAGGGTTGTAACAGCATATCCTGTGAAGGACCAGGGTATCTGTGAAGGCAATTTGCACATTAACTATGTCTGTGAAAAATTAAGTTGGTTTTTGTTCAATCCATTCAATTTATCTAATAATGGTGAGCATTTTAGCCTCTCTGCTGGTCATTCTAAAATCCATTTTATGAAATTTAATGAAAAGCCATAGTGTGACTCTGAATTCTGATTATTATAAAGGTAATTTTAGTTTGTCTTTTTGATCCTGACCTGACTCTGGAATGAAGCCAAACGAAGCTTTCTTTGAACTTGCCATTGAAGCCAATGGCATCACCAGCAAGACCATTTTTTTGATGTTCACCCTTAAACGCTCTAGAGAAGGCAGTGATGAGTTGCTTTGAATCGCTGCTATCTGTTGTTTAATATTCAGGCTACACCTGCATTATGAGACAGGTAGGGCTAGAAAGGGGTTGCATTCCAAGAAAGCCATTCATATCATGATTCTATGTAACACAGACACTTTATTCCCATTGAACCCCACGTTATAAGTGGAGATGCGTTCCTACAGGAAGATTTTCTCTCACCTTAGTGCCCTGCCCCCGAGGGTGTGCAATCTATAGGCAAGGGAATTCTGATTTGTGTTGTAGGGAGAAGAAAGAGGGTTGTTGTTTTAATTAATTAGAAATGGATGTTACATTGGTTGATAAAGTACTATTGTACAAGTATCAATAGAAGAGATTGCTTTGTCAGGTTCCAAAGCAAATGCCTTAAGTGGCCTCCCGCTGCGAACTGGCAGCCTGAAATCATTGGTAACCTACTTCAGTTCTCTGTATACAATTTGTGTTTCCCTTTTTCACATAAAATCCCTAAGAGTGAATTTTTATTCCATATATCAGATATTTTGGTAATGATTTGTGAATTCCATAAAGGCGAATTGCTGTTACCTAAACTGTAATGCGGGGTCACCTGTACTTCTTTTAGTAAGGGACTTCTAGGACTTTGACTTAATGATTGTGAAGGAAAGGAAACTTAAATTCAATTAAAAAAGGTGTGTAACTTTGAGAAGAACATGAAGCCAGTTCCCAAATATATGCTGTGGTCCTTTCAGGTGGTGGAGGCCACAGGGTTCTGGGTGTGGTGTTGAAGAAGCGTTGGCATGTTGCTGCAGTGCATCTTGTGGATGGCACTTCTTCAAAATACCCAGCCTCTGACATGTTGTAACCACTATAGTTAGGTGGCTGTCCTGGTTTCTAGTTGGCCATAATTCAGATGTTGATAGGTGCTTCAATAATGGTAATGCTGTTAAATATCCTGAAGGTTGATTCGACTCTCTTGGAGAGGGTCATTGCCTGATATTTGTATGGCCTGTGGGTTACTTGTCATTTCTCAGCCCATTGTCCAATTTTTGCAGCATGTTGGTTTCAATCTGCGATGAGATGCCAGTGGAACTGAACTGTGTGAAATTTGGTGAATCCCCATTTTTGACATTGTGACAGGAAACAGCTGAAGCCCTGAGTTTCTCCTGCAGAGGTGACCTCTGAGATTATTGCCCTCCAATAATCACAAACATCTTCCATTGTACTTGGTATGATTCTAGCAATCTTCATGTCCCAGTTCAATTTTATTGGGGCTTGGTGCTAGATATAGTGAATGCTGCTCTGATGTCAAATAGTCACACTCACCTCAGCTGTGGAATTCAGCTCTTTTTGGACTAATGCTGCTGTGAAATCAGGAACTGAGTGGCTCTGGTCGAACCCAAGCTTAGATAATTAGTGAGTTAGAGACACTTGATGGTCCTGCCACAACACCTATCATTTTACAGATGATTCTGAGTAAAGAGGATAGTGGTAATTAAGCACATTGAATTTGTTTGCTTTTTGTGAATAAGATGAATCTTAGCAACTTTTCTACATTGGGCAGATACCAGTGTTATTGCAATACTAAAACACCTTGACTGGGGCTTGTCAGAGTTGACCTAGTTCTGATGAAGGATCTTGGATCTGAAACATTAACTATTTCTCTTCTACTGATGTTGCCTGACATGCTGAGTGTTTCGGCATTTTCTGTTATTACTTTACATCTCCAGCACCTATAGTTCTTATGATTATTTTTTAATGACTAGAATTGCACCTGAAACTGCAACATGTTTTGAGCACTAAAGACGGTTTCTGGAGGAATGTTCTTACGTTTTGAGATGACATTGCATGATGTGTATTTCAAGTGCAGGGTTAAGTGGGGTTTCCAAAATGTTCTCTAAGTATCTGATGTATACCTTAGGCATTTAGCCTGATCTTGTTTGAAATGATTAGGAAGTAGGGATTTTCTGGTCCAGGGCTTTTTCCTAAAATGAGATTGGAACCAAGCAGTATAAATAGAATTACATAGGATACAGCTGCAATATAAATTTACTTTTAGGCTAATTTAGCTCAGCACGCTATTGCTCATTTGGAAGCACCTTGCATTAAGTATGAGGAAAAGGGATGATGTTTGATTTAAAATCAACTGTGCATGATTTTAGCAGCGAGAGAGAGCCTTAAAACAAAATGTATGTTGTTCATGTCAAAGGAGAATTTTTGGAAGCTTGCCACTTGTAAGGAAAAGTCATATAGCACAAAACCAGGCTCTTCAGCCCAACTGGTCCATGCCAACCGAGATTCCCATCTAAGCTAGTCCCATTTGCCCACGTTTGGCCCATATCCCACTGAAATTGGGCAAAAGGTATTTTTAGGTGGCCGTAGGAAGAGCAGATGTCTTGCAATTTGTCCCCATGATTGCTGACAGAATTGAGACTCTTGGAGGAGTCATTCATTGCTTTCTAACATTATTTCTGAAAAGTATTTATTCTCTACCGTCATCATCCCAAACCCACCTAAGTAAAAGGAAGACAGTTCCTTGTTTAGAATCACTGAAAATTTAAGATACAGGAAGGCCAAATGACTATTATGTCCACGTAAGTGGAAGAAGGGAACTATCCTAATCCCACTTTCCAACACCACAGGTCATGGTTTATCCCTTGCTCCCTTTTTTAAACAACAGTACAATGTTAGCAGTCTCCCTTTTCTCTGGTACCACTCCTGTAAATGAGCAGGATTGAAAAATGAGGGCCAAAGCCTCAGCCATTATTTCCCTTGCTTCATTTAACAGCCTGGGATGTATTTTATCCAGGCCTGGTGATTTTTAAAATGCTCAACCCCTTGATAGTTCCTCCCTGACCATGTTTATCCCATCCAACATTTCACCACCTTCTCCCTTAACTGCAACACCAGTATCTTGCTCCTCCTTTATGAAGATGGTCGCAAATATTCGTTGAGAAAAGCATCCATTTCTTCTGCTCTGCAAAGTCTCAGGCAATTCCCATTTCCTCCAGAATATGCGGCTTCTCATTGATAGCTTTTAACGCAGCAGTATAGCATCCTGAAATCACATCGGCAGCCATAGAAACATCTTTCTGCTCTATTAACTGTAGAATCCTCTACAACTAACATTCTGTTGACATTTCTCTCTCTCTCTTGCTCTCACTCACAAGCTCAGGTACCCATGGAACCTTGGTTTGGGGTCGATGTATTCCTAAGGGGAACCCAATTTCCATATTATTATTTTTGTTTAACAAAACTGATCTACCTGATCTGTATTTTTTTTGTTATTGACTACCCCACAGTCACCTAGTCCTCTCTGCCCGAGGTGTATGAAGCCACAGGGTAACCACCTTTTGAAGCATGCTATCCATGAAACATTTGCCTCGCAAATGGACTGTGGTGATGTCAGCTGCCATTCAGACTCTAGGAGCTCGACCTCCTCCAGTTGATAACCCTTTAGCTAGTTAGTCAGTGTACAGGCACAGGCAGTGTATTCCACTCGTCAGAGTTGCCCTGCCACATATCTGTCCATTAAATTAATTTACACTCAGAATTAGAGTTTAAAATCAAAAATACACATCAGCAACCCACCAAGCATCTCCCTCCCTTGTGTTGATGTCAACCTATCAATCACTTCTTTTTTGTTTAGAATTTATTCCATTTGAAATCAAGGCAGATAAAGGTGCACTTCCAATCAATGAGTCATCTGACGATAGAAACTACAAGTGTGTCAATTCCAAAGCTATTTAGTGGGAATGGAAAATATGCAGAACATATGGATTGTGTCCTGCTAACACCATGTAATAATTCCATCATTCCATCAACTTAAATGATCCAATGTTTTAATTCTGTATTGAAAAAGAATATTCAGGATTTTTGGTTAAGTTTGTTCCCCTGAAATTATCTTTGCAGTTAAGCAATAAATTCATTTTTACTGAAATTAAGGCAAACCTCTAACAACAGCTTGTGGTCCTCCCTTTTGAGTTCAATGTTTTTGTCAGATTTCCTTGTATAATATTTCTTACTTTGTTTTAAACACTTTGATAATAAACAAATTTTCTGCTTTGCAGGCACCACAACAGGAAATGGTGGAGAAAGTTGCAATGGCTTCCACAGCAAAGGAAGAGGAAGACAGACCTGGAGAGGCTGACCATCTCCCAGAAGGACGAGATTGGCCGAACCTAGATAGTCATAAACTGCTCTCGGTTTCAGATGTTGATGATGCAGTGGACACTCTTAAGATTTACGTTACAGTCTTACATTTGCTGAACTGGATTATACTATTTAGTGCACCTTCATTTATTTATTGGTTAAAAAATCTCAGGTAAGATTTTTTTTCAGCAGTTTGGGTGACTGTGGAAAATCTTTAATGTCACAAAAAGATCTCAGTTTGGAAGGTCACTGTCGAAGTTATTTATTGCTTCCATTTCATTTTATAAAGCTAAAATCTATCATTTGAATTTGATTTAACATCAAAGTGCATTAGTGCAGTTATCAAATAATAATTTTAGTTTTCAGAAAAGAATTCTATTTCCAAAGGAAAGCTACAAGCACCGTGCATGTGATGCCTACTTCGTTTATGACTCTTAGTGCTTCGCCAAAAAAGGGAAATTGTAGAGGAAAAAAAAACAATTTATATTGTTCCACTTTACTAGGTAGTGGAAGTGAAATCCCTTTAAACAAGGCATTATTCATATCACTTGGATCCATACAACATAGTTAGAAGTTTACATTTATTTGCCCCCCATTGCACTCAGGTTAGTTGTTCAGAGTGCAGGTGCATCATTGTAGACATCCAATATTGCTTTTTGTTCAACAATGAAATTTGGTGATAAAAATGTAAAAATTGGTATTCCCCACCCATAGTTCAGTAGATAAAGCTTTATGTCCACTGTCCATTTCCCTCCACAGATGCTGCCTGGCCAGCTGAGTTCCCCCACCAATAATAGTGACCGTGAAACTACTGGAAAGAAATTTGGTTTACTCATGCCCTTCAGAAAGGGAAGTTTGCTGTCCTTACCTGGTCCACTCTGTATGTCAGTCCAGGTTAACAGCTGTGTGATTAATTTTTAACTGCCCTGTGAAATGGCAAGCCACGTCTTTATATTAATACTTTAACAAAATGCAATGGCTCAGATTTTTCTGAGTGTGTCCCAGAATCAGCATTTGCCACCTGGTTTCCTGTGCACCTGAGATCCAGAGGATGAACTTGTTTACTGAGACTGTCCTGGGCCTGATGGATGAGACCCCGCACAGTGCCAGGTCCTAGCATGATGTATCCTGGCCACGTGAATGGATCAAAACAAACACTGCGCACACAACTGTTGAATAGATCGTTGACATCCTGCATTCGGAAGCATTCAAAACCTGTTAAAATTGAAATAATTGAATTTTAAAATTATTTTAATAATTCCTTCATTGAGCGGGAATAGTTGGCCCATTAAATATAAAATCAGGTGGATCATCTAGCATTGATGGGTATTTGATCCTGAAAGGACAAAGGGATACCCATTCCTTTGGTCCCTACAAAATCATGTTCCCAAGAAGCAGCACCAACTCATCAATAACTTGCTCACTGATGCTCTGTTTGATTTCCAATTTTGCATGTTTTTATTTCCCTGTTCCCAATATTATTTCAGAGTAATATTTTTGTTCAAAAAACAAACTGCTGGAGGAACTCAGTGAGTCAGGCAGCATCTGTGGAGGGAAATGAACAGTCAACGTTTCAGGTTGAGATCCTTCATCAGTCTAGGTGAATGGTCTGGACCCAAAATGTCGACTGTCCACTTCCTGCCACAGATGCTGCCTGACCGGCTAAGTTTCTCCAGCAGTTTGTTTTTTGCTCCAGATTCCAGCATCTGCAGTGTCTTGTGCCTCTAATATTTTTGTTTCATTAATCAGATATGCCAGAAGGCTTGATCCTGACCCTTGTGATATTGTTGCTTCTGTCCTTGTGTTGACGATGGGGATTCTCATTAATTCACGTTCAGCGTTTGTTAAGAGGAGGTATTTTGTTTTTGTATTCCTATAACTTGTTAGAAAAGTACATAGTGAGTTTCACGCTTATCTTACACTGGATTGAATATTTTGAAGAAAGTTGACAGTTCCTATGCAACTCTTCACAAAAAAATTGTGAACATTAAAAATTTGACAGCTAGACATTGAAGTGAAAGTGTAAGGAATGCTACCTAACAGCCATTTTAAATGGAATTGGTGTTATAGTTACTATTATAATTATGCTCTTGATACAATTCATCTTTCAACTCATACTAATAATGCATTTGTGAATGCAAAAGATAACTTTTATCCTGCATAACACTTAATCCATTATATTAAGAGGACAGTGGGAAAGGCTTTTTATTTGGGACATTGTACAAGAATTTTACAAGATTTTTTTTAAGAAAGCAAATTTTAAAATTGGGCTCTGTAACATACAAAAGTTTGGGATAATTCTGTACCTCTTAAACAGTTTGAACAAAATCTTTTCTTATACTGCTTCTCAACCCTGACAACACTTCATTTTAAAATCAAGATGAAGAGAAAAATGATCATCAAACAACATGTGGCCTTATTTACCTCTTTAATATCATGTGTGAAGGCATCAGATGGGTGGTGTTTTTAAAGCCCATCCAGGAAAGCTGCTCATGCCATAAATAGCCCTAGAATGATAGAACATACAGCACAATAATGTTGTGCCAACCTTTAAACCTTGCCTAAGACTATCTAACCCCTTCCTCCCACATATCCCAGTATTTTAAATTCCTCCATATGCTTATCTAGGAATCTCTTGAATTTGACCAATTTACCTGCCCCTACCACCGCCCCAGGCAGCGCTTACCACTCTTTGGGTAAAAAAACCTTCCTCCGATATCATCCTTGAACTTCCCACCCATTACTTTAAAGTCATGCCCTCTTGTATTGAGCATTGGTGCCCTGAGAAAGAGGCGCTGGCTGTCTACTCTATCTATTCCTCTGAATATTTTGTACACCTCTATCATGTCTCCTCTCATCCTCCTCTCCAAAGAGTAAAGCCCTAGCTCCCTTAGCCTCTCCTCATAATGCATACTCTCTAAACCAGGTAGCATCCTGGTAAATCTCCTCTGCACCCTTTCCATCGCTTCCACATCCTTCCTAAAATGAGGCGACCAGAACTGGACACAGTACTCTAAGTGTGGTCCAACCAGAGTTTTGTAGAGCTGCATCATTACCTCGCAGCTCTTAAACTCGATCCCACGACTTATGAATGCCAACATCCTATAAGTTTTCTTAACTACCCTATCCACCTGTGAGGCAACTTTCAGGGATCTGTGGATATGGACCCCCCAGATCCCTCTGCTCCTCCACACTACCCAGAATCCTGCCATTAACTTTGTACTCCACCTTGGAGTTTGTCCTTCCAAAGTGTACCACCTCGCACTTCTCCGGATTGAACTCCGTCTGCCACTTCTCAGCCCAGCTCTGTATCCTATCGATGTCCCTCTGCAATCTTTGACAATCCTCCACACTATCCACAACACCACCAATCTTTGTGTCATCTGTAAACTTGCTAACCCACCCTTCTACCCCCTCATCCAAGTCATTAATAATAATAAAAATCACAAAAAGTCCAAGTCATTCATCCAAGTCACTCCCACTCACTGGGAGTGGACTGTGCTAGACCTAATCCTAGGCAGTGAAGCAGGCCAAGTTTACTTTGGGAATAGTGATCATAACTCAGTAAGTATCAAAGTAATTAGAAAAGGGATAAGGATAATCTGGAAATTAAGTGCCTAAATTGAGGAAGACTGATTTATATGTCATTAGACAGGACCTGGCAAAAGTAGACCTATGGGGATGTTTTAAAAGTGAGTTTGTGAGAGTTCAGGGCTGATGTGTTGTCAGAAGGGTGAAGGGTAGAGACGGCAAGTCCAGGGAACCCTCGATGTCAAGGGATATTGAGGATTTGATCAACAAAAAAAAAGCAGCATGTGGTAGGTATAGAGCACTGAAAAAGGGTGAACTCATCAGCAATATAAAGTGTGTGTGGGAGGTGGGTACTTAAAAAAAAAAGAAATTAAGAGGACAAAAAGGGGCCACAAAATGTCACTGGCAGATAAGGTTAAGGAAAATCTCAAGGCATTTTATAACTATAAGAGCAAGAGGGTAACCAGGAGTGGGGCCCATTGGGGACCAAAGGGGCAAGGTGTGTGTGAAGCTAGAATACATGGGTGAGGTCTTTAAAAGAATACTTTTCACTTGTATAAACCAATGAGAAAGACATTGTAGTTGGAGATTCCATTTGGAAATTTCAAGATTCTAGAGCATGTTGATATTAAAAAGGAGGTATTGGATGTATTAGCAGCATAAAGGTGGATAAGTCCCCAGGGCCTGATGAGATGTATCCCAGGCTGCTATGGGTGGCAAGGGATTGCTGGGGCCCCAATGGAGAAATTTAAAATTTGCTGGCCATAGCCGAGGTGCCAGATGATTGGAAGATAGCAGTTATGGCACTTTTATTCAAGAAGGGTAGCAGGTATACCCAGGCAACTATAGGTTAGTAAGTCAAATGTCAGTGGTGGGGAAATTATAAATTGATTTGGTCACAGCTGTAATATTGTGTGTAATTCTGGTTGCCACAGAATAGAAAGGGCGTGATTGCACTAGAGAGAGTGCAGTGAGGTTGCAGCATGTTACCTGGGATGGAATGTTTCAGTTATAAGGAGAGACTAAATAGAGTGAGTTTGTTTTCATTGGAGCAAAGCAGCTGAGGAGGGACCTGATAGAGATGTACAATATTATGAGAGGCATAAATAGGGTCGATAGTAAGGAACTTTTCCCCATAGCGAAGGTGTCTAAGACTAGAGGCCATAGGCTTCAGGTGAGGAGTAAGAGTTTTGGGGGGATCTGAGGAAGACTTCAATCCCTCCTTGAAGTCTCTTTTTTTTTCCTGGTAACTCTATGCTGTGCTCCCACCAGGCCCTAGATATCCTTGTGTATAGTGCCCAGCACCCAAAAACTATTCACAGTACTCCAGATGGCTACTCGGCGTGTACCAAACTTCTTCCTTCACCCTCCCCTTCCCCATTCATACTCGAGCCCTCCAGATGTAGAGGTTATAAAGGTTGGCATTCCCAGCACATTTTGATCATTTTCCGTCTCTCCCCACAACATTTTAATGATCCATCCCAAGTCTCTTTTAATCTCCATTGCTTCAGGTTTTCAGCATTTTAAACTTGTTTGTTTTTCGTTTTTGGCTCCAGAGTTAATGAGTTCTCATTTGCCAATGCTGAAACCATAATATGCAGTTCTCCTTTTTGGTACAACTTATGAATATTTCTCTCTAATTTAATGCTGCTATCCCTACTGCTTACAATGTTGTCTACCTTTACGTCATTGGCCAACTTGGTCACAGCATTGATGGTTACAGAGCTCCACTAATCTGTCCAATTGGAATACATGCCCATTAATCCCACTCTGTAATCCTGCCATTCAGCCATTTGGCAAACCATTAATACAAGCATATGAGTTAGGAGCAGGAATAGGCCACTTGGCCCCTAAAGGCTGCTCTGCCATTTAATAAAATGATGGCTGATCTGATTTAAACCTTGACTTTGAATTCCTGTCTACCTGTGGGTAGCCTTTTGTCCCCTTATCAAGGATCCATCAAGCTCTGCTATAAAAATATTTAAAGACTCTGTTTCCACTACTCTATAAGGAAGTGTGTTCCAAAGAGCCTTGTCTCTGGGAGAAGAAGAAATGCCTCCTCTCTGTTTTAAATGGACACCCCTTATTTGTAAACTGTGACCCCTAGTTCTAAATCCTTCCACAAGAAGAAATATCCTCGCCATACCCATCCTGTCAAGACTACTTAGGATCTCATATGCTTCAGTCAAGTCACCTGTCACTCTTCCATACTCCAGCAGATCCAAGCGTAGCTTGTCCTACCTTTCTACATAAGGTGACCTGGCTATTCCAAGTATTAGTCTTGTAAAACTTCTCTGAATTGCTTCCAGTCCATTAACATCCTTCCTTAAATAAGACCACCGATATTGTACCTGTTCCTTCAGATATGGTCTCATCTATGTCCCAAATAACCCTGTCATCACTGAAGGGGATAGGCCAAGTTTGTACACCTGCCACCATATTCCTGAAACAGATACTCGATTCCATCTTCTGTTTTGGGAGAAGATTATCATGTGGACAGATAAAAATAGCCAAGGATGTATTCAAAGCTTCCTAGAAGTTTAACATCTCCACTGACTCCTGGGTACCTCTAGCCCGTGACAACTCAGAGAAGGAACGTCCAGGATGCCCTATGTAAAGTGGTGGAAGGAGCACACTACCTCATAACTACCTATCCAACTGCCCTGTAAGCCACCTCCTATACCATCTGTGGAAGAGTCTGAGGCTCCCACATTGGCCTCATCAGCCACCTCAAAATTCACAATACTGAAATGGAAGCGAGTCATCCTCAATCCTGAGGAATCGCCTTAAGATAAGGTTTAATCCCTTTACTTCTATATTAAGTTCCCCTATCAATGTAGAATAACATTCTGTTAGCTCACCTAATTACTTGCAGTACCTGTAACCTAGCCTTTTGCGAATCATGCACTAGGACACCCTGATCCCTTTGCATGTCAGTTCTGCAATGTCTCTTCATTGGAGTAATATGCAGCTTTTTCATCATTATTGCCAAAATGAACAATTTCACGTTTTCCCTCTTCACTGAATGCCATTTGCCAGACCACAAGCTATTCCATTAGCCTATCTATAGCCCTCTAAAGCCTCCTTATGTCCTTTCCTACTGCACGTTTAGCAACCACACATTTGGTGACTTTCTCCAAGTCATTTAGATAAATTCTAAAAAGTTATGGTCCAGCACCAATCCCCATGACACGCCATTTTTTACATCTTGCCAAGCAGAAAAAGATCCCTTTATGCCTACCCTTGTTTCCTGTAAGCCAGCCAGTCTTCTATCCCTGCCAATATGTTACCTCCTCCACCATGAGCTTTTCCACATTAACCTTTGATATGGCACCTTATCAGATGCTGTCTGAAAATCTTCATACATCCACTGGTTCCCCTTTATCCAGAATGTGTGTTACTTCTTGGAATAATTCCTCTCAATTCGTCAGCCACTGTTTTCCTTTCACAAAGCCCTGTTGACTTTGCCTAATTGCCATGAATTTTTTAAGGTTCCCTGCTATTCCCTTCTAAAGTTTCCCTGTGACAAATATTAAACTAACTGGCCTGTAGCTTCCTGTTTACTGTCTCACACTTGTTTTGAACAAATGATTTACATTGTGCTGCTTTCCAATGAAGTGAACTTAGGAAAATGAACAGCCTTCATTCCTATAACCTTCAACTTTAGTTACAATCTCTTGTTAATTACTTTATCGAATTTCTACTTGAAATCCATGTAAATGACATCTGTAGCCTTGCCCCGTCCATTATTTCACTCCCAGTTTCATCACACATGACCTAACGTTTACTAGTCCATGCTGACTCTACCTGATCATCTGAAGGTTTAAGGCATTCAGTCATTCTAATCTAAAGCCTCTATTTTCTTCATTGCTGATTTTTTTAACGATAATATTGCCAAATCCCTTTAATTAATTTTAGTTAGGGTGCCCAGTCAGTGACTGTTTTCCACTCCAGTCATGACTCAATGTAACAATTCAACATTTTATTACTTTCTCTTACAATATCAACTTTATCTATTTTCAAGGAATTCACCCTCTTTTCCTGCTGTTTGCATTAAAAAAAAGTGTTAATTTTGATTTGCCTTGCAAGGTTCTTTTCATGCGGGTGCTATATACTGCATCTGCTTTTATGATTTTACCTTAGCCTCCAATTTCCAGATAGTCGCAGTTGTACCCATTCAGTTAGACAGCCTGGGGTCCAAGAAGTTGAGTTTGTGTAGAGCATTGTCATAAATATTGCATATTGTACACCTCTCAACATGGGCACAAGGACTTCGTCATCTCCCAACCCATGTTCAGCACCACCAATTATTTTGCAGCATATTTTCTGTCTTTGGTGTACTAAAGAACCGTTACCTGCCGTTAAACTTTGAGACTTTTTGCCGCAGTAAGACATTATAAAATGCAAATATATTTCTCAGTGTTTAATTCTCTCAGTAACTAATGATGGCTTTTATTTTTCACATTAGTAAGCTACTGAAATATACAGCAAGACTGCAGCCCCTCTTGGTCATTGCCATGGCAGCCTTCGGACTAGTGCACTTGTACAGGGTTCCTTACTTTGCTACATTTTCATTGGCTTTATATGCACTTTGTTGTCTGATATAAATAACTGCAACATAATGAATTACCAGTTTGATTCATTGTACGTGCAACACTTGAGAAGGTGAATATTTTATATTTTTTTTAATATTAAGGGTGCTACATAATTGTGTTTGGTCATTATTGGCATGCCTTTGCTGAATTGTTCCATCATGTAACTTGCTAAAAGTTTACTGTATTTGTAAAATCTAGTTTGGTAATATTTTTGTGTTGTTACTCTGAATGACAATGCAGAGTATTGTATCTTTATGCCCTCTAAGGATGTTGCTCTGTTAGATTGCTCTCTAGGCACATTGCTAATGGGCCTTTGTGTGACAATAACCTTTTTTTAAAGTGATCATTTTCAGGGCTTTTATACATTCCAACTTTATCCAAATTTGATCATCCTCAAAGAAACTTGAACATGCTATAGTTGCCCGTAAGCTAAAAATAATTTCACTTTGAGAGCTTCAAAGAAAAAGTTAATGCAATTTGGGGAGTCAAATTGGCTGAGTAAGAGAGATCATGTGAACAAAATAATGTGAGTGTTTGAGAAGGAAAGATCTAATAAAGTTGAAGGCAGAAATGATTAAATGACAAAATAGTTAGTGGGAAAGGGATAAGTAGAGAAACAAAAGAAGTGCGTAGGGAAGTTGTAAATGAAAAGATTAAGGTCATTGTCAACTGAAAAAAATGGTGGTTTTGATTATGATCCAATATTGGCAAAATCAATGGAAACACGAGAGACTGCAGATGCTGGAATCTGGAGCGACAAACAATCTGCTGGAGGAACTCAGTGGATCGGGCAGCATCTGTAGGAGGAAAGAAATCGTTGAAACCCTGCATCAGAACTGAGAGCAGAGTGGCTAGATGGCTGGTATGGAGGAAAGAAGAGGAGTGGTGAGAAAGGATTCCAAGGTGATTGGTGGACTGAGGAAGGGTGTCAGATGACAGGGAGATTGCGCCAGGTAGCAGAGGTGAGCAGGAGTGGAGTTGGAAGACAAGTGGCAGGTGAACGACAGATGGAGGCAGCCAGAGAGAGGAGGAAAAAGGGAAAAAGATGGAGCAAGGTGGGGGGAGGGGAGTGTGAAGATAGGGGACAGCTGCTGGAGGGAGACAAGCAGGAACACAAAACACTACCAGTGCTGGATTTGGATCACTAAAGGAGGTGAGAATGGGAACCATTAGAGGAGAAAGGAGAGGTGAACGACAATTGGATCCAGATGGAGGGTGGGGGGGGGGGGTCACTTGTGTGTGAAGTGGGTGGATGGAGCCAGGAGGGGAAAGGGATGAAGATGGGTGAAAGTGGGCTGGGGGGGGAGGGTGGGAAAGGGGACAAAAATGGGAGGACCAGAGGGTCAGAAGGATCCTCTGGCAAAATCAACTTTGTTTCTGGAAGGTTAGTTAAAAAAATTTGGTACTGGTCCTTAAGCTTTCATCAAACTTCATTTGAACAGTGTAGGAGGCCAAAGACAGAACAGAAGTGGGGTGAGGAATCTAAAAGTTAAGCAACTAGAAGATCATGATCACATTTGTGACTCTACAGAGGTGTTCTCTTGAACACCAGATCTACACTCCGTCTCCTTGGTATTGAAGAGATATATCATGAATATAAAATGCAATCCTTATCAAAAAAAAATACAGCCAAATTGCTGTTTCACTTGGAAGGGTTTAGTGCCCTGGATAGGTGGAAGGGAGGAAATAAAACATTATATGGGAAGATGCCTCAGGAACAAGAAGGCATCTTCTGGGTGATTAAAGAGAGACCTAGGCATTACAAAGGAAGCTCCCGGAAGAATAAGTCATCATTTCAATTAGTCCCTTTACCACATTCCAAACTCAATGTCGAGTTAAGTGATCGTGGATCATAACCACTGCACTCATTTTTTTGATCAACAGTTGTTGTAGATGATTCTGAAGGTGCCATTTACAGCTTCTCAACACAAGTATGCCTTAAAATTCAAATTATGCAATTGATAATTAATTTTCTTTTTCAGGTCTCGTTCTTGGAATGTTGATAGTGTAGCTGTGCCCTTGATGTAATTTTGAAATCAATTGCACACAAATGATTTAATTCTCCATGTGATGCTCTAAAAGGAAATTTAGACCAGATTTTCTTGGGAGCAGCCATCATTGGTCACTCTCAGGGCAACATAGTCTCCACAAGACATAGCTGGATTAGGGTACCTGAAATCTAAGTTCCATACTTGCACTTAATTTGCTCCTATTCCCAGATGCCATTCCTGATCCACATCCCAAGGTTCAGGCCTCAACTCCTCACACTTGGATCTGATTCACCCGAGTCCCCTTCCATGTTTTTGATCCATCTGATTCCATGAGGATTCTCCAGCCAACCAAGTCCTACAATCCTCTGAGTGCCCAGGTGGAAGCCTTAATCTTCACCCATCCCTTGGCTGACTCTCATTCCTGTCCCTACTTCTTAACCCTCAGCTCCCACTCCTACCCCACACACTAACCACAGGAGAGGCTGAGATCATTCCGACTCACCACCAACACTACCACAGCAGAAGCCCAACCCTGCTCACCCCCACTCTACAATGTGCACACCTATTCAATTGCACTGCTGAAGTTTGCAGCAGGGCACCCACCGCCAAACTGATCTTTAATGATCCACAGCAATGCTGGTGCACCCATTAGGATGTAGTCCATGTGTTCTTAACTTTTCCACTATTACCTTGCACCATCGTCCCTATTGGATTTAATCAGTCCTGCTTTGCACCTTGCCGCAGACATTCCTTTCTTTCCTTCCCTTTCCTGATTCAGTATTTGCATAAGGCCTGTAGCATGAATTTTTTTTATCAGTTTAAGGAAAGGTCAGGGAACTAAAATGCTGGGTTCTTCACAGATACTGCTTGATCTTGGAGTATTTCCTGTTTTGATATGTAACAGAATATTGACTTCAGTTATTAGAATATACAATCCCATTGTACAGCTTGGATCCCTCAAGTTATTTTTATCTAAGCCTGACAATGGTGCACTATTATCCAACAACTGTTGGTCTCTAATTACAGGGAATTCTGAAAAGTATTATTCTTGCTAAAAGGAAAATGACAACAGATAGCATCACGGGTTTCCCAACTCTAAAATGGGAAGCAATAAAACAGTATTACATCTACAATACGATGTAAAACAAAGCTCCTCTGAAATTCTTTCTATTATTTCATTGTAGTTATTAAACATTTCACTGCATCCACTAAAGTAACAAACAGTGGCTTTTCAGAGAATTGTTTTTAATTTTTTTTTGTACACTGCTATCCAGTTATATAATTTCAGGCCCAAGTTATGGGAATATACTTGAAGTGACTTTAGATCGTTTTGGACAGTGATGGACAGTTCAATAAAACTGGTAGATTTTCTTTTGTATAAAGAACTTCTTGTGAAATACAGTCCATTTACTTTCCCTGTACTATTGACATTGAGGAGCTTCCATCCCAATTATTGGGAAGCAAGCGCATAATGTAGATTTTGAGGATAAGTATTTGCAAACTTATCCTCCCAGATATTCAAATTGTCAGTTCAGAAAAGGTCAAAATTTTACAAAGGCAATTTTAAATTCCTTTATCAAACTAATGATCTTAAGTTGAGCTATCATCAACCTCAACAACTCTTTCTTTAAAAGTTTTTCTGAGAATTTTTGTGCATTTATTGAGACTCTCATTTACTTCCATTGGAGAGGATGGGCTGTAGTGTTCTTACAGGATCCACCTTCTCCATAAGTATTCAAGGTACAAATGAGTAGCACACACAAACAACCACTGCTCCTCTTCTGCATTGTTATCTTTAATTATATATTCCTATGTCCAATTGACATTTAATGTTAACATGTAGAAAAAAATTAAGATATTGATTTTTTTTGTACATCTAGTAAATGAGTAAAAGCAAAATTTATATTCTGCAACCAAATGGCACTGTAGCTGGTGTCCTCGTGCTGTAAGTATAATGGAAATGGTAGCACTATGGTTAAATTGTTGAACTATTATCCAGAAGCCCAGATTACTGATCCAGACAATGAGTTTGAACCCCATCATGGCAGTCAGTGAATTTAAGTTCACATAATTAATCAAATCTGAAAAGAAAAGCTACTGTTATTAAATGTAATCATGAAACTACTGAATTGTCATAAAGACACATCAGGTTCACTGATGCCATTCAAGGAAAGAAATGTAACAGGCTGACCTTAATGTAGCTTTTGGTTGTCCTCTCATCTGGCTCAGCAAGCCACATATTTCAATTAAGGGAGAGAGAATAAATGCAACATTTGCACCCCATTAATAAGCAAAAATGAAATTGTCAATGTATGAACTACAACAGGTATCTATAAAAATATTAAAGACAACTGGAAACTATTATTTTGCACCATTGTAATTCCTTGGATCCTACATTAGATTCAAGATAGTTGGAAAGGGGAATTTTATTGAGCATGTGATTTCTTCATTGAATTCAATGGTGCTCTATTTTCTGGGCTGATTGGGAACTCATCATCTAAGAATCTTAGGTTTGTAGACAAATCTAATCATTAAAGTTGCACCTTAGCCTAATATGCCATCAAACTGTCATCTGTATCCTTTAAGTGATGTTAATTTAATTCTGCTAATTTCTTGATGACGGTGTTATTAATCTTACCAAGGATGGTTGTTACAGTACTGGCACAAGCTCATTTCCATTTTTAATGTACAGCCCAAGTTTAGAAAATGACAGCTCCATGTTTAGATGCAAGGTAAAGCCGTTGCCACGTGATTTTCTACTCATCTTCCATTAATGTCTAACTAATAGGAACCCTGTTATCATAACCTGTGGCTGACACACGCACCAAAGTATTTGTGAATCAAGTGACCAGACATTTGCAGGTTTTAAAATTCATGCTATCAATGATGTGACTTCTTTCACTTTAAAGCTGCAATCTTAATCGGTTCTCTCTGATCTAATAATTTTGAAGGAATATTTGTGATGGAAACATTTTTGTAATCTATTGATGTACACTATGTTGATTTTGAAACAAAATTGTATTAGTAATATTTGCCAGGTTTATACAATCTAACGATGTACAGTTTCTAATTGTAAAGCGGTTTGTGTGCAGACAATCAGTTGTGATAGTAAAACATAACTTATCAAAAAGGCAGTCATGTCATTTTTAAGAGTTCAATCTAATTAAAAGATGTTAAATTATGTGGTATACTTTGCAGTGTTTCAGTTTCTATTTGCATATTAGAAGATTGATTTGTTTCTCAATGTTCAGTGCTGACAACCACATTTTCAAAGCTTCAATATTGTAAAGTTTTTTTTTATTTGCTAAGTTGCTTCCTCTTGTTATATTTATTATGTTGGTAGAGTGATATGTGATTATATTGAAAAGCATGAGCTAACTTATAATTGGCATACATTTTCCTACTTCAAAAACTCCACGAGCACACAGAGAAACTTGTTTAGTCCATTTTTAATTGATGTTCTATAAGATCTTTTCAAAAAATGAAATCTCTTTGCTGATGTATTCTCTGCAAACAGATGCATATGGTTATTAATAATTACTAAAAAAATATAAATAGATCCAGTCATTATTAATGATACAAAAGGAGGCCCTTTGGTCCATCTTGTCCATGCCAGCTCTCAGGAGCAATCCCATTGGCTCCATTTCCCCTCACCTGATTTCCCTGCACCCTTACAACTCATTATGTCTCACACAAGCTGTCAATTCCCCTTTGATTCTTTTTGCCATTAACCTGCACGATGGGTGATTTACAGTACCTACCCCATAACTTTGGAATAAAAGAGGAAATGGGAGCACCTAGGGGAAACCTATGCAGTCATAGAGACACTGAGGTCAGGATCAAATTTAACTATGGAGAAGACTAGGCTTCAACTTCACATCTGTATTAATGTACCTTTTCTGCACTTCCTGACCAGTTAGGAGCAGCTATCATGACAATGAAGACCATTTCTGTTCCACTTTTTAAATCATATTGCAAGTGCACTTCATGAATTTGAGTTTCCTGCAGGTCAGAGAATGAGAAGGAAATAGACAACACATGCACCAGCTTACCCCACATTTGCTGATGCCTCACTGGAGATCATGCTGGGTGATGCAAGGACCTGCAGGAAGTCTGTGGTCCTTTCCTTCTGGAAGCGCACGTGAGTGGAATGGCTGCAGAAGTCGGTACCAGGAATAAAATCCTGAATTGCCTCATTTTTTTTCTGGAAAGCTGAGAACTGTAGAGCAGGCTATCTTGACAGATAACTTACTTCAGCCCACTCTATCCACCGCCTTTAACTAATCGCCTCTGACCTTTTCACCTTTCAGTTACATCCATCCTCCTTTCTTCATGCACTGCCTGACCAGCCACTACAGTTACCTTGGCTACTCCACCCCAAGCCCACTGCTTTCACTGTCAAAAAGGAGGGCAGCAGATCCATGGGAATGCTGTCACTGCAGGTTCCCCTCCAACTCGCACACCTTCTGACTTTGAAATATACCACTCTTCAGCATTGTAGGGGTACCTTCACCAGAAGGACTGCTGTGGTTCAGGAAGATGGCTCACCCCACTCTCTGAAGGGTAGTTAGGGACAAGCCATAAATACTGGCTTTGCTATTGAGGACCACGCCCTGAAAATTGAATGAAAAAATACATAGTCCGCCACATTTTTACATATTGCTTTCTTCATAACCTTCAACAAATGATCTCCGTTCTATCAACACTTGCCATCGTTCCCACTCATTCATCTCTTCAGTGGTGGAGAAGCAAGCACAGAACATCAAGGCGAGGTAGAGAACTGGAGGTTGCTCTATAGGAATCAGCCTATTAATGTTGAGAGATGGTGGTCATCCGCTTGATGAATTGTTTGGCCAATGTAGGCAGAGAAGGTCATCATTTGGTACTTCTCATATCTGGCATATGAGTCATATCTGACAACTGCTCACCCCCAAGACCTTTCAGTCTGTAGGCAATAGTTAGCGCATTTTTGACCATCCTGAATGTTGGGTTTACATGCAGTTGGAGCCTGCCAGCTGAAAGGTCTGAATAAAGAGCAGAGTTCCAGTAAATTTTAATAAGTTATATTTAAAGCCAGATATTTTTGGAGGAGCAGCAGCATGGAGAAGTGAAATGGTGGCAGGTGTTCCAACCACACTGTTCATTCTAGCTGGGAGATTGAAAGAGTTTGACTCGAGCATCAGTGGATCACATCGTGGGGCTTTCTGGACAGTGTGACTCCCTGCATGGAGGATCAATTCCAACAATCAAACAAGAGGCCTTCACTGAAAGCTTGTTGTGAATACCATCCTTCAGTAGGAATACAGATATCCGAGAAATGACCATTTAACACCCCCACAGACCTGCAGCAAAATGCTTAGTGTTTGGTGCATCACAGAAGCTTTGCCATAAGTTGGACCAGTCTTGGGCTAGGGATTCCAAAGATCACACAGATATAAAAATTAGAAGGGACCACTCAGCTCCTCAGGCCCACTGTACCATTTAATAAAATCATGGCTGGTGTGATTGTAACCTTAACTCTCTGTTCCCAGCCAGCCTTCGTGACCTTTCAGCTCCCTGCTTATCAAGTACAGTATATGTCTATTTCCACCTTAAGTATATTCAAAGGTTCTGCTACCACCACCCTTTGAGGAAGAGAGTTCCAAAGATACTCAACTGTCAGAGAAAAGATTTTGTGTCATCTCTGCCTTTAATGGGTGGCTGTTGACTTTTAAGCAAAGGTCCCCTCGTTCTCAATTCTCCCACAAGAGGAAACGTCCACCCTGTCAAAACCCTTTGCAGTCTTCTATGCTTCAATCAAGTCATCTCATTCTTTGAACCACAAGCCTGGCCTGCCCAACCTTTCTTCAAAAGACAGCTCACCCATTTCAGTGCATTTACATCCTTTAGAAATGGAGACCAGTACACAGTACTCCAGAAATGGTTGTGCTGGTGCCCTATATAACTGAGGCCTGACTTCATTCCTTTTACATTCAATTCCCATAGCGATAGACAATAACATTCTGTTAGCTTTCCTAATTACCTGCAGCATCCTCATCTTTTGTGAATCATGCACTAGGACACTCAGATCCCTCTGCAACTCGGAGCTGCAATCTCTCACCATTGTGATCATATGCTTTTTAAGTTTTCCTGCCAAGATGGACCATTTCACATCTTCTCACAGAATGAATTAGTGCTAGTGTTGATTCCCAACCATGCTTTACTACTTTAGCAGTGATTTTGTCTGCTCCAGGGGCCTTGTTAATTCTCAGCTGTTGGGTGGCCTTTTCAATCTGTTGCCAGGGTTGAATAACATGGAGCAGTGTGTTGTGGAAAGGAGTCAAGGACGCTTATGTCAGAGACAAAGACTTAGCAGAGGAGATCATTGATGTTCTTCCGGTGGGCACTGATTGCCTCTCCATGACAAAGTTAATGTAACAGCTCTTACAAGCAAGGCATCTGCCATCAGTTTATGAACAACCAGTAGTGAAATCCAACATATGCCTTGAGTTGTGCTTTGGAAGTCTCCAGAGCCATGGAAGTTGTGGGCAGTAGTTACTTTCACAGTCACCAGTAGAGCATATCTATCTGATCGCAGAACACCTGCACTCTATCCATAACCACAATCTGCATCTCCCCGTTGCCAGTCATTTCAACTCCCCCTCCCACACCGTCACTGATATGACAGTCCTCGTCCTCCTCCACTGCCAGGTGAATTCCAAGCACAAACTGGAGGAACAGCACCTCATTTTCCATCTTGGAACCTTACAGCCTAATGGCATGAATATTGAATTCTCCCACTTTAGGTGATCCCCACAACCACCCCCCCCCCCACCCTTCCCCACAAAAACCACCACCACCATGCTTCTTCTTTTCTTCCCTCTCCTAGCCCCTTTTTCCTCTCTCCTTACCTTTGACTGATCCCCCGGTGGATCTGCTCTCCCCTCCTCCCCCGCACCTGCTTATCACTATCTCTTAACTGCATCTACCAATCACCACTTTGTGCCCACCTCACCTCCCCTCTTTTGTCCACCTATCATTGCTCTGCTTTCCCCTTCTATATATTGGGCTTCCCCTTTTCCTCTCTTCAGTCCTGAAGAAGGGTCCTGACCCGAAACATTGAATGCCTGCTTTTTTCCATGGATGCTGCCTGGCCTGCTGAGTTCCTCCAGCGTCATTGTGTTTTATATCTGTCTGATCTCTTTCTTAAATGATGCAAAGATCTGCCATCTCCTGCTGAGTAAGCCCAAGCTACTTTGGGCACTGATGTCCTGACATTGAAGAAATCTGAGCCTCTGTGTAAAGACCCTATGTGCATGGTATGGCTTTCTTATTGCTCTGTGTCATGATTCCCTCTTCCATGTGCAAGTCCAGATAGGTGAAAACTGACTGTCTCTGTCCAAGATTTCTGCGGTTATCCATCTTGTTCCCTCCATACTGCTGCATGTGCAACAGTTATCGTGATGGCTCCATAGTGAACTGCCGACTGAAATAAGCAAGTGTAGTCCTCTGGTGTCCAAACTGACAGCAACATTGAGAACGTTAGCACCAATCTTATCAAAAGCTTAGCAAAGATTCACAAGGAAAGATTCAATATAACTCCTGTGAAGATTGTGTTCCACAGATGGCAGTAGCTATGAGACCGTGGTTTTTAAAGGCAGGTTTGCATGTCAACTTCTCAGACCCTGTTCAATTCTCCTGTGCTTTCATAGGTGAGTTTCAGAATGCTTGGGAAACTTATGTGCATTGCACTAAATTTATAAGCTGCTGTTGAGATCACACACTTAATGGGTACATATTATGAACCCACCTCTTCTAAAAGGATGTCCAATTGCAAGACTATCTCGGGTTAATCCAGAAATCACTGGGTGTGTGTTAGACTTCCAAAGCACTGCCTTTTTGTTGATATAACCATCTGCTTGCTACAAGGCCCTCTCATCCACTGTGGTTAAAAATGCCCCCATAGTTTCGAAGAAGGTCCAAATAGAATTATTTGTTATTTCTAGGTTGCTGAATAATGTACCTGCTCCTGGACATTGCCTAAGGGAATAAAATAACAAGGAACACCACTGAATTTCTATGTTACCCGCATTGTACAGTGACACCAATTAATTGGAAATCTGCTTGAAAGGCAGCAGTTGTCCAAGTGTTGCTTATTAAACAACTATGCATTCAATAGAATTTTTCTAATAGGAATGATTCGAGTAAACTTCTGTTGAATCAAGTAAAATTGTGCTCTGTGAATGACTCAGAGCCAGGATATATCAACAACTAGCTTATTGGTGCAGTGAGAGCCACACAGTCTACTTTCCTTCCTAGTTTTGACAGATCTTTCCAAGAAACAATTATTGCTCCCTTGGAGAATGACATGATGGTGTTGTTTGGAATATAAAAGCTGCTCTCGAAGCAGGCAAAGGACACGATGACCAAGTTATGGAGAGATTTGTGTATCTCATGCCAATAGGTTGCAACAAATACAATCTTTGAACTATAATAGGAGAAAACTATTGAGAAACTGTAGGGGAACGTCTTTGATGGATATATTTCATCTAGCATTTTCAAAGGTTTTCCACCAATAATTGCTGCATATTAACTTGATGGTGTACACCCATTTTACATACTGGTGCACATCAGAACAATGGAAGTGAAACTGAGATCTGACATAATTTATTTTCAGAATGGAGCCAACTGCTTTAACTTGCTGGTTAACAGTTCTCACAGTCCTCACAATATAATATCCTAATGCTCCAACATTCTTCATCTATATTCAAGCTCTGGGAAACCACTGCTGCCTATGAATTTACAACTGCATTGAAGACAGATGGAGTATAATGAGCTTATTCTCTCTGTACAAAGAGTAAATGGGAAATTATTTTAAAATAGTGAGCATATATAATGTTGGTGTTCATAGACCTCACATAAGAGACAAGAATAAAAAATGGAATGTTAGTCTGTATTGAAAATACACAGGAATAGTGAGGTCTTACTTCAGCGTTTATGGAAGTTTGGTGGGACCACACCCAGAGTGGTGCATGCAGTATTATTCTCCTTGTTTAAAGAACAATATAATTGCTATTGAGTGTTGCAGCAAATGTTCACTACATTGATCCCGCAATGAGGGAGTTGTCTTTGCAAGAAAGATTGAATACTCTCTGGTGCTTAGAAGAATAAAAGGTGATCTCATTCAATCATACAGGATTCTGATGTGATTCAATAATGCTGAGAGTAGGCTTTCCCTAATGGGGGAAGTCAGACTAGGAAGCATAGTCTCAAAATAAGTGGTTGGCAATGACTTGATGATGAGGAAGTTCTTTTCTCAGAAAGTAGTGAGGCTGTGGATTTCTCCACCCCAGGGAGCAGTGAATGCGGAATCATTAATTTTTTTTCAAGGATGAGTTAGATGTTTAAGGTAAACAGAGTCAAGGACGATAAGGATCAGAGAGGAAAATGGAAGTGAGGGCACCAATCAGCTCAACCATGATTTTTTGAATGGTGTAGATTCAAGGGTCTACATGGCCTAGGCTTGTTCCTCTATTTTGTGTTCTTGTGATTCATCAAAGAGTTTATCTCATATTGCTGCCATTAACTGAATTTTAATCCAATAGTGTGCCGTGGAGTCAAATCACTGACTTCTAAACATTGCAAAACATCAAGTATTCTCAAGAATGGGGAACATGACTGACATCAATGAAGTGGATTTCCTTGCAATTGCCCCATTTCCATTATCTCTTTCCCTTGGCACGTGTAATGAACATTGTTAAGAATTGTGATGCAGTATGAACAGCATCCTCTTTATCTGTGGGCACATAATAATATTCATGTCAGTCCTCTACAGCATACACTTGTCTTTTTCAAACCTACAAACCTGAAATGTTTATCATAGTCGTAGAAATGCACGGCACAGAGAAGAAGCTATTCAGCTCATTGTGTGGATTGAAACTCATTTCATACAATTGTAGGTTAATGCCCATTAGCCAAGATTAGTCTATACCCTTTTATTATCAATGGATTAAACAAATAATGGATGTGCATTGTCATTTGGTACTCTGGTGTATAATTCAAAGATTCGGGGTATCTGAATCATTCTGAGTCTCATTCTACTGTTCTTTTGTTCAAAAGGAAAACTGGTGTTCCAGATGATGTTAGTGCAACAAAAACATTAGAAACTATTCTGCTCAGTGGTGTCATATTGCAAGCTGTCTATTAAGGTTTATCCAGGAATTTGTTGAATGAATGAAGTTTCCAAATTCTTGGTTAAGAGGCTAATTCCAAAATATGGTTAACATCAAAGGCAACTGGAAACAAAGCTCTTGAGTTTTCTAATGAGTTGAATATAATGAAATACTCAATTTGCATGGTTATCTATCCTTGTCAGGCATTTAACCATTCTAGATATCTATTCTAGATGCTGTTTGTGCTTTTGTAGAAGCTTGGGCAATGGATATCAAAGTTAAAGGCCAGAGCAAACTGACGTTATTATTTATAGACAATTCTTACTGAAGTTTTGAAAGGGAGATATTAACTGTTGATAATGGATCAGAGGCTTCAACAACATGTCCTCTTTATATTGACTATCTTCTCTCTCCACTCTCAGTCCTAATGCAGGATCTTGACAATTCCTTTCTCCCCACAGATGCTGCTGGACCCATAAGTTTCTCCAGCAGTTTTTTTTAATGCCTTCTCCTTTCTCTCAGAACCAGGATCTGTTGGGTTCATTGACTCTGGGAATCAGGATCTGTTGGGTTCATTGACTCTGGGAACCAGGATCTGTTGGGTTCATTGACTCTGGGAACCAGGATCTGTTGGGTTCATTGACTCTGGGAACCAGGATCTGTTGGGTTCATTGACTCTGGGAACCAGGATCTGTTGGGTTCCTTGACTCTGGGAACCAGGATCTGTTGGGTTCATTGACTCTGGGAACCAGGATCTGTTGGGTTCATTGACTCTGGGAACCAGGATCTGTTGGGTTCATTGACTCTGGGAATCAGGATCTGTTGGGTTCCATGACTCTGGGAACCAGGATATGTTGGGTTCATTGACTCTGGGAACCAGGATCTGTTGGGTTCCTTGACTCTGGGAACCAGGATCTGTTGGGTTCCTTGACTCTGGGAACCAGGATCTGTTGGGTTCCTTGACTCTGGGAACCAGGATCTGTTGGGTTCCTTGACTCTGGGAACCAGGATCTGTTGGGTTCCTTGACTCTGGGAACCAGGATCTGTTGGGTTCCTTGACTCTGGGAACCAGGATCTGTTGGGTTCCTTGACTCTGGGAACCAGGATCTGTTGGGTTCCTTGACTCTGGGAACCAGGATCTGTTGGGTTCCTTGACTCTGGGAACCAGGATCTGTTGGGTTCCTTAATTTTTTATTCATTTTTTGAAATAGGGACATCATTGGCAAGCCCAGCATTTATTGTCCATCCCTTGCTGCCTATGAGAAGTTGGTGGTGAGCCATGTTCTTGAACTGCTGTCATGGCTACAAAGTTGTTCCATAGAGAGTTCCAGGATTTAGACATAGCCACTATGAATAAAAAGTAATATATTTCCAAATCAAGTCACAGTGTGACATTTCTACCTGCAGGTGATGCTGTTGCTGTGATTTTTCTCTTACCACCCTAGTTCTTCAGCCAATCACCTTACACTGATGTTCTCTGGTTATTAATACTCTCACCAATGTCTGGATCCTTGATGATTTTGAACACTTCCATCAAATCGTCTCTCAACTTTCTCATTCTGAGGAAATACCAGCTCCTCCAGTCTCCACATAATTGGAGTCGCTCAATCCGAATATAATTCTATTAAGTATCTTCCGTGTTCTCTCTCCGGCCTTCCTTCTTAAACTGCGACACTGGGACTTGGCTACAATTCTTCAGCTGAGGTATAATCAACGTTTTGAAGAAGTTTGAGCATAACTTATTTGCTGTTACATTCCAGGCATTAGTTAATAAAGCCAAACAAGGATCCCAACTGTTGTAAAACCGCCTTCTCAATTTATCCTGCACGCTCAAAGATTTGTACGCACATTCCCACTATCTCTGCTCCCGCACTTGTAAAGGCTGCATTGTTTTGTTAAAACTACATCTTCTACCAAATTATATTATTTTATGTTTCCCTTTGTTAATTTTCAATTGCCTTGTGACTACCTAATTCACCAGTCTACGTCCTCTCGAAGAATGTTATACGTGTTTGTGTCTGCTGCATATTTTGAAATGATATCCCACGTAACCAAGGCTGGATCATGCAGGTATAGCACAACGACTAACAACCCAATACCGACTCCTAGGGAATATCTCATACATATCCCTTCAGTTTATAAACAAAGTGTTTTCAACTTCTTCCATAGCCAATTTTGTGACCATGTTACTACAGTTCCTTTGTTCCCATGGACTTTAATTTTGGCCAACAAGTCTGTTAGGTGGTGCAGAAAAGTCTGTAATCAGGGACGCTTAGACAGCAGGACGTTATTCTGTTTCGAGCAAATTATTAATTGAAAAGTGGTGGAAACGTTTAACGGGTCAGGCAACGTCTGTGGGGAGAGAAAGAGAGTTGCAGTTTCAGGTCAATATTCCTTCATCGATAAGGGGTTGAGAATTTCCCGTTGTTTGTTTATGATTTCCGGAATCCACACTACTTTGCTTTTGTATTAATTGAGTTAAACCTTTGGGAGAATGAATGCCGTTTCAGAGTGCCGAGTGTCAACCCCGTTTGTGGTTTAAGGGGGATTTTCTCCGGTGCGTTCGGCAGCGCGGCGCGACAGTGGATGCAGAAAGGTCGGATTCAGCTCCGCCGTCTTGCGCCGCCGATGTGGACAGACAGCGCACAGCCGGTGTCCCCTCGCTCTCTACGTGCCCATGTTTATAAACTTTCTGCAAATTTGCAGCTGGCAGCTCGAACCGTGGGTTGGAGCAGCGGGCGGAGACCAGAGTGAACACAGCAACTGATGGTTCCGGAGATGGTGCCTCCGGAACGGTATTCTTTCGCAGTATTTCAGAGTTACGGGTAATTGTGCCATGGTCCTTGCTACATCGTGGAAATAAACTGAGAACACATGACCCATCAGATAAGAGTGGCACCATACTAGGAATGGAAACCTATTTCTGATTGTCTTTCCAACCTATCGAGAACTGGTCTGTTGCAATAATGTACAGCAGGAAGCAATCTGCTGAGAACTCAGCGGGTCGAGCAGCATCTGGGAGTGGGGGGGGGGGGGGGGGGAGGAATTTATCGACGTTGCGGGTTGAAACCCTGCATCTCAGCAATCCCTGAGTCCCCACAGATGCTGCTCGACCCGCTGAATTCCTCCAGCAGATTGTGTGTTGCTCCAGATTCCAGCATCTGCAGCCTTTTGTGTCTCTATTGCAATAATGCATTCTTTTTTTGGAATAGGTGTTTTTCCTTTTCCGAAGCTGAGCTCAGTTCACTTACTCACTCGTACATTGTCTTCGAAAACTTGCTCTGGTGCGATTTCGGGAGCAAACTTTCACAATGTTGAAGTCCCCTTTCTTTGAACCGGAGCAAGCGCTGTCCCTGGTACTGAAGAAATTAGTTATTTACAGTGTTTGTAGAATGTTCCGCAAAAGCGATCGGGTTAGGCGAGTCTATGTTCATGCTTCCAATCATATCTAGCACATCGGGACTAGAATCACGTTGTTCCATTTTCTTTGTGACAGCTTTGCATTTTTCCCCCTGCCTAGTCTCAGTTTCCAGATGATTTTGTTGGCAAGAATATCAATTCAGATTTATCAACCGGGGCACGTGTAATTTCTCAGAAGGAGCAGCCGGTATGTAGGCACATCATCTTCTCTCGGCGGTCCGTCACCTCAGACTCCTAACGCGTTTGGCAAAATAACCGACGTAGTTAACATTTTTCAGCAGGAAGTTTGGAGGTGTCCACGATTTCTTTCTCAGTGAAACCTGCAACGTTTTGTAAATTATATTGAACAAATAAAACAACACGGACGCGACATTTAAAATTAAGAGTTACTGCAGATTATCATTGACATCATTATCCGCCACAACTTGGAGGAGAGAACATAGTCCGAACGTGTTTCCCCTCATTGCGCCAGCCCACCTTAAGTAGAGTAATCACACAGAAAGACCGAAATGTGTTAACTTTTCTACTGAGCTCTGGAGGACTCGCCAGGTACTGTGGAATTTGTACCTTTAATAATTCCTGAAATTATTTGCAACCCTAGCCCTGACAATATAGAGCAAGTCAATGCGTGGAAACGGGAGGGGAAGGGAAGACAGGGAAAGAAATCTGCTTTTCAGTTAGAAACCGTTGTCTTCTGGTGGTCTGGGTGGGAGAAATGCATGGTTTCTCCTATTGTTCCAACTGTTTCAATTGCCTCCTTAAACTACATCAATACCACTGCCTAGTAGGCAAGGATCTTGTTGCAGCTGAAATCATCAAACCATATTTCCGTATCTCATGCCCACGATATGTTCTGATGAAGGTCGTAATCTGTTAATTAGTTTTTTCATCACAGTATGTGGGAAATTCTAATTGGAAAATACATCCTCTCTGAGCCTACGCAAAGTGCCCCAATGTTTAATTTTAACAGGTTCATCCGGAAAATAAGAGGATGTGCGGAGTCGTTCTTCACCCAGTTACGAACAATCTTGACAAATGCCGACATGTGACTCGGGGTTGTGGCTGTGGCTCGAGGCCACTCACAATTTTCTTCAATGAGTTGGGGAGGACAGTGGACTGACCAAGTGCAATCAGGAAAACCTTTCTCTGGGGACTTACTCTGTGTTAATACTTAGTGCACACGCAAAGAAAGTGTCTATACCAGTGATTTCGGACCGAAGTCTTAGAAAATTTGGTATTACCATCCTGGTCAGTTATTCAAGTAAAATCAACCAAGACGTGGAGACATAGGAGACTGCAGGTGCTCGAATCTGGAGCAAATGAACAAATTGCTGGAGGAACTCAGCGGGTCAGGCAGCATCTGTGGAGGGAAATGGACAGTCGACATTGCGCGTCGAGACCCTTCACCTGGACCTAGTATGGAGTTCCTCCAACAATTTGTTTATTTTTACATGTAAAGATATGGGTGGTTTTAGGGAGAACGCTGACTTTTTGATGACTGTTGAAGATAGTCCTCTCTCACAGCTGTGTTGCAAGGAAGCCTTGGGGATCTATTCTCGGCATGTGTCAAATTGCAGACAGTACAGACCAGGAACGTTGCTGTAACCAGTCAGGTCTTTCCCTCCACGGTATGCAAAGCGCAAGCTACCAACAGTTCAACTTAATGATCCGGTCGCATTCTGCTTTGATGCCGTTGTGTGGTCGGTTTGGAAGAGCCACTGAGGTAACTGTGGGACATACTGAACGGCGGAGGTTGAGCTCCTCTCATGAAGCCCCCTGAATTTCCAAAGCTTTTCACAAACCCAGATTTCCACATTACCACCTCGCCTCAGACCTCAGACCTGCTACCCCGGGTTCGGATAACCCGTATAGTCACGGTTCTCTTGAGATTTAAAGATAGTGTAACGTAGTCATAAAATCTAGTTCTGCGACCGCCAAGAAGGAAGAACTTGCATTTATAAAGTGTATTTGGGGTCTTCGGCGCTCCACGTTTGAAACGTAACTATATTTTAAAAGCGGTTCAATTTATTTTTGAAGTGTTGACTGGGAGATAATTGATGCCCTTTTAAACATAGTATTACAGGATCTTTATCTTTCATTTAGAACCGATCTCCGTTTAACACCGCTTCTCAAATATCTGCCGCGCTGCCTTTAGTCTGGATTAAGCATTTAGTGGGGCATTAGCCCTGTGAGAACAAAGCAAATTGATGGCAGGTATCCCTAGACGTAGATTAGACTTGACCCACGACTTTCTGAATTAGAAGCGAGAGAGTTTTTATCTGGGCCGAGGTACTGCAGTGTAGGCTGCAGATTGTATTAAAATTCGCCAAGACTTGGAAATAATTACTAATAAATAGATATTAAAATTCAAGAGCAACAAGCAATCCGCTAGAGGATCTCAACAGGTCGAACAGCATCTGTGGGGTTGGGGGTGGGGGGAGGTGTAGAATTGTCGACGTTTCGGTTCGAATGACTGATGCAGGGTTTGGACCCGAAACGTCGACAATTCCTTTCCCCCCACAGATGCTGCCCGACCCGCTGAGTTCATCCAGCAGACTGCTTGTTGCTCCAGGTTCCAGCATCTGCAGTCTCTTGCGTCTCTATTTAATTTCAGGTTCGGGAATCTCTCACCGGAGTTAATATACATGGGGGGGGGGGGCGTGTTTTCTTTAGCCGACATTACTATTTCAGTTGTGAATGAAATTTTGAATGGTTTCTTCCCCAGCGTTTCCTATCAGATCTATTCAAATATCAATACTCCAGCACACACTGCTAACGTCATTGACACCCACTCAAACCATCACAGCTATAAAACAGAACTGGCTGCAATACGAAGGCATTTCCGAGCAGCACAGCAGTGAGTGACGCTAACTCGTTTATTTTTGAGGCAAGTCGGTCTGTGAGTATGAAGAAATTGCTGCCTCCTAGTCAACAATTTTGTTTGAAGTTTGTAAGAAATAATCCTTCTGATTTTCTTTCCAGCAAGATCTATGCGCGATCATGCCGAAAGCTCAGGTTTTTACATTCTGTCTAACTCTCTTCCTCATGACTTTGGTCCACACAATCCCTCTGGAGTCTAAGGATGCTTGGAAATCTTTGGAAAACCCAAGGAACAGGGAGTTGGTAAGAGCTTACTGTTACGTTAGTTCTGTCAGCACAAAGCAGTTGGGGGCAGGTATCCCTAGACGTAGATCAGAGAACGGTTTTATTATGAATTTTGGACTATATTCACATATAGGCCAGGGAAAATACTTTTTCGCAGAATAATTTTAGGGGCTAATTTTACTTATTGTTCGCCAATTTGGCCAGTTATTTAGGAATATCTATGTTTCTCCGGGGGGGGGGGGAATTAAAACAGATGTAATTTTTTTCTCCTTCACTCACACAAACTGACGTTCAGTTTTGTGGCTGCAAACAAGTTGTCAGTTGGAAAGATTTTGAAACTTGTCACCTGATAAAGTGCCTCCCATAAAGTGAGGGAGATTAAATGTCTCGCTTGCCCTAGATGCTAAGAGTTGTGTAGATGTGGTGATTGAATCCTCGGTGCTATGAGTATAATTTACTGATCCAGCGGAGGGGAGGGAGAGCAGCTGCCGTTTCTGCTAGTCTCACCTAATGGCGGGACGGGAAAGTTTTAAGTCTGAGACCTTTTATCATCTAAGGGGCGTCGAGGTAAGGCGGTGAGTCGTAGATTTGCTGCACATGTGGGGATCACGTACAGTGTACAAGTAGCCTTGATGCAGGGACATTGCTGTTGATTTCCTGCCTCCTGTGAAAATTGTCACCAAGTCTCGTTTAGCAGTCGTGTTATATCCAGGTCTGGATTGCTGCAGATAGTTGGGACGTGACAGAACTCCATCAGCTTATAATAAAACTAAAGCGTTGCAAGACTATTGTTCATAGGACGTGGTTGGAGGTATTCCGTTTCATTCCATTTCATCCTTTGATGGCGACGGTTTGCATTCAGATGCGTCTGATCTGTCCGAATTTAATAAACCTATCGATCATCATTTCCTTGTGTAACTTATGTAATCAGATAAATCAGACAGTGAATGATTGGACTTAACACTCAATGATCATGTTAATTGTCTTAAACGGGAACTTTGATTCTTCTTCTCCCCAGTTTTTTCGAACGCTTCAAGCTTATTTTTCTGGGCGAGGGGTTGACGTTGCGAAGTTCTCCAAATCTTTCCGAATGGACAACAGGAGACCAAATGTAGCAGCCTCCCTTTACCCGAACCACATCTCCTCTGCCTTCGCAGACTACGAAGGACAGAAAGATTCCTTTTCCGCATTCTTGAAAGGATGACCACCACAAGATGGAATACCGCCACTCATGATCCTAGCAGCAGCCTAGAAGCAACGAGCGATCGACTCAATAAAGGCACCATCTTTTTTAACGTTAAGTTCACAGTCTCCTGTTTGCATAGTCTTTTATTTTTGTCGATTTTTTTTATTGAATCGCTACACGCATTTCATGTAATACTGACTGGGCTTTAACTTACCAAGGGATGTTGCTTACTTTACGTTTAGATGGTATTTTGTCCTCATCTGATACCTTTTATTCTCCTTCAGTCGTCGGTGATGCAAAGTTTGCCCCGTTTCATTCTGATGTTTCACGGGAATGAAGGTCAGATCTGGAATTCGTCAACTGTAGTTAAATAACCCAGGGTAAAATAAATGAATATATTAAATCATATGAAAGTGATTGTCTTTTTTTTGCTTCTCTTACCTGCATCGTAACTGGCTATTTTATCTTGAAGAAAACAATGTGAAAAATGTTGGTGGAATATTGAGTGACGAGATCACACGTGACAACGTCGCATTAAAAGAGGTTAATACGATTAGGTAAAGTTAAGGCTGATATCAGACTGCTCATTGACACAAGAAAGTACCTGGGTGGAGGGGTGAACAGGGCAATTTTACAAAATAATGCTCAAAGAAAGGCTTCATGGGTCGGGAGGCGGGGGTTGGCGGTGAATGAGCTAATAGCCTTCTTTATCTGATAAAGTCAATTGAAAGAAGTATTTGATAATTTTTCAAGGTAGTAAGAGGGAACCCGCGGATTATTGAAGTATCTCTTTCTAAATACAATTAGTTGAAATACTAAGCCTTTCCGGGTGAGGTAGTAAGTGCGAATTCGTTTCACAGAATGATACTTACCCTATCCATATCTGGGATCGCAGCTATCGGTAATAAAAGCAGGGAGTGCTGGAAATACCCAGCAGGTCAGGCAGCATCTGTGGAGAGAAAAAGATAGGCAGCGATTCAGGGCGCTGGCTCTTCATTAGATGAAGGGCCATTGACCTGAGGATAGGTTATTGACCTGAAACAAAACTCCATTTCTCTCTCCATAAATGCTGCCTGACCAGCACATCCTGTTTTTATTTCCGATTTCAAGCACCTGCAGGGTGGTGAGTTGTGGCCCACGGTCTCATCCATTCAGCCACTCCAGCATTCAGTTTTATCCCACGTCATTGTCCGACAATGTTATCAAATGATTTCAGCGCATCGAGGAGGCGACGGTGTCAACGTATGAATTTCAACCAACACTGAACCACCTCGCTTGGCAACGTGGCCGAGACTTGCAGGAAGCCTGCTCTTTCGCTCTCTGTGTGTTTATGGCTGCATGAGGCTATGGGAGCATCGCTTGAAGAGTCGCTGCACCAAAGTAACGTGGGTGTAGGAACCCTGAAATAGAAAGGACAAAAATACTGGAAATGCTCAGCGCGTCAGGCAGCGGCCGCGGAGAGAGGGCGAGCATTCAGCAGAACTAACAATGCTCAGCATAATAGCAGTGTCGTCCAAAATGAAGTTTTTTGCTGTACCTCGGTACGTGTGACAATAATAAACCAATTACCAATTTTTTTTAAATAGTATGTTGTTTTCCCACAGGTAAGAAAGCTGACAATGACGGGAGATACAATTACCAGTAGATTAAAATCCAGGGACTGTGGGTGATACACCGCAATCTGTAGATTTCATAACTAATAAGATAAGAATCAATAAAATGAAGAATTTTTATGTGCGTGAACTGATTTTCCATGGGATTACTTTGGAATGTAAAGATCAAATCTAGTCTTCAGTTGCAACAGCGTGGGACGACGTGGATGATTGAGACGGGATTCAGAACTGTAATTCTGTCTTCATTGTAAAGTCAGAAATGATTACCTTAATTTGAAATCACACTCTGACATTGTGTGCAATTAAATATCAAACAGACTTCATTTCGGGGTGCAGAGGGTAGAGTTAGTTGCACAGCGGGCTTGTTTCCCGATACAGGCTGCAGGGATGCGATGTGTTATTGTGTCGTTTCCGGCGACGGGATGCGATCCGGTGGTCAAAGGAGTTGACGGAATTGCGAAGAATATCCAGAAATGAATCCGACCCATCTGGTCGTGGTGGGGTTAATGCTCCACACAAGATCTCCAGCCTTCTTCATCCAATCCGATCGCCATAACCTTTTTTTTTGTTCTCTCTCTCGTGTTTGTCTTGCTACCGCTTAAATAAACCATATAATGGCATAAAATGGTACAAGCTCAAAGGGTTTTTAATTTAATAGATAGGCACTTGCAATACTGTATTTGTCAGATTTGTCCGAAAGCTGCATTTCGACCAAAACAATTTGAAACAGAGACGCTTTTTCTTAATTCTGATATTTCGTTAGATTGAAAAAAGATTTTTTTCCTGCTTGTGGAAGTCATATATCACCGTACGACAGGCCGGCACTGCATATTTTACTTGTAAAGCAAAATCAATTGAGTTTTCATCAAATGGGAAAAGCCGGACGTTAACAATGGAATCCACCGATTAAATGAAAACAGTTCTCATTAAGTATAATTGCCACACAACAGACTTCCTCATTGAGCGCAAGAGGAGAGGTTTTATACTTTGGATATTTGCTGATCTTACATACTATTATCTAACACAAACAATAATTAAGGATGCAATGACTATCATTAAAAATTTGCACCCTGTGATGGTAGTGGGGAACTATTGAGAAGGTGTAGAAATGATGCTACGTACTGAAGATAGAGATTCAAGAGCGTTCAGAAAGATACAGTGGACATAAAAATGTTGTAGTCATTTATGTCAGGAAATCTGGATTTAGTTATAAAGGAGCAGAATTGGATTAACACCAAGCCCTGCAGGGTCCGTGCTCGGGGATCTCAACTGGATACGCTTCCAGAAACAGGAAATGCACGAAACACTTTGCAGGTCAGGCAGCATCTACAGAAAGTGAAAGAGCGTTAACATCATTTAGATTGAAGACTCTTTGTCAGGGTTATGAAGGAGAGAAAATCGATTAGTTTTAAATTATAGAGAGCGTGGAGGAGGACAAAGGGAATAGCTGTTTTAGGATGAGGCCTGGGTTGCTGTGACAGAGTTTATACATTATTGAGCGTAGTTAGAGAGAGAGAGCATATACAAGAGAACATGAATGCTATGAAATGAGGACAGATGCGGGGGGGGGGGAGGGGGAAGAAAAACGTAAAGGGATGTAAACGCTGTGAAATGTAGAGCTGTAGGAAATGTCCAATAGGTCAGAAGGTGCCAATGATGAGAGAAAAACTGAGAGAATATTACAGATGGATGGTTTACAGCAGAAATAGCCAGTTCTGGTACAGACGGAAATAGTAACATGAAGTTGTAGGATTCATTACTAAGTTTGGAAGGCTGCAATGTGCCCAGCCAGAAAACAATGTGTTGTTCTTCAAGCTTGTCTTGTTTTCATTGTGCAGAAGGTCACAGACGGTTAGGTCGGAGTGGGGGTTGGATAGCGAATTAAAGTGGCAGGCAACAGGGTTATAATCACCCCTGCAAACTGAGTGCAGGTGCTCCGTTAGGTGGTCACCTAGTCTGTGTTTAGCTTCTCCAATGTGGAGGGGAACGCATTGTGTACACCAAATGCAATAACCTAGAAGAAGTGCAAGTGAATTACTGCTTCACTTGGAAGGATTGTTTGAGTCTCTGGATGGTGGGAAGGGAAGACATAAAAGCACAGGGGGTTGTTTCTCCTGAAGTTGCATGGGGAAGTGCATTTGGGATGGTGTGGCCAGTGGACATAGAAGAGTGGATCAGAGAGTCTTAAAAGGAATGATCAGTTTGGAATGCTGAAAGTGTGGGGGGGGGGGCGGGTGTCAGATGATGGCATCTTATTGAAAGTTGTGGTAATTGCAAAGGATGATACATTGAATGAGGTGGGAAGTGATAAGAAGGGGAACTCTGTTCTTACGCCGTTCAGCAGAAGAAGGGGTGAGAGCTGAGGTGTGGGAAATATAGGAGGTGTAGCCAAAGACTTTGTCAACCATACTAGATAGTTCAGGACAAAGGAAGACATTTCAGAGGCACCTGTGGGGAAAGTCTTGCCATCAGAGCAAATATGATGAAGGGGGAGGAACTAGAAGAATGGAATGGAGTCCTTACAGGGGGCAGGGTGGGAAGAAGGATGGTCAAGGGAGGGTCTGTGGGCTTGTAATGAATGCTTGTCACTAGCCTAAGAGATGGAAAAACGCATGAAGGGAAGAGTCAGAGACGGACCATCTGAAGGTGAGAGAGGATGGAAGTTGGCAGCGACAGTAGTTACATTTCAGATCTCTGTGAGTGCAAAGAGCAGCACAAATACGATCACTGATGCACCGGAAAATATAGTTGAGGGAGGGGACCCGAGCTGGACTGAAATAAACTCTGTTCTATGAATCAAACGAGAAGACCTTAGCATGAGTTCCCATGGCTTGCGGAACTGAACTTTAAGAACCATTCCGGAACTGGGAGTTTTGGACTTTGCCACACACACACACAACGAGTTTAGTTTTGGGGTTAACGTTCGAGGTTTAACATTTTTGAATTCTAACATACTAACATTTTTACTTTTATTTTACGTATTATCATAAGTAGTAATTAATAAAATACTTTTAAACACTGAATCATGCTCCGTGTGTCAAGCTGACACTGAAGGAGATGAGCACCATGATCAACAGTCACGAGACAGTGCACCCTGATGCCTTCCCGATCATTGCGGGGGACTCCAACCTGGCTAGCTTGACGAAGTCTCTGACCAACTGCCACCAACATGTCACCTGCAGAATCAGAGGAGCCAACACACTTGATCACTGTTACACCACCATCAAGAACACTTTATATGCTATCCTGCCCCCACACTTTGGCAAGTCTATCACCTGGCTGTACTTCTACTCCCGGCATATAGGCAGAGACTGAGGACTGCAGCACCAGTGGTGAGGACCGTGAAGGTACGGTTGAGGGAGGCGGAGGACCGTTTACAGGACTGCTTTGAATCGGTGGACTGGACCATATTCAGGGATTCATCTTCGGATCTGAATGAATATGCCACAGCTGTCACTGACTTCATCAAGACCTGTGTGGATGAGTGTGTGCCTTTAAGGACATACTGAGTTTTCCCAAATCAGAATCCCTAGGTGAACCGGGAGATTTTCAGTCTGCTGAGGGCTAGATCTGTGGCATTCAAGACCGGCGATCCAGAATCCTACAAGAAGTCTAGGTACGACCTACAGAAGGCCATCGTGAGTGTGAAAAGGCAATTCTGTGTGAAGTTAGAGACACAATTGGACACACGACAACTGTGGCAGGGTTTGCATGCCATTACTTCCTATAAGGTGAAACCTAACAGCATAAATGGCAGTGATGCTTTGCACCATAGTGAGCTCAATGCCTTTTATGCGCGTTTTGAAAGGGAGAATAACACTACAGCTGTGCGAATCTCCACAGCATCCAGCAACCCTGTGATCTCTGTCTCGGAGGCCAATGTCAGAACATCCTTCAAGAGGGTGAACCCTCACAAGGTGTCAGGCCCTGATGGTGTACCTGGCCAGGTACTGAAAATCTGTGCCAACCAACTGGCTGGAGTATTCAAGGACATCTTCAACCTTTGAGGTTCCCACCTGCTTCAAAAGGGCAGCATCATACCAGTGCCTAAGAAGAGCAGGGTGAGACGCCTCAACGAGTATCACCCAGTAGTGCTCACATCTACCGTAATGAAGTGCTTTGAGAGGTTGGTTATAGCTAGAATTAACTCCTGCCTGAGCAAGGATCAGGACCGGCTGCAGTTTGCCTACCACCACAACAGGTCTACAGTGGACACAATCTCACTGGTTCTCCACTCTGCTTTGGAGCACCAAGACAACCGCAAGATATACGTCAAGCTATTGTTTATCGATTACAGCTCAGCATTCAACACCATCATCCCCTCAGTATTAAGCACCAAGCTTCAAAACATGTGCCTCTGTACTTCCCTCTGCAACTGGATCCTCGACTTCCTTACCGGGAGACTGCTGCCAGTGTGGATCGGTAATAAAATCTCCTCCTCGCTGACAATCAACATAGGTTCAGCTCAAGGATGTGTGCTTTGCCCACTGCTTTACTCTCTCTACACTCATGACTGTGTGGCTAGGCACAGCTCAAATGCCATCTATAAATTCAACAATGACCCCACTGTTGTTGGCAGAATCTCAGATAGTGACAAGGAGGTGTACAGGAGTGAGATAGAATGGCTGGTTGAGTGGTGTTGCAACAACAACCTCACACTCAACGTCAACAAGACAAAGGGATTGATTGTGGATTTCAGGAAGGAGAAGTCAAGAGAGCAGATACTAGTCCTCATTGAGGGGTCATCAGTGGAAAGGGTGAGCAGCTTCAAGTTCCTGAGCATCAATATCTCAGAGGAACTATCCTGGGCCCAACATATTGATGCAATCACAAAGAAGGCATGCCAGTGGCTCTACTTCGTCAGTAGTTTGAGGAGATTTGGTATGTCACCAAAGGTTCTTTCAAATTTCTACAGATGTACGGTGGAGAGCATTCTGACTGGTTGCATCACCAACTGGTATGGAGGCTCCAATGTGCAGGATCGAAAGAGGCTGCAGAAGGTTGTAGACTCAGCCAGCTCCATCACAGATACAACCCTCCCCACCATCGAGGACATTTCAAGAGGCGGTGCCTCAAGAAGGTGGCATCCCTCACTAAGGACCCTCATCATCCAGAACATGCCCTCTTCTCATTACTACCATCGGGCAGGAGGTGCAGGAGCCTGAAGACCCATACTCGATGTTTCAGGAACAGCTTCTTCCCCTCTGCCATCAGATTTCTGAACGGTCCATGGAACACTACCTCGTTATTCCTTTTTTTGAACTATTTCTTTTGTAATTTATAGTAACTTTTACGTCTTTGCACTGTACCGCTGCTGCAAAAGAACAAATTCACATCATGCAAGTCAGTGATAATAAATCTGATTCTGAATCTGGAGAAAACAAGTGGAGTTGCAGGAGATGTCGGTAAACGTAGGAACAGGCACCTGAGTGTGTTGGTGAAGGGGATCTGGTTGGGCCTCTATTCAAAGAAGTGGTCAACCAGCAACCCATCCTGGGGTGGAGTGGAGATGTAGAGGGATTGGACGTCTATGGTGAATATGAACCAATTAAGACCAGGGAATTGAAAACTATCAATCTTGTGGAAGGCATCAGAGGAGTCATGGTAGTAATTGGGTAGGGAGGGAGTAAATGGGTAATTGGAGAAAAGGAGAAAGGATAGAGTCAAGTTAGGAAGGAATAAGGTCTGTGGGGCAAGAGCAGGTTGGAGAGTTCTGCTTGAGGATCTTGGGCAGGAGATAGAAGATCTAAGATACTACAATACTGAAGGCTGTGATAGGGAAGATCTCCTGAGGAAATGAGGTCCATGTCTGAGGGAGACAATGGCTTGATGTTTGATGGTTGGGTCATGGTCCAGAGGGAGGTATGAGGAGGTGTCTGAGAGCTGACGTTTGGCGAGATAAAGATCAGTTTGCCAAACCACAATGGCAAACACCCTTGTTAACAGCTTTGATTACAAATAATGGATGTTGATAATCGATGTTTCAGGAACAGCTTCTTCCCCTCTGCCATCAGATTTCTGAACGGTCCATGGAACACTACCTCTATGGAATACAAACATCTATTTTGTAATGAACATTAAGTTCAGACGGGCTTTGGGTAGAGTGAATGGAGTGGAAACATCAAGACAGTCAATGTGGCATCAGCAGTTAGCGATGAATAGATCTAGAGAGGGTAAGAGGCCAGAGGGATGGGTCCAGATGGATCAGGAATTCTGGAGATGGGTAGAAGGTGCCGCAGCCTTGGTTGAACACTCCTGACCAAAGAGATGAGCATAGAGGTGTAGGAGGCAGAAGAAGAGCTCAACTTTATTTCAGGCTCAGAATTCATTATGATGGCAATGCAGAGGACCAAAGCTGAGGCTTCTGTGGAGGGATAATCGTTCAGGATCATCGGGGGTAGTGGAGGAGGGATGGTAAAATCATGGCAGGTGTGAAACTGGGGGAAGAGATGGGGGTCAGAGGAAAGCGAAGGGAGAGAAAGATCCAGAGTTGTATTGGAGTTCAAGAGCTGTTGAAGTTTGCGAACTTTCAGATCTGAAAGGAAGGGAAAAAGTCATCTGTTGTATCACTGCATGTGACGAAGAATAAAGTAGAACTGCAGATCTCAACAACTCTGCGATAGTGAGTCGATGTTGTTGCAGAGTTCAAGAGCATGCATGTGCCAACCAATAGTATTAAGTGTGGATCTCAGAATGCAATGAGAACATTACCTCAAATGATACCTGTGATCCTGGGTGGATCTGAATTGTGAAGGGTGGAAATTCATTTGGAATCCTTCTCCCCATTCACCTTTGCTGAGAAAAGACAGCTTTCCCCAGTTCTGATTAAGGGTCTCTGACCTGAAATGTTATTGCACTATTAAGAGGGGGAGTCCTCCAGTTCCTGTCCTTAAGCAGTTGACCTGACATATTTTATTGCTAGTTGTGGATACTTTTGGGTGTAAATTGGATCCTGCATTTCCTCCAACAGTGTCTACATTTGAATCTTGACTGCAAGGTATTTTTGGATATCTTGGGTTTGGGAAAGAACTCCATAAATATAAATGGTTTCATTCCCCAACCCCTCATCTCAGGACTGCTGGGGACAGGCATAAACCACTGCCCACATCCTGAGAACAAATGTAGAAAGATAATTAATGGTTCAAGTGTCTTCAATCCACCCACAGATTTCCATGACTTTGTCCAACAGTCTGTGAAAAAACAAACGATTTTATTATTTTACTATTTCTAACATTTTAGATTTACATTTTAAGTTTATTAATTTTGAATGAAAGGCACAGTATATTATATCAAAAATTGTATCAACACAGACGTTATTTAATAGCTGAGCAACAATCATAAATTATTTTACAAATTTCTTCCGGCAATAGTATTTTCACGCCCCAGGAATGAGCAACGTAGCGATTAAAACCGATCAGATGCGAAGGTGACCGGACTGGACGGACTTGTGAGGAGAATCCTCTGCCGGAACGAAATCAAGACGCAAAGTTTCCACTGAGCTGTGCACATGAACGGACCGAGTCGGTCCGTCCTGTAATCCTTCCGGCCCGGGTGGAAGATGTCGGGTTTCAGCCCCGAGCTCATCGACTATTTAGAGGGGAAAATCTCATTCGAGGAGTTTGAGCGGCTCCGTGAGGAGAGGAAGGCGCGGGAGCGGGTGAGGGAGAGGGGCGTCAGCGCAAGCGGAGAGAGCAGCAGCAGCCCCCGGGCCTCGGCGCACGGCAAGATCCCACACTGCACGGAAACAGGCCCTTCGGCCCACTGTCCGCCACCACCATCAGCCACCCGCTGCTTTATCCATTCAAGGGACGTGGGCTTCTCAGGCAGAGCCAGCATTTAGTTGCCCATCATCCCTTTTTGCCCTTGAGAAGGTGGTGGTGAGCTGCCTTCTTGAACCGTTGCAATCCTTGAGGTGTGGGTGTACCCATGTTGCTCAACACTAATCCTACATTGACCCCATTTTTAAAAAAAATTCCCCCCTGCGAGGCAAGTCCCTGGCCCGGGGGAAACGAGGAAAACTGCAGCATTAGCAGAAAGTGCTTGAGTCACACACGGGGGTCATAATTGTGGAGGGAAATGGCAGGTTAATCTCCTGGTCACTGCTGACTGAAAGAATCAGGTGATCTTTCACTCCCCACATTGGGGGAGGCTTGGAGTGCCGTTGTTCCTCTGGTAGTTGAACGCATCATCAATACGGCACTGGGTCGTCAATTTAGATACTTGTTAAAGTTGCTGGAGTGGGACATGAACCCACTCCCCGACTCAGTGATGAGCTTGCTTCTAAGGAGGGAAGGGGGGAGGTGGAGAGATGAACACTGACACAGCTACTTGATGGTAAATGTGTAATCGATGTCAAAGACCATACATTCCTGCTTCCTGCATCCTGCAGAAGCAATGCCTGCATCCCTGAGCAGGTGCTCCTGGCAAGTAAACCCAGCCACAAAGTGCGCATATGCTGCCCCTCTATCATAAACCGGTATGTACACGTACTTGTTCCTCACATTTGTCCTCCACACCGAGGCACACTATGAATCCAGCAGATGGACAAAGGAAAAGGCAAACACTTACCATCTTGTGTCTGTCAGACGTATTTGTACAGTAGATTGGTCAGATGCCCAAACTGGTCCACCAGACTTCCTAACGTGGGATAAATCTTGATCTAAATTCCCCTGTTATTGCTACTGAGGGTATGAATTGCAGCTAAACAGTTTTAAAAAGAAAATTTACATTTATCTCTCTAGAAAAAAAAACCTCTGGTGGACATATTGTAATTTTCCTGTAATAAGGGAACATGAAAAATTGGTGACTCTGTGAAAGCAATATATCAATAATCTCTTTGTTACATGAAATGCTCCTGTTGTCGATACGAAGCTGTGCATTTCGCTTTGGAATATTCTAACTGTCTTTCCTCGAGATTGATGAAAGCATGTGCAATGTTTCAACTTTATGATGGCCATTCTGTATGTCAAATATTTTAATTTGTTAAGAGTATCTTTTCACATGATGAGGAGCCCTGTTTCTGGTCAAACAAAATTCTGTAGAATAGAGCAAATGGCCTCCTTCTGTTCCATTTTTTTAACTGCATTGTTCAAACTTTTAAAAACGCCTATCTTTTTTTACTGTTGGTACAACATAATGAATGCACAACTCTGTTGCTTATTTTTAGGAAGCCACAGGGGGTGGGGTGACTGAAGATGAAGGAGAAACCACAGCAGCAGAAGATGTGGATGGCCCATCCAGAGCCTCACGCAGTCGAGCCAAACAAGGAGCAGATGATTCAGGTACACGATTCATCTGATGTAGAAAAGGGCTGGCCAGTATTTCTACTTTTAAGGAAAACAGGTGTCTGTTGATGCTGTTAAAATGGATGAATTGAATAAAATATTAAAGTTGCTAAAATTGTATATTGTAATCGGGAGAGAACTTCCATCTTTGCAGACCCTTCATATAATTATTTTAAAATGTAGACATGGCCACTATTTGGTGGCAGCCTGGTGGAAAAAGTTGTTCCAAGCCAATTTCCATTATTTCTCAGATTTGGACTGAGTACAAGGAAGGCAGCAAAAAAAAAGGTAATTTAGAATAGCATTAGCAGTATAAAATGGCAGATGTTTCCTTAATATCTGATAACTGATGTATAGGGAAATGAAATTCAATTGAAGAAGCTACATTTCCTATAGTCTCTTACACTGAACGTTATCAACCACACTGAGGAATGAGTTGTTAACTATTTGGCTTTTATTTAAGGTTAAGTTATAATGTTCACCATTTCAAATACAAAACATGACATATTCTGATTTTGGTTCTGCAGAGGAAACCTCTGATGGTGTGAGCAAGTCAGTTCATCGAGTTTTCGCTTCAATGTTTGGTGATCATGTAAGTGATGACGATGATGAGGAGCATGAACAAAGTGAACAGCTCTCTGCTGGAGATGTTTTTGCCCTGGAGATGGAGCTGCAACGAGAACACAAGAAAATGCAAAGGGTGAGCAGTATCATGATGTTTTCAGCACAGAACGTACAACATTGAGATTGGTTTAATGAGTCAGTTACTCTGGTCCAAGTCTTGAATACTTTTTTTCTATTCATTACGATTTGTCAAATTGTTTTTAATTTTTTGCATTCAATTGTTTGATTGTTCTCTTAGTAGGAGGAGGATTCTGAAAGAATGCCAGTTTAGTTTGTTGTAAACTGGGAATGAAAATAATTTCTATTTTCTCCTGTGGATTGATGTTCAGTGGCAGTTACATTGTTTGTAGAAGCTGAAGGAAGCAATTGCTTGTCAATGAAAGTTTAATAATGTGTATGCTATCTCAATTAATTTAACATAACAGAATTTGCATAACAGTTTCTTCAGTGGTTCAGTGTTGTGAAACAGATTAGAGGTCTCGAAGGACGAGGACTCTGAATACAGTCTTAGAGTTAAATGATTTATTTACAAAGGCAAATGCGGGGAAAAAGTAACAGGGGCAACACACACACGCACGCGCGCACCGGTTTTAGCGAGCATGGGAAAATCGCAACAAGGGTAAAATACACACACACACAATGAACTGGGTACAAACAATCAAGAAAAAGCAATATGCTACCCACCACCCCTTGACTCAGTGCAGGCATGGCTCCATGCTACCGGGAATACCAACTTAGAACGCTGCTAACCCTGTCGAAGTGCACACCTTACCAGCGGTCTCTCCAGCATCGTTTCATGATTCCTCAGAGCAAACAAAGAGAGCAAATCTGGCACATGTGGCACTCTTTATAGTGCTGGAGGGCTGAGGGGAGGTCCAGCCCAGGTAGTTCAAAAAGACCAATGGCCCAGTGCCAGCAAGGACTAATCGATCATAGGAGGTCAATGGCCCGAGGCCAAGTACATAGGTGCTTAGAGGGACCAATGGTCAGGTGTGCACTGATGGGTGGGGTAGAGCCAGGCCTTGATTGACAGTGGTGTGTCTTTTAACCAGGTACTGGGCAGTGCTGTCATGTGACAGCCACGCCCCTCCACAATACATTTAGTTTTCCAAAATTTGGTTTAAACATGGATATTTGAGATGTTTAAGGTATTTTATTTTATCCAAAGCAACATATTTTATTTTAATACAGCTAAGTATTGGTGCTTTTAATGTACTATAGTTCATTTAAGAGGATTTAACATGTATAACCTCAAGGTTATTAGCAAACAATCCATTGTTAATATGACAAATTCCATTTTATAGTAGAGGAGAATAATTGTATTGCAATACATAAGAGCAAGTTCGAAGTGTCTTAAAGTTACATGATGCCACTATGTATATTTATTCTTTCCAGTTTTTTCATGTGCATTATTCAAATTAGAGCGAGGGAGTGAGGGGGACAAAGAAAGGGTAGAAAGGTTGGCAGAGATGCTGTAGAGGAAGAGGGGATTGGGGAGGGAGATATGATGAAGTATGAGAGAAGAGTTGGGTGGCTGGGCAATACTTCCAGTGGGGGAATAGGGAAAGATTGGGTCAAACCTGGTGTCCTTCAGAACACAACTGAGTGGTAAGGAGTTTATGTCAGTGGGGTTGGTATCCATAAATTTTAGAAGATAGGGTGACAGTGTATATCACCAAAGTTTGGGAGTCCCATCTTAGGATCACTGAGGTGATCAGGCCATTGTGCCAGAATACAGGATACTGTTGACCTGAAAGGCAAGACAGATACCAGGAGTGTGTACTCTGGCAATCATACAGTGGTTTATTGTTAATGTCAGTCAAATAATCAGCAGATCCACAAAAGAACTAATATTAGATGCTTTCTTCACATCTTTCTGCTCTCAAATAAGCAATGAGGGAGATCAATAAAGGTGGCATCAATAAGCAAGAACTGAAATGATCTTGAGCATTTAATCTCTGCTTTGTACTGAGCTATCTGATTTTGACATAAATGTTGATCGTCCTGGGATTTCATTCCCATTTGCCTTCCACGTGCCTTTTTAGACATGTATGTGCCTTCACAATATACACATCCAAGGTCTGACCTAATTGTGACATCATCCATAACTGGATGGGTATTCTACTGATACCATTAACCAGACACATGTGACTGACCTGAACAAGATGTCACAAGGGCACCTCCCTTTGCCTTTGAAGCAGTATCCCATCATGAGTAACCACAGTCAGAGCAGATGGGTGTACAATGAAGAATGTGGGGTGAGATGGTAGAGAGAATGTATTATTTTACCATGTTCATGTTCAGTGGTTTCAATTGTCTCTTATGAATCAGATGTTATTGGGAATGTACTCTTATTGACCGTTGGTAGTGGATGTTTATTATAGATTTTATAAAGGCAAATAAATGATCCAAGCCACTGGATATGGAATATTGTAACTGGAAAGGTCAGTTGAAATGATCCCTTTCTTGCTCTGCTTTTAAATATAACATTTAAAATATCTTTTTCCTAGAAGTTCTTCAGTTCCCACCTCTAGCCAGATGATGTCCCCTCCTCCCCAGCACCTGCCTATCACTATCTCTTACCTGCATCTACCTGTCACTACCTTGTACCCACCCCGCCTCCCCTCTTTTGTCCACCTGTATATTGGGCTTCCCCTTTTCCTATCTTCAGTCCTGAAGAAAGGTCTTGACCCAAAACGTTGACCGCCTGCTTTTCTCCACAGATGCTGCCTGGCCTGCTGTGTTCCTCCAGCATCATAGTGTTTTTCATACCAGTGTAACTGTGTGTCATAGAACAGGAAAAAAAAGCTTAGTCTATGTGTTTTGCATTTTGGATACCAGAGTATATTGTTCTGACTCTTGTGCACAATGTTACTATTATTCACTGGCTCTGGTTCAACTTGATGTGGTGCCTGTAATTGACTAATACCATAGGTGTGAAGATAAGCAGGGCCAAGTATGAGACATTGTGGGTGTTCATTGGTGATGAATTTGATTAGGCTGGAGCAGTGGAGCTATTTGAAGCGGTTTGCCCTACTGTTAAGCAGAGGCTTAGGTGGTGCGTCAGGCCTGGGTTCAGAATATCTGTCAGTTTTTGGTACAACTGAGGCTGAGAGATCAAATTCCTGGGGAGCTGCCGCTGTTGGTTTCAGTTCCCAGAATCACAGGGACCTGCAGAAAAAAATCTTCAGCAGGATTTTTGGGGCTATCAGGATGATGAACTTCATAAATCATTTTCCTAAGCAAGGTGGAAAGTAGGGCTTGGTCAAAACAAAGAACTTTCACTAATCTTTACTAAGAAGCTCACTGCACATTATAACTGCCTTGGTGCTGTTCCACATGGCAGTGAATGTTCAGAATTGCTGTTAAGATTCAAGTAGACAGATAATGACCACTCATGTAACATTAAGAGAAGTTCCATGTATGCTAAAGCCCATAAGATGACACCCGTGGACCGATCTATGTACATCTCTTTATTTCACAACATTATTTTAATTCATTTTTGGTAGGCAATGCTAGCAAATTCAGCATTTATTGTCCATTCCTAATTCCCTTGAGAAGCTGGTGGTCAATTTTCTTCCTGAACTGCTGCTTCTGGTGAAGGTACCCTCTCAATGTTGTTGGGTAGTGAGTTCCAGGATTTAGACCCAGTGACAACAAAGGTGCGGGGATGTATTTCCAAGTCAGGATGGTATGTGTCCTGCAGTGAAGTTTCCATTCACCTCCTGCCTTTGTCCTTCTTGGTAGTAGAGGTTGCAGGTTTGAGACATCGTGTCAGAATAGCCTAGGCAAGTAACTCCAGTGGATTTTGTAGATGGTACACACTACAGCCATTGTGCATCAAGTGGCAGAAGGAAGGAATATTTAGCATGGTGGTTGGGTGCCAATCAAGCAGGATGCTTTGTCTCAGATGGTGTTGAACTTCTTGAGACTTGTTGGAGCTACACTCATCCAGGCAAGTGGAAAATGTATTATCACACTCCTGACTTCTGCTTCATAGATGGTAGAAAGCCCTTGATGTGTCAGGAAGCAAAGGCAAACCACTTGCTGGAGGATGCCCGACCTCTGACCTACTCATAAATTTCATGAGCAGGATAGTGAAGTTGTTCGATGGACTTCACACGTGACCTAGAAATTGACCATGTATGTTTGTGGAACATCGCCTTTAGCTTGCGTGAGGGTTTGTGATGATTTAAAGCAGAGCGCAAAGCTTGAATGACTCTTCAGTGGCATTCCATCTCTGAAATAAGTTAATGGTGAAGTTAATGTGATCTGACGTAACCTGATTTGACAAGCATTAGTATGTGATTTTGCTAATTGAATGTTACAAGAACATTGATATTACATATATTCTATTCAGATTTAAAATGAACTGGAACAAAAAACACATTATATGCTGGTGGCTACATTAAGTTCAAAATTCAAACTGATAGCCAGTGTCTACAATAAGTGCTACTGAGTATAGAGATGTCACCCATATGCTTTATGTTTTATTACCATCAATAGATTGAGTGGAATACTTTGAGACTTTAGAATTTATAAACCTTCAATGTTATTTGAAATGTTTCTTTGAAGTACTGCCTTTGAATTGCCTAGATGTAATGACAGTTTACTTTGTAAATATTTAATGTCAATAAAATGAGAAAATACTGCAATTTTGGGTACATCATTAGTGCCAGATTAATTGCAATAAATTATTAACATTATGAATTTTGTTCTAGATGCTGTTGTATAACTTTGATTGCTCTATCTCAGAAAGAATATAAATGCATTACAAAGATTTTGGATTGACAGGGATGATTCCAGATAATTAGTTATGAGGAAAATTTGTTGAAGTTTTATTGTCTTATGACTATTTTTTTGTCATTCTAGTCTACTGTTCTTGAATAGAATGTCTAGAAAAGGGCTGATACCATTTAGAAATAATAATATATATAGATACGTTTCAAGAAAGTTTAAATTTAAAACGAAAATTCCCCAAAACATGGTGGAAACGTTGAATCAATTTGCAGAGAAGACATTTGGTTTGGGGTTAGTTTAAACCATGGTATGCGAGTTGCATTAGCATTACTTATGAAAGAGACTTGAGCCATTTAGTAATCTCATTTTTTGAATTTTTTTTCCTCTCTGGGGAGTAGGTAAAGAAACTAAGTTTAGGTGATGAATGGTGGAAGAGTATTAATGCCTAAAGTTCATGATATCGAATAATATGGAATGACCTTGAAGGATCAAATGGGCATGCTTCAATTGTAAATCTTATATAGTCCACATCTACATTTGAAACAGAGGGAATTTAACATTAATCTTTTTGTTTTTCTTCCTCACCGTTCTTCCACTGTTCAATCCGCAATGTGTTAGGAGAGGCGACCTCGAAGTAAACTCCCTAAAGCTTTGAGAGGTCTCATGGGAGAAGCTAATATCAGGTTTGCACGAGGAGACCGTGAAGAAGCTGTGATGATGTGTATGGAAATCATTAGACAAGGTATTATGGTGCTTGGTGTATCATCTGTTTGAAGGTCGAACCTTAGTCTGCATCGTTGCAGATCTCCAAAATTATTGAGAGTGCAGCAAAAAGTATTTTACAAAAAAATGTTCTGAGTGTTGTGATCATCAATAAATTTATTAAATTAATTGAGAGGTTTTCCAGAACTTTCTTAGGTTTTTGTTCTGTGGAATTTGTTGAATTTGCTTTTCTTTTTTTCTCAACATTCAACAAATTATGTTCTATAATCAGTAGTCTAAATATTAATTCTTAGTTACAATGACTACAATTTAATAATATGTATGTGTGATATTTATGAATTATTATAAACAGATTTATTTACCTCATATGACAACCAGCATTCATTAAGCAGAATTGTATCCAGTACTGAATGCTGTGACTAAGTAATGACAATAGAACCTCAAGGCAGTGCAGAGCAGAACCACATGGCTAATTTCTATGGTAAAAGGTCTTCATTTATAAGGCAGACTGAGAAAACGGGGGACTTTCAGGCTGTCAATAAGGAATGAAATTTTCTAAAAATGTAATGGAGATAAAATCACTGAAATTGTTTAAGAAACCTCAGAATTAGAAGTGAGTGGTTGGAATGGGAATTATATTTTAGAATCATTTGTTAAAAGAGAAAGGTGGATCGTATCATTTTTCCTAAACATAACTATATTGCAATTATGTGCATTTGCCTTAATGACAACTTGCACTTATGAACATTTTTTTGCATCAAAAAATGTTAAATGTGCTTCACACTTTATTAGCAATCAAAATTTGATACCGCATTTTGAGACATCAAGTCAGAGGCCAATAAAGAAGTAGGTTTGAAAGAGAGCCAGAGCTTTAAGGAGGGAATTCCGAGAAGGGATAAAATTAAGAATGTGCAGATAAAATCAAGGATGTGTAAGACTTGCTATGGAGGCGCACAGATTTCAAAGGGTTGTATTACTGGAGGATGTTGCAGAGCTGGAAAGGTCGAGGCCAAGAAGGAATTTGAAAATAAAGAAGGGAAAGTTTATCATGTCAACAAATGGTTTTTGAAAATTTTGTTCTGAGGCTGTACTCCTTATTAAAACTATTGAGGAGTTGAGTGTGCAACGTAGCAAATATAAAATGAAAGAACCAAGTTTGTTGGGTTATGTTGACTGTTGAGAGCACATGTGCTACCACTGGATTAATTGCTCTGCCATCGCTCTGTGCAGCCTTCCACATATCCCAAGTTCTACTTGCCTTCCCCTCCCGTTCCCTCTGTCACCCACTACCCTTAAGAAATAGCAATTGACAAAGACCCAACATCTAAAATTAGAAATGTGGAAGCCAGCCATTTTGTGCTTTTATTTATATGGGGAGATTCTTTTTAAATTAAAAATGTTCAGGACATATTTTGAGAACAAAAATCGGCCATTGTTGGATCTCTAAAAAAAATATAGTCAAGGAAGATCATCAAAGTCAAAATGTGCTACACTTCATTAAAGTACCCCTAAGTAATTAAATTGTTTTACTTCACTAATAAAGTAACAAAAATATGTGCGAAGGACAATTCAGTAGCAGCATGTCACTGGCAATCTTATAACTGTGTTCCCAGCTGCTGAAATAGCTCTCTTTATGGCCCTTTTGGTTATTTCATTAACATCCATCAAATATAGTTTGGTGTTACTTTTGTTTTTTTAGAAGTTGGAATATGTTTTTGTGAAATTATGAAGAGCTTACTGTGAAAGGACATGTATGAAATAACTGGTCATGTATTAATTAAATCATTCTCAATTTTCCAATGTATTTCATAGATTTGTTTTTTCTCCTAGCTCCTCTTGCTTTTGAGCCCTTCTCTACCCTTGCAATGATTTATGAAGATCAAGGAGACATGGAGAAATCATTGCAATTTGGACTAATTGCAGCTCATTTGAATCCCAGTGACCCAGAGGAGTGGGTGAAATTGGCTGAAATGTCCCTTGAGCAAGACAATATCAAACAGGCTATTTTCTGTTATTCAAAAGGTACAGTTAAGTTAGTCTCTTAAATGGAAATCAAAACAATGAATGGTGATTCAGTGCGAGTTTTGGTCTTGGAATAACAACACAGTGATTGTCAATTTGATTCCTACCTTGGCAAACTGAAATTGTGAATGGGCTAATTGTAAATTGTAATTTATGGGCTAGCACCAGAAAAAAAAACAAAGGTTACCTGATTGTTATAAAAACCCAGCTGGTTGACTAATACCCTTCATGAAAGGAAGCTTGTTCGCTCTGCCCAATCTGACCTACCTGTGATTCATAGATAATGCAGTTGACTCTTTAATGACCTCTGAAAGGACCAAGTAAGCTACCCCATAGTACACAATATCTGCAGTACCAATATTAAATCTGACATCCTTTTCAGATATGGCTAAGGTAAATAAATGGACTTTTTGAAAGTCTTGCTCACCCAATGTGGTGCCTGATTTTGGAATGTTGCTCATAAACAAGATGAGAAACTGCTTGAAATGGTTATGTACACAGAAATAAACCCAACAATCCCAGATTCTTCTATTACCATCCCTAGGTATATTCTGTCATAGCAGTGGGACGCCAGTGTACGGACCACAATAAGCCATATGGGTCCTCAAGCCAGTTCCAACACTTAATGAAATTGAGGCTGATCTGTGACCTAATTCCATAAACTGGAAAAAAAACCTCTCTTGAGATCACAAACTGTTTGTACTCCCAGATGGTAATATCTCTAATTTGCCTCAAAATTGACATCATATCGTTTGAGATCTCATGGCATTCAGCACAAGGAAACCTTCAGCACTGACCACTCCATTCTTCAGCTCATTAATCAGTATTCTTCAATATTTAGCATCAAGCTCTGAGGGAAAGAAGGGAACAGGTTACACTGTGTGGAGGACTTTTGTTTCTGATGGAACTGTTGCTGAAAGACCCAGTTGTTAATCTGATCCTGTTTTCTGTGCTGTTTAAGTCTTTTCTGTCAATGATTATATTGGCAAGTATCCAGTTCTTCAGTTTTGTCACACAGAGGATATCTTGCATTGGTTATTATGGTACTGCTATAATGCTAAGAGGGACAGAATAATACAGATAGTCCAAAACCGGGTATCTCTGAGGAAGTGTGGGTGAAACAGCAGCAGGATTATATACTTCCACAATATCTAATTTTCAAGCCCAAACTTTGTGATCACCATCAATCCAGGAGACTGATCCTCGTTCAATGTGGGATATCGAAAAGTGTGTCAGAAGCAGCACCAGGCGATAAATAAAATCAACTGCAACTCCAGTGAAACTATTATACCACATGTTAAACAGTGACAGTGGCACTCTTAAAACAGAGTTAAACAGTATTATAATCTACAGATTAGAGCACTGCTCAGCGGTTGCACCACATACATTAGGGAATGGAGATGGAGAACTGGGCAAATAATTGAAGGAGGAGGAAGCTCCAAGAATGTCCCCAATCATGTGTAACTCATCAGATGTCTGCAAGAGAAGACACTCAAGTGTTTGCATGTATCTTTGCTGCAAGTGCCAAGTAATTGATTTTACTCGGCCTCCTTTTGTGTCCTCGCCAATTGAGATACTAGTATAAGTGATATATAAGTCGTAAGTAATACATGGTATCATTTACAACTTTTATAAACTGCTTAAGAATTTAAATTTTTATTTAGTTATATTTATGCAGTTTATAAAATTTCCAGCAGTAGACACTTTGCTTTTTATAATTCTCTGAATGTTGAAGATAATCATGCTGAACATGGAATATTTATGATCTTATTTTCTTAGATCCTTTTTTATGCTTGTGTTAAGGCTTTTGCATTTTTCTTGTTTATTGTTTTTTGACCATACCACCATAAATTCAAACCTTTTTCGTCTCTATACTTCTAAATCCTTCGTGCAAAACCTTCAATCATTTTTCTGACACCTGATTTCAGTCGAAAGCTTTATAGTCTTGAGCTCCAAGGTCAATAGCAATCAAACTTACAATCCCAGCTCTTTTGTGGTACTTGACTTTATTAAATGTGGAAAATCCTGGCCTCGTCATAACTCTGCCTGCATTTCTGGAAGTGGTATTATTGCTGCACAGGATGTCATGGAGAGATACAGCACAGAAATGGGCCCTTCGATCCACCAAGTCCTTGCTGACCATCAACCACCCATTACACTAATCTTACATTAATCTGATTTTTTAAAAAAATTCTCTGCACATTCTCATCTATTCCCCCCAGATTCTACACAGTGGGTGCAATTTACAGTAATCAATTAATCCTCCAACCTGCACATGTTTGGAGTGTGGGAGGAAACTCACGCAGTCACAGGGAGAACATGCAAACTCCACACAGACAGCACCCCAAGGTCAGAATTGAACCTGAGTGTCTGGTGCTGTGAAACAGCGGCTCTACTAGCTACGTCACTGTGCTGTGTATCCCGTGTGACCTTTTCCTAATTCTGCAAAATTATCCTTGTGAAAATAAAATTACATGAGAGTCTGCATGTCTTTACTAGTGTGTGCTAAGGTATTTAAGTTTTTGATCAGTAAATTAAATGTGCATAAATAAACATATTTAATTTTTGCTACACTTGACCAAAAGTATCTGTGATGTATTCATCAAATCCCACAATGTTTTGCATGTCTTTTTAATTTTTATCTATATGATTTCATCAAACCAGATGAAATGTTCTTGAACAATTGTGTGGGAGGAAACTGTGGTTATGCCTTGCTGGTCAATTTCGTTTCTTGCGTGAAGTTCTTACTTGTAGTTGTGACATAAAGAATGTGGTTTGGAATGCACAATCTTAAACAGTAAAAAGCCTGGAACACATAACTGATTTGTTCATAACATGTAGCTATAAAGTATGACACAACGAATGTCCGGTACCTTTGGGAGCGTAGCAGCCTTTATGAACAACTTGGTGAACACAAGCTGGCTATGGATGGATACAGGCGCATCCTTAACATTCTGCCACCTACTGATGGGGAACACTTCATGCAGCTAGCTAGAGACATGGCAAAGTAAGTTACCACAGTAATTGATCCCTTCATTAAAAAGCACTTCTTGATCTACATCTTAATTTGTTGTCAGTAATGTTGCGTTTCTGTTTAATAAAAGTTTTAGAAATTACACAAGCTGATTTGGCTATTTTACTGAGGAAAAAGATTAAAATGTGACAATCTGAAAGTATTTTTAGATTTGAGCTTTCAGTTTGGTCGTATAAACAGACTTAAAGTTACTAGCCAAGCTGGGGCCGAAGGAGCTGGGATGTTGCATTTCTGTTCCAGGTATCAGTAATGCCTGAGCAGGAACAATGCTTTTATCCTTTCCAAATAATGATTGCTTTGAATCAGATTAACTATTCATTTAAAATTATGTAACAGTGATAAATGAGTAACATCTATATTTATGTAGGTGACTGTCATTGCCTTGTGCCAAAATATATCATGTTTGTCTGACTGTACTGTGTAGAGAAGATGATTCACGTCTTTTTAGGCAGTCCTTCAGGGTCGAGGATGATTTGTTTCCACTCCAGCCTGGTGTGTTCTGGGGTGGCCGATGTGGTCATGTGGGATTTGTGGGCTCTGACACGGATGAGGTAACTTGGGGAGGTGGGTGGGTAGTACAGGAAGTGCCCTCCTTCTGTCATTTTTGGTGGGGTTCTGTGCTCGGAGTGAAGAGATTCTTGGTGGCATTGCAAATGCTCCTTTTTCAATTTGATACTGGTGTCAGGCAAGTGAACGTCATCACCTGCCCATGAGAGATGGCAGAGTGTAATTAGAACCTTGTTACTGGGGATGGTACCAGTGGATTTGGATGCAGCATTAGTGATACTCTGTTTATGTACAGTGTTTTCAAAAGAACTTTTAATCCATATGGAATAATACCGATTCTACCTTATTTTTTAAATACGTCAAATATTTATATTGAGCGTAGAGTTTTACATAGAAGTTAGGTATATTCTAGATAGTGCTATGCAGCTTTTGCCCGCATAGCCTCTAATGGGATTGGGTTGCACATTTCCCCAAGGTGCTGCTCCAGACCCTCTTTCTTGTGCTGTCAGAATCCACTCTGTTTCTTCTTTCTCCCAAGATGTTTACTTTGATCCTTGCACAACGTTATACATACTTGGTACTCTGGTGACCATTTACATACTTCTTCCCTACTACCTTGCCACTCAGCACACAACTGCACTCCACAAATGGGATGTTCCCCAGTTGTATTATTCACTGAGCTTGACTCTGGCCTCATTCCCTTCTTCAGTTGGGCCAGGCACCCTAAGTATACTCTTAAATCACACTTAACTGCCCAATATTAAGTTAGAAAGCAAAAAATAAAAGAACCCATAATGTATAGCATCACCATTTGTTTATATTCTATTAAATATTTCCCAGAGTGCCAGGAACCAGCTTAGGAACATTATATTCGGAATGTTTAGGATTAGGACTTTATTGAACACCTTACTTGAATTAAAACTGGTGGCTGAAGGGAGTGTTTAGATTTTGTTCATTTTAAGAGCAATCCTTTAGGAATAGGCTTTTACTCTAACTAAAATAAAATCTAACTTTTTTTCAGAAGCTATTATGAAACTAATGATATTACTTCAGCTATTGGTGTGATGGAAGAGGCCCTTAGCAAACATCAGAGCCTAGTTTCTGTTGAGGATGTAAATATGGCAGCCGAGTTGTACCTCTCAAGCAAACAGTATGATAAAACGTTGGAGGTAGGTGTGTGTGAGCAATAGAAGAGATGGATGAAGTGGTGCTTTTCTTTTGGAATATATTATATTCCGGATCAGCAGGTTTGCTCACTTGTAAACTCAATCAAATTATTCTGTGTTGGGAATGCTAAGGGATCATATAACAAATATTCAGTAGGAGTCACTGTTCTAAGCTGAATGCTGTTGCTGTATCAACAATATTACATCTTTATTAATTTCTTTCTATCCTGTTTGGCCTGATTATTATTTTTGTATCAACACTTTCATTGCTTTCCTTTGCATTTTCAGCTCTTTGGTTCATCAAAGCAACAAAACATTATCATTCATTTCTTTTAGCTGTCTTGCATATCACTGTGTTGCAGACTACTGGATTGAGAAGCTGTCCTAAACCACAAATAGTTCATCAAAATCACCTTGAATACCAAGATTATATTTTGCAATCATATCATGTGATGCTCTATCCATTTATTGGAAGTAGCATACACTTTAGATACTACCTAATGTTAAATATGCTCATTATAAAATACATTATTTTGAGTTAAAATCGATGCTTGTTTTTGAATCATCAAACATACTTCTACTTTTTCATTCTGGTCAGCCTAATTAGTCCTGGTTGACCAAAATTTTCCACAATTCAACCCTGTACTTAAACTTAAAACTGTGGCTCAATTTTGATTAATATTCCACCTTATTTCATTGTGGCCACATTGCTGCTGAACAACATTGTTGAACCAAAATAGTAAACTTCAAATCCTGCCAGAACAAAGCTTCTCCTGGATCTCTATTCATCACCTTAAAACTTCTCTATAGATAAGTAATTTTAGGATTCTACTTGATGCTAAGTTCAGCATTGAAACCATATCCAGTCCATCATTTTTACAACTTAAGCATTTTGGAGATTGATTTCTCCAGTGTTCTCCTCATCACCTGTCTCAGAGCCACCATTCATGAATCCCAGCTGGTCCAGAATGGTAGCTTGTGTGCTCTTGTGTAACACGAACAGAAGAACATATGTAGCACGAGCATGATTCATTGAGCTTACTCTACCATTTCATAAGATCCTTGCTTCCCATAATTGTTGGTTCTCCAACAGTCCAATAACTCCATTATGGTACCCTAAAGCAACTTCTGTCACCTAAATCTTCCTGAAGTGTTGGTGGTTCCCTACACCTCAACAAATTCATTTCAAGATCGTTCCCCCTATTTTCAAATCCTCTTGGGCCTTGTTGATTTTAATCTTCTCCAGTCATGTTATGTTCCAGCATGTATACTTCTAATTACAGACAAGCTCCCTAAAACCCAATTGCTTCCTCAACCTACTATTTTTCTTATATCCAATTTCTTTTTTTCTGTTGTACAGTTACTAATGAGTTCTTGTTTAATATAAAAGTAAATGGCTTTGAACTTGCAGTTTTTTTTGCCAAGCCTGTTCGATTCTTCTTTATTTTATAGATTATAACTACCTTTACTGAAGTTGTGGTTGAAAAGGTTTCTTCAAAACAAGATGATGCAGAGGAAGGTAAAAAGTGCTTTTGGACTACAAGCCATTTTTGGGATTTATTATGGTTATAGGGCAATAATATATTTATGGACTGGTGCAATGGTGCTTCAGATATTAGTACTTCACCGCTGAGATCTGCTTTAAACCCAGCTCGGGTTGATGGGATAACAGTTTCATCCTGCTTATCTCCAGGAAACTAATTCCAACGGACTACTTAATTCCTAATGGACATGAGCCTACCACTTAAAACTTTTTCTAATTTAGTACAAATTGGTCATTTCCCTCTGAGGCATTATGAATTTTGTGGTGTGTAATATGGTAGCAGCTGTTGCCCTATTGTAATAAGAAATGCTTCTCTGACGTTAGGACTGTTATTGGGTAGACTAGATGAATCTTTGCTCTGTACCTGTACCTGATCTGACTGTGATTAATGTTGAGATAGTGCATTTGCTCACTATTATAATATTGTTTATATCTGAAGAATTTTTTCTTCTCATTGGCATAGTTTTCTTCAGTGATCCACTGTATGCGTTAACACTGTGGTCTGGCATATCAGTACACTATCACTCTGCACCTTTCAGATGCAGTGTTCTGCAAAATGGGACACTGTTTTCAAACAACTCTTCCTTATGTTAAGTATTTCTAGTATCCACACATAGATAATTTGTTACCTTTGTGTTAAAACCACAGACGTTCTGTTCTTGTACAGAAGTAATTCTAAACCACATGGACAGACTCTGTCCATAATGCTAAAATCAGATAAAACTCCTGGAAATCCAAATGCTTCTTCTAAAATAATGTTGGACATAAATCTTTTGGAGAGGCAGACATTTTTTTAAAGAGTTAAGCAGTAGTCTCTATTTGTGCAGTATCTTCTAGAAAGAAGAAGTCTTAAAGTGCTTCACACATTGGGATAAAAAATGAAACAAAAGAAACATCAGCAACAGGGGTTTTAAGAAAGATATATTGCAATATATTGGCCTATCCATCAGCTGCTGAATCATTTTTGAATGACCTGTTTTGATTTTCCATAGAGCAAATCCACATTCCTGATCATATTGCTGGCAGAAGGTTAGAAAGTGAATTACTAACTGTTACTCTGAAGGACCAAGTAGTTACTATATCTCCAATATTATCAGTAAGCTGAGAATTGATTGGTAGCCTAGGCCTGGGCTGAGTAAATGATGTTCAGGATAGGAATGAGAGGGGGAGTAATGAAAAATGGGAAGAATTCTACGTGTAGAAAGGTATCTGACTTCCTTTAAGACACTGATACAAACTAAACTGCTCTCTCCTTTCTCTGATTTAGATGTTACTTACAACTGTCAGATTCCCGATGTAGTTCCTATAGATATCCGAGTCAAGCTGATGGTGTGCTTGATCCATCTTCATATCCTTCAGCCCCTTGATGTAAGTTTCAGGTCAACATGAGTTTTGAACTCACTTATGAACTTTGAAGGATCTTAAGCTAAATACATAATGCAGTAATTCAATTCAACATTAATAAACTGTTTTGCAATCACTGTTAATGTAGAAAAGAATAAAATAAAGGGAGATTTAAAGAAAGAGACAACAGCTATGGGAAAAATATTATGGTTGGTGGTAAGAAATATACATTATAATATATTGGTCTACTCTTCAGATGCTGGATTGCACTGGAATGGTATTTCAAAGCAAATTCATATTAATTATGTTGTTGGGAGGTGGTAATAGGATAGAGAGCGAATTACTAGTGGCTGTTCTGAGGAACCAATCAGTTTCTTTAAGTACAATATTATCAGTAGTCTGAGAATAGATTGACAACCTAAGTCAGGGCTGAGTGTACAATGTTCAGGGACATTATTAGAAAAATTATTAGAGAGACAGTTTGATTACATTTTTTGTGCTTCGTTTAAGTGAGGAATAGCAGTGCCAAGAATATGATTTTAATGTGTGTAAGTACCTATATCCAGTGTTGAAGAATTTATGTGTAGGTTAATCGTGCCTGAAAAATGTTACAGTAATACCATTGATCACTGTTGTCATGTTAGATTTCTCATAGCAGTGTTAATGCCCATGTGTGGAAGGCTGATGCTTTATTTTGAATAAATTAACTGCTTTGGATTCAATCCGATGAAGAGATGATCAGTGTGACACAAACTGACTTCAATTTTGACTTTTTAAGCAAATTGTAGAATTTTGTTCTGCCAGTCTGAGTGGGGTGAAAGGTAACTTTTTAACTCTCCCCACCCACTTCCTTCTGTTTGCAGCTTTTACTGAATACCAGAAAAATTAAACTCTCCCCAATGAAATGTATTCAGCATGTTTTCATGAATGTGAATCTATTTTCTGGCTGTTAAATATGCAACCAGTTTTAAATTATTTACCATTATTATTATATATAAAGGTGTTTAACACTAAATATCTATGAAAAAGATGATTTTTTTGATAGAAAATGTATTTTCTTTATGGAAGGTATCCAAAGATTTGTATAAGTATAGGACACTTAAGTATTGGACTCTTAATTGATTCACCTTGCGAGAATTAGAATGAACCCAAAGGTTTTGTGCTTCATCTGAAGTTCCAGAGTGCAGAAGCAATACTGTGGATACTGGAAATCTGAAATAAAAAGGAAATGGAGAATGAATAAAGTCCATCAATGAAAGGTTATCAGCACAAGTGATTAAGCCTGCTTCTTTCTAATTTGTTGATTACTTCTAGTATCTCCTTTTTTTTTCCCCAGACTAAACATTTTTTTAGCTGTAATTGAGATTAATCCCTTGCAAGATCAAACTTATTTTTGCAAACATGCATTGTGCTTTAAATGTTGTGATAATGCAGTCTATTTTAAAATTCAATGAGTACAGAATTTCAATGAGGTTTATATTGAAGAGTGAAGAAATGAATTGCAAAAAGCTGTAGAGTTTAGCTACTGTTAATTACCGTGTCGCATTCTTTTTATCTGCAGCTTTTAATGACTCACTTAATGGAACAAAATCCTGAAGACATGGGAGACCTTTATTTAGATGTAGCTGAAGCTTTCCTAGAGATTGGCGAGTATAACTCTGCATTGCCCCTTTTGAGTGCCCTTGTCTGTTCAGAACGATACAACCTTGCAGTTGTCTGGCTCCGTCATGCAGGTAATTAAATTTAGATACTGGAAACCTTGTTACTCAAAGCAAATCTTTTTATAGTATGATGACATTTATTGAAAGAATCAAAACCTGATGAAATTAGCATGAGCAGAACTTGCAAGGAATGAAGGCGTGCTGCAGGTGACAGAATACGATTCACCCTGTTTCAAGTTAAAAGGAATTCTTAATTTGGTTTTACATACAGTGATAGCTTGCTTCAGATAGCAACTTGTTTGAAACAAATATGATTGTAGCTATAAATAAAGATTGGATAAATTGGGGTTGTTTTCTTTGGAGCAGAGGAAGCTGAGGTGTACAAACATTTTTATGGGTTTAGATAGAGTAAACTGGGTTTCCTTTGGTGAGGAACCAAACACTCAGGTGCAGTGGTTTACAGTAATTGGTAGAATGGGGATGAGGAAGCACTTTTTTTCTCCCCAGAGGGTGATAGCAGTCTGGAGCTCACTGCCTCATTTTAGTATGACCATTACTAGGACTGGTTTTGTTTTTCAGTAGTTGAAAAGTATTAACGGAATTAAAATTGCACAGTTGGGATTTGAAGTCTGCTCTTTTGATTTTTATCCCAGGCCTTTGGATTACTAGTCCATTAATTTAAATGCTGCAGCACCATCATGCCCTATTATCAATTCCCTACAGTGTAGGTAATACAAATTACAGAGATAATTGTATTATGAGATTTGTTAAAAGACAGGTGTTTGAAGAGGAAGAATACAGAAAAAAAACATGGGAAGAGGATAGGGAAATGGGACATGAGGAGGTAGAGTTGGACAGCCTCCTCCTAAGCTAAAATTTATATAATTGAATGCTCCATTTTGAGGTTTAGGACTTTGGCTGTTGGAGGGAGTTAAATGTGAGAATTGGTTAATTGATCATTTGTATATATAATGGATCTGTTTGTCCAAATCCTTGGAGATCGCTTCTGATAAACAACCTATTGAAAATGTGACACAAGTATATTAATTTTTGAAACATTAGCTCTGTCCTGAAAAGATGAGTTGACTTGACCATCTTGATTTTTCTCCAACGTAATGCTTGAAGTGTGCAGAATTGCACTGTAGGTGTGGGGCATCAACAAGCTATTGTTCTCCAACTATTTGGAGCTCAAAAGGGAAGAGATCTTGAAGAGCCAGAGGAAACTGTGGGCCCAATGTGATGAATGCTTTTGTTTTTGGTGATTCTGACTCATGTTGCTCATTATTTATCAGTGAGGTAGCAGTGGATTGGAATGTACAGCAACACTGCTCATGTTCAGGAACATCTAAAGATTCTGGTGTACTCAGGTGTCATTGAATGGTTTGTATGTCCTTTATGCTATTTTCTTCTCATAATTGAAGAGTTTTCAAATGTCCTAGGTCGCATGGAACTGGTGGCAGAGATCTGTGCTAAAGTGATATCAATGGCACATTTGCACCTTTATGCATGTATTTCTCTCATAACCTTATAGCAAGAACAAGAGTGACCAGAGAAAGTTACTATACAGCTGTGGGAAATAGCCAGGAGACGTCGGACATATATACATCTGTCTATTACAATCTGTCTAAAATTAGTCACTGTGATCATGGAATTTACGTATGTGTTTCAACTTCTTAATAATATTAGTATCTCTATAGTTTGTAATATCTATCACCTCATGATTGGGGGTACTCGTGCAGGATACCCTATAGGTTAACCACCAGGTTGGATCGGCGGTAAAGAAAGCAAATGCTATGTTGGCATTCATTTCGCGAGGTATAATGTGTAAAAGTCAGCAAGTGTTGATGAGGCTCTATGGGGCACTGGTGAGGCCTCATTTGGAATACTGTGTGCAGTTTTGGCCCCATATCTTAGGAAGGATGTGCTGATGTTGGAGAGGATTCAGAGGAGATTTACGAGGATGATTCCTGGAACGAAAGGGCTTACTTATGATGAGCGTTTGTTGGCTCTTGGACTGTACTCACTGGAGTACAGAAGAATGAGAGGGGACCTCATAGAAACATTTAGAATGTTGAAAGGACTGGACAGAGTAGATGTGGCTAAGCTGTTTCCCTTGGTGGGTGAGTCCAGGACTAGAGGGCACAATCTTAGAATTAGAGGGTACCGGTTTAAAACAGAGATGAGGGGAAATTTCTTTAGCCAGAGGGTAGTGAAATTATGGAATTCTTTGCCACGTACAGCTGTGGAGGCCCAATCATTGGGGGCGTTTAAGGAGGACATAGGTAGATATCTAATTAGTCAAGGTATCAAGGGATATGGGGATAAGGCCGGAAATTGGGGCTAGATAGGAATAGTTTTAGTTTAGCTCATGGAGCAGACTCGATGGGCCGAATGGCCTACTTCTGCTCCTTTGTCTTGTGATCTTGTGATCTAGAAAATCAGAGAACTTTACTTTGCCAAATGGGAGCCTCTTTGTATCCTTGACTTGTGAACAATATGAAGCAAGTGTCAGGTGTAAAAAAAAAAGCACTTGGATGCAGATCAAACAGTGCATCAGTGTTTTACAGTCTGACTTGCAGTCCTTCCCTTACTTTTCTTTTCCAGTAGCATCTCACCCAAAGCTGGAATATTTCATCAGTTGCCTTTCCCAAGTTCTAACTTTTGTTTTAAGCACATTGTTCACCTATGATTCTTGACTTCCATTCCTCAACTTTCCATTTCTAGGGGCAGGGTATTGACCAGTATCTTCCATTAGCCCGCTGACTCCAACAGCTACCTTCACTGCACTTCCTCTCACCCCGTCCTCTCATTCTCTTCATTCTGTCTTCGCATCTGCTGACCCCTTCCATGCCAATGCTGCACTATGTTGGTTTTTCCTTCATTGGAGCTGATGGGGCTCTCATCCACATCCGTTCTGTTTTCCATATTCCGTTATCTTCCCTTGCCTTCCCAGCAAGTGCTTTCCACTTGTCCTCACCTCTTGCCCAACCAGCTTTCATTTTCAACAAATTACCCTCCAATATTTCCAGCACCTCCAATGTGATGCCAGCACCAAATATTTATTTTCCTTCTGGAGTATGTTTATTACTGCAATGATCGTGGGGTGACATTGGGAGGTCAGGAAAGGGAATGAACTTTCAGAAAACGTAGTTTATACTCAATTCTAATTTTCATCTTTCAATGTCAGAGTGTTTGAAAGCTTTGGGACACATGGAGCTGGCAGCAGAGAGCTATGGTAAAGTGGTGGCAATGGCACCTTTGCACCTGGATGCACGTATTTCTCTCTCAACCTTACAACAACAACTAGGGCGGCCAGAGAAAGCTCTTGAGGCACTGGAATCAATGCACGATGCTGAAACGTTAACACAAGATGCGAATGCAGCTCAGCAGGTACAAAATATAGTAATCAGTTAATTATTGCTACAGAGCATGTGTTTCACTGCATCTGGAAAGCCATATGCACATTGCAAAGTAATGATTTGCTGGCAACATATTGGATGCATTGAAATTACAAATATCTAGTTACCACCGTAGAAATTTGGTTGGTTGTGGAATTGGATTTTTGAGCCAGGGCTTTTACAGATATATCCTCATGCACAGATTACAAATGAAATCTACCACAGTAAATAGGCCTTGCAGCATAAAGCATAAAAGAAAATTTGGCATTCCTTTCATCAGCCTTTCCTAAGTACCTCTGTAAAGGTTTGGGATGGTTGAATAATTTCTTCAAGGATGATGACTGTTCAAGGTGGACTGCACCAACACCCTTACAGTGATGTTAAATGCTGGCCTTGACAGCGATGTCAACATCCTGCAAAATAAATTTTAGAAGTAGACTATTATTCAAGCTAGTGAATGAATCACTCATGACTGAAAGGGTCACATCCAGTTTGCCTGATAATATGTATCACTTAACTAGCAAGACTTCTTTGGTGGGACTAATTAATTAAGTACGACCCGTGGCCAAAGTATAGAAGTCACGGAAGTAGGGAAAGTAACCCTGTCTTGTGAAAGTGATGACTCTTGTGTATGAGTTGCCAATTCATAGATCTGATATACTTTCAAGATTTGGTTTAGCTAATACAAGACATTTGTTTGTGAGTACAACAAACAACTATGTACACAGATGTATTGGTTATTAATTAAGTTGCATCTTGTATAAAAATACAATACTTAACAAAAATGGTAGTTGCAGTCCTTCTAAGCCTTGGAGGCTAATCCTCTGAATCGCTGCAGCACAATCACTTTTCCCTTTGCTGTGTCCTGATGACTGTAGATTTGGTTCCTCCTGGTCATACTTGTTTTCTCTCTCTAGACCCCATACTTGTATGTGCATTTTATCTTTGATCTTACAGGGTAACTAACAGCCTAGGGAGGTACAGTCACCCAGAAGAACAAAAGTTAGTATGTCCAGTAGACAGAGCAGGATGGTAATTGCACATGAAAGGAATACAAAGCTAAATTGCATCTATTTTAATGCAAAGAGTCTAACTAATAAGGTAGATGAATTAATATGTGGGATTACGGTATTGTTGCCTTCACTGAGACATGGTTGAAAGATGGGCAGGACTGGCAACTCTGTATCCTGGGTTACAGAATTTCAGGTGAGTTGGTGGGGAGGTGGGGGGAGGGATGTAAAATGAGGAGGTGGCATTGCACTGTTAATCAAGGAGTGCATTATTTCAGTAGTGGGGGAGGATATCCTAGAAGGCTCCTCCAATGAGGCCATATGGGCAGAGATTAGGAACAAAAAGGGTGTTGTCACTTTGCCTGGAGTGTATTACAGAGAATCTAACAGTCAACAGAAAATAGATGAACAGATGTGTAGGCAAATAGCAGAGAGATGTAATAAAAGTAGGGTTATCATACTGGGGGATTTCAGTTTCCAAAACATTAGCTGGGATCGCCTCACTGTAAAAGGCTCAAAGGAGGCAGAATATTTGAGGTGTGTCCAGAAGAGCTTTCTGACACCGTATGTAGATAGACCAATGAGGGAAGGTGCATTACTGGACCTGTCGTGGCGAATGTAGCTGGTTAGTTGAATGAGTGTCAGTAGGGGTTCATTTTGGGGATAGTGACCATAACTCTAAATATTTCAAAGTGGTTATGGAAAAAGGTAAGGATAGACCAGGAATAAAGGTCTTAACTTTGGGGAAGGCCTATTTCACTAAAATAAGGCAGGACCTGGCAAAGGTAGACTGAGCGCATCTACTTGCAGGTAAGTCTACATCTGCACAGTAGGAAGAATTCATAGGAAAAATAAGAAGAGTTCAGGGCTATCATGTTCCTGTAAGAGTAAAAGCCAAGGGTAACAAGTACAGGGAATCCTGGATGTCAAAGGATATCAAGGGTTGAATAAAGAGAAAAAAGAAACACATAACAGGTATAGAGAACTCAAGAGGGGGGAGGTAGTCAAGACTATAAAAGGTGCAGGGAGATGCTCAAAAAGGAAATTAAACTTAACCTTACACCATTGTTAATATACTGAGTTAATGTATGGTGCGGCTTTACCAACTTTCAAAACATTGTTTCATTACAGCAACAATGTTAAGTCACTGTCACATCGGAAACACTTTAAAATAGGCTTCTGCATTTAAAACATATCATGATTTGTTTAAGCTACTTCTGACTCTTATTGGTTGATCAAAGTGGTATTGATGAAATTCAAAGAAAATATCAAACTACCTGCAGAATGGTTGGGCATGACATAGTACTTCTAACAACAGCTGAAACTAATTCTGTACAATTTATCATTCTCAGTAGAATTTATGGAATATGATAAAAACGTCAGTAGCCATTTGTTGACAGTTTTCTTAAGGAGAAATTGAGTAACTTGTCTATTTTTTCTTTGCTTTAGTGGATTTAATAATTATTTCCTAACATGTAAGTAATCACTTGTCTGACACTCAGGAATTGAAGCTGTTACTTCACCGTTCAACCTTGCTATACTCCCAGAAAAAGTTACCTGATTATGTGGATGCTTTACTTGCCATGCTAGCAATGCTCTTAAAGGTGAGTTGTAATTTAGATTTTGTTTCACAATTTCCCAGTGAAAGTATCATTGCTAACTAAAAGAAAATTGATATACAGTTATATATGCTCATTAGCCCATTTAACATTGCACCTGTTCAATCTCAATGAATTAATTTCATATCTACAGTAATTAATAAAGTGATATTGGAAAATGTTGAGAAGACTAGACTTTAAGAATAAATAGAAAATAAGCAACTTTTGTGCCAGTTTGACACACACAATATTGTAACTGAAAACTGACTGAAGTGTGTGTATTTGTGTTTCCATGTATTTTAATGTAAGCACTTTCCCTCACCTTAGAAGCTTAATTATAACACTTTTTGTTCGTCTGTTGAGTATCTGTAAAGATTAAATTAAAAGAGGGATTAATCAGTACAGAGTAGAATTATTCCTTGTGGGTGAATTAGCAGAACTTAATTTGGGAAGGAATAGAAGTACTACATCTGGCCTCAGAACCCTGAGTCAGAGAAACGAAAACCAGAAATTCTGTACCTGATCACAATTCATTGATACTGGAAATACACTTGTATGGTATCTGCTGAAGTTAGGGTGGAGTTTTGCTGCAGTTTTCCCATCAGTTGTACTTGCTATGAAGGCTGGCACATGATTGGTTGGGTGAGAAATTAAAGAGCACCAGCAGAATAATAAACATTAAAGGCATCAAGAAGGAAAAGCAACAAAGTTGACAGAAAAAGAATTCTGGCAAAGCAGAAATAGGTTCCAGCAACAAGTTCCTTTCAACATAGCACTTATTTTCTATTTAAAATAATAAAGAAGAACTGGAAACCTGCATCTTAATCTTGAGTTGGCTGCGGGAAAAAATTAGAATGGTCTGGGTTGACTTAATGGTTCAAGTTCTTTTTTCACATTTTATTTAAGTGCAAACTAGTTTACAAGATGAAATTGTAAATCAGCAAACATTACCAGATTAATTGCCCGGGATGTAAGAATGATTAAAACTTGAAATTTTCTTGATGTATATTCACAATGGTATTTTGAGAAGGGTATACAGTAAAATTCCATTAATCCAGCATCCTCAGGACTTTGGTCATACCAGACTGCAGATTTTCTGGACTATTGGATATTACTCCCATTAATACCCCAATACACTAGATTAGTAATATAGTAATAAGTAAGTCAACAGAAACATTGAATGTCGATAACGTTGTCTGACAAAATAAAGGAATAAAATTAATGTGCAGAATTCAGTTAACACAATTGCTGAAGTATATTGTGTTGAAATGAACAATAACTGTTCCATTTGGCTCCCGGAAAGTGCAGCATATAATAATGCCTCTGAATATTTTTCCTTTGCAATTAACATTTAATGTTTCACTGTGAAAGAAAACACCTAAAGCTGACAGAATTAAAAAGCTGCCAATTCTTGTCATGTTTATTTTAAGATATTGGCACAAGACTCTGCCTTGAAAGAAGTTTCGTTGGGATGTAGTTAAACTATGTTCCCTTTGAGATTTAGCTGTTATTTAGTTATCTTTGATAAAAATGATTTACTGAACAATATGGTTTTTTTTAAAAGTACACATGATATTGAATTTGACTGTAGGTTGCAATGAGCAGGGCTCAAGTTTCTTTGGTTTCAAGGTCCAAAAATGGGGAAAAACATCTGTATCTTGTCATGGACTCGAGAGATAAAGTTAGTGACATTGATGATCAGGAAGCTGCGTATTTGGATGTGAAAGGTAAGGAATGCACATGTGATCATGTAAAGCTTTAATTGAAAACTACTCATTGCAGATAAATGGGTCTGGTTCAAATCTACAGTAAGTTTGATCATTAAGCTGATATAATTAATTATAGGTATTGCTTAGTCATTGCTACAAAATGAGCAAATGTCCAATTATATATGTTTGACCATGACAGAATTTCATTCCACTGCAATACTCCACATGAAATTTCTATAATTTTTAGTGTAACATTCAGAGTTTCTTGGTGATTATGTCACTTGAGTTGATAGAAAGTAATTTCATTGTGGTGTTGTATTCTGTGGACTTTAATAGTGTCTGATCTTGACTCAATTAAAAATTTTAAAGTTGTAAACTGAGAGCTGTTGCAGAATCCTACATGTACAGCCAGCTACACAGACAGACTAAGAATAGGCACAGCAATTTGAGCACCTTCACTCTGTCCGCCGCAACAGCCAGGACCTCCCGGTGCCTACCCACCTCAATTCCGCATCCCACTCCCATACTGACATGTCTATCCATGGCCGCCTCTACTGCCACGTTGAGGCCAGATGCAGATTGGAGAAACAGCACCTCATATTCTACCTTGGGAGTCTCCAACCTGATTGCCTCAACATTGATTTCTCTGGAAACCGCACCCCTTTTTCTCCCCCCTGACTCCTTTGTCTTCCCTTATTCCTGTGGCTCCTTTCCCCTGCTTTGATGGCCTGCCCATCTCTTCTCCTTCCCTCCCCCATCCTTCATTCCATGGTCCACTGCCCTTTCCTATTGGATTTCTCCTTCTTCAGCCCTTTGCCTCTTCTACCTATCACCTCTCAGCTGATTACATCTTCCCCCACCCACCTACCTTCCCCCTCTCACCTGGACTCGCCTATCACCTGAACTCACCTATCATGTGCTCCTCCCCCTCCCCCCACCTTCTTATTCTGGCTTCTGCCCTCTTACTTTCCAGTCCCGATGAAGGGTCTCAGCCCGAATCGTCAATTCTTTATTTCCCTCCATAGGTGCTGCCTGACCTGCTGAGTTCCTCCAGCACTTTTTGTGTATTGCTCCAGATTCCAGCATCTGCAGAATTTCTTGTGTCTCTGCACTGCAAATAACTATTTGATTGTTTATTTCTGCCACTGTCCTGCTCCGTATCATAGAGTCTTCTAGGATATTACTTGGCCTCATGAGAATTCAGTCCTCATTCAGATTATTTATTTAATTGATTGCTCTGCACAAATTTTAATGATTGCAGTAAAAACAAGATCTACAGATACATTAAAGGTATTATTCTATGCATTAACTTCTCCCAGATGGCACATTATAACAAAAACATTATTGATGTTCTTGATACCATGAAAATTATGAAGGTCACTGGTAACATAAGAATATAGTAATGTAGGGAGATTGAGATCATGGCTGATCTGTGACTAAACCCCATATACCTATCATTGCTCAATATTTTTTGATATCTTCGATCTATCATTCTCAGGTTTAGAGTTAACAACCATGCTTGCAGAGAATTCAATACCTACCACCTTTTTATATAGACTGTTATATAGAAGTGTTTCCCAACTTCAGTCCTGAAAGGCCTGTCTTTGGCTTTTGCACTATGCTCCAATGAGTGGAGGTAATTCTTTCTAAGCACTCTCAGTTTCCCTCAATATTTTGAAAATTTAAATCTAATCACCTTTTAACTTTCTAAATTCTAGGGAATACTATTGTAGTTGGAATCCAGGTATTATTCTGATAAATCTGCACTGGACTCCTTTCAAGGCTGACATTCCTCCTAGTACCACACCCAGAACTGCAGATACTTGGTATTGAACCAGAGCTTTGTATATTGTATCCAGAAGGACAGCATGCCATATATCTCAATTATTTTCTTTACCTGAAAATTGCAGTTTGATAATCAGTGATTATGGACTGTTAAGTTTCTTTGGACCTCTGCAGTTTTTTGCCTTTCAATAGTCAGAGCATCCTCCATTGTATTTTTAGGTCCAAAATGGAAGACCTCATATTTGCTAACATTAGAATCTATTTGCTACAGTTTTCCTCATTTGTTCTATTCACGTCTAGTTGTAATTTAATGCTTCCATCTACACTGCTTACAATGCCATATATCTTTGTGCCATTAGCAAATTTGGATATATAGCTCTATCCCAGCATATTTATAAAAGTCCTTTATAAATAAAATAAATACCAATAACCCCTACATAGGATCCTGTGGGACACCTTTAGTCATATCCTGTCAGTTTAGGTCACTGCCCATTATCTCTAGTCATTGTCGTCCTGTCACTCAGACTATTTTCTAATTATATCAGTGATTTGCCTCCCATTCACTTCTATTTCAACTAACAGCCTGTTACGAGGCATTTTACCAAATGCTTTTCACGAATTCCTATTAATAACATCTATGGACATTCCCCCATCCACATCCTCAGTCATCTCCTGAAAAGGTACCAATAGGTCGCTCAGGCATGACCAGTCTTTTCCACAGTGAATTTCTTTGATCACCTGAACAGTTTCAAGTTGCTAAGTCATGGACTCCAGTAATTTACTGTCAACTGTCTGGTGAAATCAGTGAATCTAAAGGGAGCATGGAAAACAGCCTGGTGAGTTTCAGCTTGTAAGTTTCAACATGTCAAACAAGCAGAAACACACAGACTACAGCCCACGCTCCGGCCCCTGTCTCTGGTTGCACACACAGCCCACACTCTGTATATCGGCTCTGGCCATAGACCTGGCCTGCACTCCAGACCCCTGGTGCTCCTGACCCCAATCCCAACCCCAACCCCAGCACTGTATACGCAGCCAACCCTCACTTCCAGTAATACAAGGCCAATTCCACAAATATTAGCATCCGTGGGTAACAAGGACTTAGCGTGCTTATGAGAGACCAATGCTGAACCTGTAATATGTATATTTGGGTAATCCATTTATCCATCACAGTTCGATATAAAAAGAGATTTCCAACAGATAATGTTCAGATTCTTGCTCTCAGTGTAACTGGAGTTAACCTTCTTGATTCCAAGTGCTTTAAGCCACTCATATTAGTTGTCTGAACAACTAATAAAATCTGAACTTGGGAAGGTAAGTGAAATTTGAACTTTTATGATTTGTGGAAGCTCAGAAGAAAGTGACAGGTGTCAGATGTCCAGATGACTGAAGGAGTTGGGTGAGTCTGCAGGTTATGATAGCTTCAGCATGTCCTTGGCCTGTTTAAAGAGTCACGTAAACACATCTTCTGGAGCTGCTTTCAGTGCTACTTTCCCACCAAGGAAGGAAAGATGCCTTTAAAGTTTCCTTGGCAGAAACAAAATTTGCTCTTGCATTCCTTTTACTGTTTTCAAAGTGCTTTGTCTGTTGTTTTCAGATGTCTCTCTGGAACACAAATGATTGTTCTCTATAGTTGAGGATATTATTGGCCTGGAAGAAAGGGGGATCCCACTGCAATGAAATGGCAATATTTTTAAATGTCACATTCATCAGTGGGGTATCATTTTGTTCTGCCCCAAAAAGAGTACTTTGATCAACAGTAACCATCTATTTTCTTTCCCCCGAAGTGCAATGGGTACTTTGCTTTTGTGGCTCCATCATAATTCTGTGTAACATCAGAAGGTGGTCATATTGCAGCTTAATAGAGTGCATGCAGAGTGGAAATGGGTGACTGCCAGATAGACACAAACAAGCAGGCAGATAGTTCAGGGGACCTCTGAGGGCATCTTACTTTCTAACCAGTATTCAGTTCTGAGTACTGATGGGGTAGTCTGTGGGGAATGTACTATGAGCCAAGATTAAAGCAATGTGGTGACTCAACTGTACAGGGAGAAGATCACAAGAAACCCCTGTAGTTTCTGTGGTTGCAGAAGTGATTCCTGGATGGTATGTTGTCTCCCTCATGCCAGAGTAAAGGATATTACTGTACTCACCTGTAAACCACCTTTTTCTCAATTCACAAAAGCAGTGACTAAAGTACTTTTGTATCCTTTTCAAAACAGGAAAAACCAGTGTTCTGAATAAAGATGACTGGTGGAATTTATTGTTAAAAGCCATTTACACCTTGTGTGACCTCAGACGTTTCAAAGAAGCTGAACTCTTGGTTGATTCTTCCTTGGAGTATTATTCATTTTATGATGATAGGCAGAAACGGAAAGAGTTGGAATACTTTGGCTTGTCAGCTGCTGTTCTGGACAACAACTTCAGGAAAGCATACAATTATATCAGGTACTGCGGATCTATCCACTCAATGACAAAAACTGGTTAATTTTAATGTGGGAAAAAAAACATTATTTATATCGAAAATTATTTATCATTGTGAATTTCTAAATAATAGCTGTATTTTGGAGGTGGTAGTACAAGGTAATACTGTCAGATAAAAAGAAAGCAAAATCTATTACTTAAATATAATCTTTCATGGTCAGGATATTTCAAAATGCTTTACAACAAAAGAAGTAGTTTTGAATTGTAGTCACTGTTGTCATGAAGGAAAAGTAGCAACCAGTTTGCACACGTGAAGCCCTATAAAATGCAATGTAATGATGTCTCAGTTTATTGTTGGTCATTTGAGAGATAGACATTGTTCAAATGTTGTCTCCTTTGTGCTGGGGTTCAAGATGTCACAGAGCAACTGCATAAAATTCTGCAGGAGGAGAGTGAACAGCCTGCCTCCTTTGAGTTTTGTGGAGAGCATGTTTCAGAAGGTGGTCACCTTGCGGCTGAATAAAGTGCATGCAGAGAGGAAATGGGTGACTGCCAGACAGACAAAAACGAACAGGCAGATAGTTCAGGAGACCTTCAAGGGCATCTTACTTTTCTAACCAGTATTCAGTTTTGATTACTGATGGGGTAGTCTGTGGGGAGTGGACCATGAACCAAGATTGGAGCAATGTGGTGACTCTCGCAGTGAGAAGATCACAAGAAACCCCTATAGTTTCTGTGGTTGCAGAAGTGATTCCCAAATGGTCTGTTCTTAAATTTAAAAAAAAATTTTATTTACAGCGTGGTAACAGGCCCTTCCGGCCCATCGAGTCCGCGCCGCCCATTTTAAACCCAATTAACCTACCTGTACGTCTTTGCAATGTGGGAGGAAACTGGAGCACCTGGACGAAACCCACGCAGACACGGGAGAACGTACAAACTCCTTACAGACAGCGACGGGAATCGAACCCCGATTGCTGGCGCTGTAATAGCGTCGCGCTAAGCGCTACGCTACTGTGCCACCCTCATGGCGCCGTTGTCGCCCTCATGCCAGAGCTGAGGATGTCACTGTGTGGCCAAGGAAAATTCTGGAGTGGGAGGATAAATGGGCAGAAGTATGTACTGTTTCAGTACCAATGAAGGTAGTCGAAAAGGGATAGGTCCTATTGCAAGGTTTTAAGGAGTTGATAAAGAGATTAAGAATCAAGACCTCAAAAGTGGCACACTGCAGATTAGCCTGTGTCATACACCAATAATTATAAAAATTGAATCTAGCATCTTGCCAACAATACATGTTAAACCAAATGGCCTATGGTTTCCCACCTTTTTTTTCCTCCCTTCTTGAAGAAGGAGGTTACATTTGCTGTTTTCCAGTCCACCACTACCCTCCCAGAATACAGTGAGTTTTGAAGAGCTTCAACCATTGGGTCCACTTTGTCACTTCCTTTAAAGCCATTGGATACAAGCCATTGGGTCCTGGTGAATAGTCTGCCTTTAGTCCCATGAGTTTTTCTAATACTGTGGCCCTTATGGTTGGGATTTTTACAAGCTCTTCCATGTTATTTGACACTTTCCTATTTGTTATCATCAGGATATTTGCAGGGCAGCTTTACTTAAAGTGAATAAATCACTTAGTCCAGATGAGCCATATCCTAAGATGCAGAGGCCCTGGCCACAGTCTTCCAAACATCATTCGATTTAGGGATAGTGCCTGAGGACTGGAAAAATATATGTTACATCCTTGTTCAAAAATGGGTGTAGGGATAAACCCACTAACTGGACAAGTCAATTTAACTTCAGTGATGGGGATAGTTCTAGAAATAATAATTGGACAGAATTAGTAGTCACTGGGAGAAGAAGGCAGCTCGGTGGTGTAGCTAGTAGAGCTGCTGCCTCACAGCTCCAGCGATCTGGGTATAATCCTGACCTCTTGTGCTGTCTGTATGGAATTTGCATGTTGTTCTTGTGACTGTGTAGGTTTCCTCTGTGTGCTCTGGTTTCGTCCCATTCCCAAAAATATGCTGGTTGCTAGGTTAATTGACAACTGAAAATTGTCCGTCATGGATGGTAGAATCTGGAGGGGGAATTGATGAGAAAGTGGTGAGAATAAAATGGTACGAAGGTAGGATTAGTGTAAATGAATGCTTGATGGTCAGCACATACTCGGTGGGTCGAAGGGCCTGTGTCTGTGCTGTATCACTTCATGACTCTATGACTCTACTCTTAAGTGTGGATTGATTAGAGAAAAGCAACATGAATTTGTTGAAGGCAAATCGTGCCTAACTATTTTGATAGTTGATGATGGAAATGTGGTTGCTGTGCTACATTTCCAAAAGGCATTTAACACTGTGAGTAGTTAGGGCCTGGAATGCCCTGTCAGGTATAGTAGTGGATGCAAATTCAATTGTAGCATTCAAAAGGAAACTGGATAAATAAATGGAAGGAAGGAATTGGAAGGACACTGGGGAGAGGCGAGGGAGTGGGACCAGCTAGATTGCTCCACATAGAGCCAGTGCAAATTCTATGGCCTGATTGGCCTCCTTCCATGTTGTAACCATTCTGTGAAAGAGTATCATGGTTCTTTAACATCAACACTTGAGGGTAAATGCAACCTTGATTAAACACCTCATTTGAAAGATGGCACCTCTGGCATCTCCATCTGTAGTGAAGTGTCACTGTAGATATTTGTGCTGAGTCTTTGGAGTGGGATTTGCCTCGTGAATCAGAAAGTTTTGGATTCAGAAGTACTACCTCTGACGTGCAACATACTTGTGGTTTCTTTTAATGCAGCTGTATGAATAGCGTTAGGAAGTATATCGCTATTCCAGAATATTCCCTTGTGAACTGCTGATTTGTGTTTTCCTTCCCATTTTTTGTCTCATGCTTTGCATGTTCTGACTTGATTGAAGGAGGTTGAAACTTGATTGATGAAGAAAATATTAAAATAAATCTAAGCTGTAGAATGAGTTATATCCACTAGAGGGCTAACATGCATAGCTACCATTGGAGAGGATGTACTGTTTAAAATCTAGGCAGTCTGCAGATTCTTTTGCAGGCAGACATGGAAATCCCAGACTTACTGAATAATATTTTGTGCCGAATGTGCCAAGATGCTCTGCTGCTGGACTGCCAATGCAGTGGAATGGCAGAGCTCAATTTTGTTGATATTCCCAGCATTCACATTGAAAATTTGGGTTGCTGATCCCGCACTAGCTTAGAAATGGGGCAGGGTTTGCGATCTGACTGATTTCAGCGGTGCTGTGGGAGAGAAGGTGAAGGTCATTTTTTTTTTAAATCATTCAATTTTTGTTTTAATGCTTTTAATTAATTTCAACTTTATAAATTTTCTTAACTTATTAAAACATTTAAATCAGCTAGAAAAATGGTATAATTATTAATTTCATTGTTATTTGTTTCTGAATGCCTGATGGCTTTGGAACCCTGCAAAGCTTAGTTGGGACTTTTCTGTCTGTACAAGCTCTCAGGGAGGTTTTGGGGGTGGGATTTCAGCGCACCACCGGTGACTTTGCGGCTGGAGTCTTTTACACTTAGGGCCAGGAAGTAGGCCCTCTTTCTGTGGACCAGGTAAATTCAGGTATTGATTGACCACAGTAGTCATTCTAGGTTGTGGGCCTGTGCTGGCTGGATCTGGCCAACTGTCTTTGTAGTTTGCAGTGGGCCGATTTCTATGCATCTTAGTCTCTCAATCTTGTGAATACATACATTATTTGGTATTAGATACAACGAACAAATTGCTAGTAGTTTTACATTATTGTGTGAAAAAAAACTTTATGAAAAGCTTAAATGTATGTATGTAAATTTTGCCTTGGGCCAAAATTTAATATGTAAGTTTTTTTTGTTAAACTAATAACGTGGAACCAAACGATAACAGGGTTCTCAATTACCAAACCTTTACATTACAATTAACACTGATGTGTTTGCATTTTGGCCAAGTTGTGCATTCTGATCGATGTACTTATGGTGTGGGAGAATATTTTTTTCCAAACAATTCTGCTCTACTGTCTACAATTACAGTTTCTTTTTATTACAATTCACCTCAGTTCGTAGTGTAACAATCTGAAGCATCTGCAATCGTCGGAGTAATTTGATAAAAATCAACTGAGAAGTTTTCCAAGATGTATATTCCTCATTTTATTAATTTCTAATGTAGTTCCTGTAAGTAAAAACCTGTCCAGAGTACAAACGGATATTTGAGTACCAAATAATGTGTGGTTTCTTTGTTTCACCTAAATATTGTCCTATTTATGAACTCGGAGTGCAACTTAATCAATAAGCTGCTCAAGGATTATGATCTAGGGAAAGAATAACCTGAAATAATCATTCTTTTATGTGGTACAAGCTTAATGGTTATTTTGTTTGAAATATGCAATAATGAACTTTATTAATTAGATGTGACTTTGATGTGACTTGACTTCATTAATTCTGACTTTGGTCAAAACTGAAATATAAACATGAAGGGAACCAGGTGTGGTCTTGAACCTACACAATTGTCTTCAGTGATTTCAAATTATTGTTCGAATGTTTAACAAGCTCAAATGCCTGATCTCACCAATAGCCAAATTCTGACTGGTTTTCCTTTAGAGCATGTTGACTTCTAAAGGCAGCAATTGAACAGTTTGTAAGGAGCATTAACTCTTCTGATAGTGAATCAGAATCAGGTTTATTATCACTGACATAATCAATCCCGGATGGTATGTTGCCTTCCAGGTGCCAGGGTCAGAGACGTCTCAGATTGAGTCCATAGCATTCTTAAGGGGGAGGGTGAGCAGCCAGAAGTCGTGGTACACATTGGTACCAATGACAGAGATAGGAAAACGGATGAGGTCCAGAAGAGGGAATAAAGGGAGTTGGGAAGGAAGCTAAAAAGCAGGACCTCAAGGATGATAATTTCTGGATTGCTGCCTGTGCCATGCGCCAGTGAGGATAAGAATAGGAAGATACAGCAGACAAATGCATGGCTGAAGAGTTGGTGCAGGGTTTCAGATTTGTGGATCACTGGGATATCTTCTAGGGAAGCTATGACCTGTACAAAAGGGACGGGTTACACCTAAATTCGAGAGGGACCAATGTCCTTGCAGGCAGGTTTGCTCAAGCTGTTGGGGAGGGTTTAAACTAGGTTGGCAGGGGGATGGGAACCAGAGGGTTAGGTCAGACGATGGAGCAGTTGGTATGAAGGTAGATGCATTGTGCTGAGAAACTGAGGAAGGATAGGCAATGGATAGGATATAAACACAGTCAGTTGGATGGATTGAAATGTGTTTAATGCAAGAAGTTTTAAGAATAAGGGTAATGAACTTCGAGCATGGATCAGTACGTGGAATTACAGTGTTGTGGCCAAGACAGTGTGGGTGGAAGTCAAAAACAGGAAGGGAACGATCACTCTACTGGGAGTATTCTATAGGCCTTCCAACAGCCATCGGGACACTGAGGAGCAGATAAGTAGGCAGGTTTTGGAAAGGTGCAAAAATAACAGGGTTGTTGTCATGGGTGACTTCTTCAACTTCCCTAATATTGATTGGCACCTCCTTAGTGCAAAAGGTTTAGATGGGGCAGAATTTGTTCGGTGTGTCCAGGAAGGATTCCTAATACAGAATGTGGACAGGCCGAGTAGCAGAGAGGCCATACTGGATCTAGTACTAGACAATGAACCTGGTCAGATGACAGACCTCACAGTGGGCAAGCATTTTGGAGATAGTGACCACAACTCCCTGACCTTTAGCATAGCCATGGACAGGGATAGGAGCAGACGATACAGGGAAGTTTTTAATTGGGGGAGGGCTAATTGCGATGGTATAAGGCAGGAATTTGGGAGCATAAACTGGGAACACATGTTCTCAGGGAAATACACAGAAGAAGTGTGGAGGCTGTTTAAAGAACACTTGCATGGGGCTCTGGATAGGTTTGTCCCACTGAGACAGGGAAAGGATGGTAGGGTAAAGGAACCAAGAGATGTACCTGGTTGACAAGAGGTGAAACATTTAGTCAAGAGGAAGAAGGAAACTTATTTAAGGTTTAGGAAGCAAAAATCAGGCAGGGCTCTTAAGAATTATAGGGTAGCCAGGAAGGATCTTAAGAAGGAACTTAGGAGAGTTAGAAGGGGACATGAGAAGGCCTTGGGGAGTGGAATGAAGGAACACCCCAAGGCAATCTACATGTATGTGAAGAACAGGAGGATGACTAGACTGAGGGTAGGATTGCTCAAGGATAAAGGGGGAAACATGTGCCTGGAGGTGGAGGATGTAGGGGAGATCCTTATTCAATATTATGCTTCAGTGTTCACCAGGGAGGGGGAGAGGGACTTTGACGAATGTGAGGTCAGTGTAGAACAGCCTAATGTGCTGGAGCATGTTCAGGTTAAGAAAGAGGTCGTGTTGGAGCTTCTGAAAAACATTAGGATAGTTATGTCCCTGGGACTGGATGGGATATACCCCAGATTAAAACGGGAGGCGAGGGAAGAGATTGCTGGGGCATTGACAATGATATTTGCATCCTCCCTGGCCACAGGAGTGATACCAGAGGATTGGAGGATGGCAAATGTTGTTCACTTGTTCAAAAAAGGTAATAGGGATAATCCTGGGAATTATAGACCAGTGAGTCTTATGTCAGTGATGGACAAGCTATTGGAGAGGATTCTTAGGGACAGGATTTACGAGCATTTGGGGAAGCATAGTTTTATTAGGGACAGTCAGCATGGCTTTGTGAGTGGCAGGTCATGCCTCACGAGCCAAATTTAGTTTGTCAAGGAGGTGACAAAAATAGATGAAGGTAGAGCAGTGGATGTGGTGTATATGGACTTCAGTAAGGAGTTTGACAAGGTTCCCCATGGTAGGCTCATCCAGAAAGTCATAAGGCATGGGATCCATGGAGACTTGGCTGCATGGATTCAGAATTGGCTTATCCACAGAAGGCAGAGGGTGGTAGGAGATGGAGAGTATTCTGCTTGGAGGTTAGTGACTAGTGATGTTCCGCAGGGATCTGTTATGGGACTCCTGCTCTTTGTGATTTTTTTTCATATATATATATAAATGACTTGGATGAGGAAGTGGAGGGATGGGTTAGTAAGTTTGCAGATGACACAAAGGTTGGAGGCATTGTGGAGGATTACAATGGGATATAGACAAGATGCAGAGTTGGGCAGAGAAGTGGCAGATGGAGTTCAATCTGGAAGAGTGTGAAGTGATAAACTTGAAGGTGGAGTACAAGGTTAATGGCAGGATTCTTTGCAGCTTGGAGGAACAGAGGGACCTTGGGGTCCAAGTCCATAGATCCCTCAATGTTGCTGTGCAAGTGAATAGGGTGGTTAAGAAGGTGTATGGTGTGCTGGCCTTCATTAGTTGGGATATTGAGTTCAAGAGCCGTGAGGTAATGTTGCAGCTATGTAAAACTCTGGTTAGACCACACTTCGAGTATTATGTTCAGTTCTAGTCACCTCATTATAAGAAGGATGTGGAAGCTTTAGAGAGGGCGCAGAGGAGATTTACCAGGATGCTACCTGGATTAGAGAACATGTCTTGTGAGGAAAGGTTGAGCGAGCTTGGGCTTTTCTCTTTGGGGTGATGCAGGATGAGAGGCAACTTGATAGAGGTGTATAAGATTATGAGGAGCAAAGATAGAGTGGACAGCCAGCACCTTTTCCCCAGGGCAGCAATGGCCAATACCAGAGGACATCAGTTTAAGGTCAGAGGAGGAATGCTTAGGGGAGATGTCAGAGGTAGGGTTTTTTTTTTACAGAGAGTGGTGGGTGCCTGGAATGCACTACTGGGGGTGGTGGTAGAGGCTAATGCAACAGGGAAATTTAAAAGATACTTAGGCACATGAAAGAAAGT